>NC_133800.1:3574848-3907848 GCF_043250625.1 Sebastes fasciatus
ATGACACACTACACGAGATAAGAGGATCGATTTTCGCACACGACACTCATTTATCTTTCCCGATCCCCACGACGGCCGTGTCGGGCTAGAATTGGGCTGATATCGTGTAGTCTGAACCGGGCATTAAACCAAGTGCGGCGCTGTGGCCTCAACCTGGTCGCCTGCTGTGCACCTCCGGGTACCCAACTCTCCTTCCTCCTTTGGAGGGAGCACAGGGGTTTGAGGAAGTGGCGTGTGTGCGTGTGTGCGTGTGTGCGTGCGTGCGTGCGTGCGTGCGTGCGTGCGTGCGTGCGTGCGTGCGTGCGCAAATCATAACTCATCCCTACTATTTAGCGCTTGGTGCTAAGCTATTTTAACTCAACAAAATGGTGTACACTATTAGAGTCAATTTTATACCACTGAAAATCTGTCACACTAGAGCAACATATCAACCAAGCTGCCTGCAGTGTGAACAAGCCGTGTGTGTGTGTGTGTGTGTGTGTGTGTGTGTGTGTGTGTGTGTGTGTGTGTGTTGCCTTCAACATTCAGTCCTAACATGGTTTGAAGGTTGGACAGTGTGGAGACTTGCAGTAATATGGCAGATACTGTGTGTCGGGTATCGTCCTCACCAACAGATGAGATGTCAGTGAAGTGGTCCTCGCCTTCCTCTGCACTGATGAGGTCATTCTTACTCTTCTTGGTCCTTTTCAGCACTGAAAATACAAAATGGAAAAAAGAAATCCCACGCGTCATAAAGCAGCTAATCTGGTTTAACTCAGATTCATGACGCTTTTGTTGAAGTTCTATGAGGAAGATTTGTTCTCTCAGAGTTCCTCTTTCATTCAGCTTGTAGTGAATTTCTCGTTCCCACTCTGCCCTGTAGCGGTCTTCATTCAACAACTCTCAGCTTTTACATCATTTCTGCTTTCATCACACTGTCAAGTTTCATATGTCGGTGAAATGAGTGTAGACAGAATGAGCCAGTAAGGTAAAAACAGTCATAAAGGAGAGCTAAAAGATTTGCAAAATAAAGCAAAGGTCAAATGAGTAAGACCACATCTCTGTATCATCTAATATAGTTCTATGTACAGTATGGACTATAAAACATCAAGGAACCTAGTGTTTATATTCTCAAAGGGATTCTGAATATATAGAACCTGGATGGAGGTTATGATTCCTATTAAGGCTGTCAAAGTTAACGCAAATTTGTTTTAACGCCACTAACTTCTTTAACGCATTAACGCAATCGATCTTTCGGAGATCATAGCGGCCTCATTTTTAAAGCTAGAAACTAGAAAAACCTAATGAATCCATCGGTACCAACCATGTCATACTAGCTTGTCGCGAAGGAGGTTAAATAACGCTCCAAACTTACGCTACATTTTGGCGAGTAACAACTGTCATGTCCATTTTCAAAGGAGTCCCTTGACCTCTGACCTCCAGATATGTTAATGTAAATGGGTTCTATGGGTACCCACGAGTCTCCCCTTTACAGACATGCTCACTTTATGATAATCACATGCAGTTTTGGGGCAAGTCCTGGTCAAGTCAGCACACTGACACACTGACAGCTGTTGTTGCCTGTTGGGCTGCAGTTTGCCATGTTATGATTTGAGCATATTGTTTTATGCTAAATGCAGTACCTGTGAGGGTTTCTGGACAATATCTGTCATTGTTTTGTGTTGTTAATTGATTTCCAATAATAAATACATACATTTGCATAAAGCAGCATATTTGCCCACTCCCATATTGATAAGAGCATTAAATACTTTTTGAACAGATAAAAAATGTGCGATTAATTTGTGATTAATCGAGATTAACTATGGACAATCATGCAATTAATTGCTATTAAATATTTTAATCGATTGAAGTTTTGATGAAAATAATCATTGGTTGCAACCCTACATGGTGCAACAAATAGAGGCCTCCAATGCAGCTTCCATATTTGTGCCAGATACCATCCTTTTTGATATGAACTACAGTACTGCCAAATATCCCAAAGTTTCTTCCCAGCTCACTGTTGGTGTTTCATAACTTAACACAGTTCAGTTTTTGCTATTGAGAGCTATTTTAAAATCAAGGAGTATCAAAACAACAGAGAAGAGAAAAGCTTTAAAATTGTGTGAAGGGCCCTTGTCGCTCCCACGCTGCCTCTGAACTCCAGTGAGCCTCGCTCTCTGTACTTCATTCTGATCTCATTACGCTTCCACCCTGGCACCCATAATCACTGTGACTGTTACCCTGGGTGAGGCCTCAGACGAGAGGCAGTATGGCCTTGATAAGAGGAGAATGCACACACACAGGGACACACACACACCTAAGAGGGGAATGCAAGTGGAAATGATCTGTATCAGCCACATACTGCTTACTCAGTAGAAGCTGGTGGTAGGTCTAACAGTATGAAGTAAGCCAGTTACCCATACAGATAGAGTATAATCTACTAAAATACATGTCATTTAACCCCCTTGAGACTTGACCAACTTTACGGTCTGTCAGAGCACGTTCAGTTTTAGAGCTAGAGTGAAGGTACAGATATCATATGAAACTAGAACCATGTCATGTTAGCTTGTTGGGAAGGAGGTTAAACAGCGCTCCAACCTTGGGCTAAATTTTGACGAGGAAAAACTAGCATGGCCATTTTCAAAGGGGTCCCTTGACCTCTGACCTCAAGATATGTGAATGTGGGTTCTATGGGTACCCACGAGTCTCCCCTTTACAGACATGCTCACTTTATGATAATCACCTGCAGTTTTTTTAATGCAGTATGAATGTGTTATTTTTCTAAAAATGGTGTATTTGAATATTTCTCCCTAACAGTCCCTAAACAGTCTTGGAATTACATAAATTGTAAAGCTGAGACTCTTGTGGATCCAATGAGCCCAACTGTATTCATGTGTGATGATGTTAGTCCCCATAGTAGCCATTTCATTATAATGAGACCATTTTTTTTAACTTGACTGACTGTATAGAATGACCTGTGGTGACCTCTAGGATAATCACAGCCTCATGAAACTTTACAACCACAAACTAGACCTAGAGCATTCAGAGGATGGATGGCTTTCCTAGCTAAATTGACAATAGAGAAGACAATCTGAGCAGTTTCCAGAACAGAAATGCTCGCCATCTAATCGCTGAAAAATGCAATTCTTGTAGAAATCTCCAAATGTCAAACGTTTTTGATCCCAAATCACAGCGTGGCTTCTTCTATGGTGTTCCTCAAGGTCTCGGTGTCTTAATGTGGTATTTTGGAGGGGTTATTGATCGATTATTGATTTTTATCAATTCTTGGGTGGTAAACAATGGTTACATTTAGAACCAAATCTGCGTAACAAATGGTGTCAACCAAAAAATTGCCACAACAACTTATGAGACATAATAGAGCACGGAGATGACCATTATATACTTCTATCATTATGTTCTAAGACCTCATACACTTTCACAATTTATTTCAATTCATTCATTCATTCATGTATATACAATGCAATATACTGTACATACAGTAGGCTATAGGTGTATATTGTAAGTATACGTATAAATACTGTATAAGTGCATTATAGAATGTGGATATATCCATGTATACTAATCAAATACTAGTGGTGTGCAGGAAAGAAGCCTAGGGTTAAAAGGACTAACACTAGAGTGACTAGGCTAATGGGAGCTAAATGATGTTGAGCTTCTTAGGGGAGAACTAAAGTGATGAGCCTGTTCTCACTGCACACATGTTGTATTGTCATAGTAGGAAAGGCACAGGTGTTACTAATAGCATAGCCTGACTTATCTCCACAGCGCTGTGTCAGCGCTGAAGAACGCTATACATATATTACTCGTGGGAAATGGTGTAAGCACGCTTTTTGTGCATCTGCGTCTATTATACATCTGGCCCCTGTTGCCGATTCCCTCATATCAGCCTTACTGCTGCCTGTCTCCCCGACTGTACATCATTACCTAATTAGCCTGTGCAAATATCGAAGGCATTTTCTCTCTCGTTTGTCAAATCATCTGGCTTCCCTAGTATTCCTGCTGCTCTCGCCTGTTTACACGCCTTGCTTATGCCGTGGTTGCCCGCTAATAGGTCCTTTTCACAGCAGACATTTTTACTTGTCAAAACAAGAAGATGACAGATGGAGCTAATAACATTTAATGATGGCTGCAATTGATTTAGGTGATCCAGCTCCAGGGCTCGAGTATTGTTCATGTGACGTGGCTTATACAGGGGACGCTTAATGGTGCTAAATACGAGATAGGGAGCATTTCTAATGCTTCTGCACGACTCTCGACATGGCGACAGCTGAGCCGGCTGCTCGCAGCTAACGGTGCTAACAGCGCTAAGTGGAAAACAACGGCAGCACTGCTGACGGAGCTGACAGTGTTAACCTGAGGGGGAACCGGATGGTGGGTGCTAAGCTTCAGCAACAATGGCATCGGTGGGGTCGGTGTTAACAGCTGTAACCGCCGTATGAGAGCAGTGCAGAGCGGCGGCTGTTAGCTAGCTAGTGGGGTACGCTCACATGCACGAACATGCACTAAAAGCACGCGCGACCAGCCCGGCTATGTCAACAAAGCAAGGAGAAGCTCAGATTACAACACACACAGGGAGAGAGACTTCATTCCATAGACTATATGTAAGAAGCGGACGCTATGGCGTCACCCATTGGTTTGTGGACTGCCATTTTGAAGCCTCGAGTTCAGCATGTTGGCCGTCGCCATCTTGGGTTTTTTGCAAAACGAAGTGACTAAGTACAACCAAACTCAGTCTGCCCTCAGTCCGACATGAGACGACGAAGGATTAGAGCTGCCCCGAGGGCTCGTCAATCACGTTGAAGGCACAGTGTCCGTGTACGTTGTGCTAGTTTGTTTACTGGACTAAATCCAAAGTGGCAGATACAAGGAATGACTGGTATTTTCGTTTCATCCTCCACGCCTGGGAAGGCTCCAGGAGACGGCGACCTATAGTAAACCCACTGCAGTTAGCGGAGCTGTAGCAACTAGCATTTAGCCAGCACAAACTCCAGCGCGGTAGCATGGTTGTGCAGGGATTTTTTAAAAATCAGTTAAAGCTGCAGTGTGTTGTGTTTGTATCCTTCTCCTCGTTTTTTGGTCGTTTATTAAGTCCATTAGAAAGTGTGTGACATAGTGATCCCACAGTAATCCGCCCCGCAATATTGCTGCATAAGACTAAGAAGCGCAATAAAGTGCTGCATTAAGCTACGAGCTGTCAGTCACCGAAATTTGATTTCCCCACGTAGGTCCATAGTGCTGATGATGCAGGATGACATCAGTAAAACTGTGATGCCAATGAGTCACCTGTCTGTCCATAAGACCTCATGTTTACAGCTCTGGGTTTGTTTGTAAAAAGTCAGTGTGAACATAAACCGGACCAGAATTAAAGCTGAAGTAGGTGAGATTGGAGCAAATATGATTAAAAAAAGTTATCTTTATAAAACTATCGCTATATCGTGACAGTAGTACATGAAACAGGTAACCTGAAAAAAATCATGTCCCTCTGTGTCCTCCGGTGCTCCTAACGGCATCTGCAAGATTTCACATACTGGAGGAAAACAAGCAGTAAGAGCTGATCTGAGGTCTGCTGTCCATCTGCCGTCTATGAGAGCCAGCTGTCAATCACTCGCGAACTCCGACCAAACGGTCAAACTAGGCAGCGCTGATCAAATATGAATCATTATTATGTTACGTTAATGCCTATTTCTCTCCTCAGATGTTTTCAGAATCATCTTGTAGTGCACGGTTTAGCTGTCAAATAAGAAAGTTTGTGAAGCCGCCACCATTGTGAAATCTGGTGAAGGAACGCCAAGTACCGGTCACATGACCGGAGTACAGCCAATGGGAACGCTCTCTCAATGAAATGACCTGTGATTGGTCAAAGTCTCCCGTCACAGGCTAAATTTTCTAAAGCCTGAAAACAGAGCCATGAGGAGGTGCAGAAGTCTAGTTATCTCTCAGAACACTTAAATTACAATATGCTGAAAGGTTATTATGGAATTTTTGCCCAATGATGCCAGAAATATACTGCCTACTGCCACTTTAAAAGGCAACAATACATTTTTGATATGAACGGAACTACAGATGTGAAAGCACCTTAAAAGTTCCCTGTGAAAATATGGACCACTAGTGGTCCTTTAGAGCTGTGTTGTTTGAATCTTGTGTACCAGCCTGGGACGCAAATATGCTACGAGAACGTAGAGGACATGATGCAAATTTCTGCCGACGGTGGGGTAAATCGCAGTAATGCATAGACAGATGGTGCCGGTAATGTACCATAGAACATATGTAGTGATGGGGCAATAAAAGAAGAGAAGAGTAAAGAATCCCACCAGCTGCTACAAACAAAAATAAAAGACTTTGCAAATTAGGAAGAAGGAAACAAATGTGCCTTAAAGGACCGGTTTGTAACATTTAGGGGGATCTATTGGCAGAAAATACATACAGAGCGCGTCCTCTTCCTTGGAGCCGGCCGCCATGTTTCCACAGTAGCCCAGAACGGACAATTCACGTTTTCACGTTTTCGCGTCGGCCACAGTAGTTCTTCTACATACTTGGCACATAGAAGTTTCAGTTGGTTGCAATCTGCAACAACACCGCTAGATGCCGCCACATCCTACACATTACACCTTTAACAGAGCATCTATCCGTCACATTATCAGCTAAAAGCAAAATAACATGACCCCGTGTTAGTGTGACATCATAGGTCATAGCTTTCTAAGATGTAGGCTATCTCTATATTTTGGTTTACTTGTATATTTAGATGGCGGGCTTAATGCCCGACACACCAAGCCGACGGTCGGCTGTCGGACAGTTTGGGGCCGTCGGTAAGCAACTGTCGGCCTAGTTTTTGCAGTGTGTCCTGCACCGTCGGCTCTAATCTGCCCGTGTCAGAGTTTTTTTGGCTGATTCAGCATGTTGAATCGGAGTGGAGCCCGTCAGTGAGAGAAATCACTCTGATTGGCTGTTCATCTTAAACGAATCAGTGCACGAGAAGAGAAACGGACGTGAGGAAAGCAAGCCAAATGGTAAAATCAAGAGGACACACACAGAAGGTTCTTCTCATTTTTCATCTTCATCTCATCTGATCATTCCAATACACAGATATTTTCACAACCATGTGGCCGTCTGGAATGAAGCTAAGTGGTGAGAGAGAGCGGTGTGAAAATGGTCGGCAAACGCCGCTTTGTTTTTTGTACGTATCATAACAGCTCGTATATCCGCAGTCCTCGGTCTTCCAGTTTCCCTTTTTGAATGATGAATACAGACTACCGCCGCCTGCTGGTGTGGAGAGTTATTTCCTCTCACGCAGGTACAGAACGTACGTGCTAACTGGCCGTCGGCCGTAGTCTTTGCGGTGTGTTCGAGTGCAAATTTTGGCCAAGACAAAAGGCGACATGAGGCGACGCCACAGTCGGCCTTCGTCGCGACTAGTTCTTTGATGTCAGCTTTGTGTGTCTGGGCCTTAACTGGCACGTTATTTTCTATCTTCACGACTGATTGTGAAGATAGCAGTCCTCACCAGAGTTGTTGTGTTTCCTTTTGTACCACGCTCCATCCAGAGACTTCTCCTCTGCGTGCTTGTCTTCCTCAGCCAGCATCACCTCCTCTGCAACACAAATATCACACTTGAATTAAAAGTCACAATACGGTCATATTTGTGTCAACATCAATTACAGCAAAGATTTTTTTATTCAAATGTGTGTGTGTGTGTGTGTGTGTGTGTGTGTGTGTGTGTGTGTCTGTTTGTTTCTGACCTGCTTTGCAGATCCACTCCAGGTACCCTGTTAACTCTCTTTCTATTTGCTGTAGTCTGCGGAGCTTCAGGAACTCTTGCCTCTTCTCCACCCGCTCTCTCTCCTTGGCAAACTCCCTGTAGAAACCACAAAGAAACCCCCCAAACACACACACACAGACACACACACACACACACACACAGAGAACTGTTTATTGGGTCTGACAAGCCAACACAGACCCTGGAGCACTCCACCTTTGACAGGTGTACAGCAGGCTGGCTTTCAGCAGGGAAGATAGGAGAGCGAGGCCGCAGCTTGGTAGCTAGCGTGAGCCACCCAGCTGCTACGATAGCACCATGGTAGCTGTTTGGCTAGAAAAACATAATATCTCTCTATATATATATATAGAGAGATATTATGTGTGTATATATATATATATATATATATATATATATATATATATATATATAAAATGTAATATGTAGTTATAATATCTCTACAACTACATTTATGATCAAATTGACACATGTTCTATTACACAGACTTGTGACAGTTATGGAAAGTTATATCTCCTCTCTTGTACAATGTCCGAGCCCCCAGCTCCACCACTACTTCACTCAGAGCAGCTGTCAATCACAGCTGCCAATCATGACGTCTCACCTCCTTTTTGTAGCATCAAATAACTCATTCAATTTATCAGAAAAATCTACACTTGAACATACATCAGCCTGATAAGAACTACCTAAAATGACAGAAACCATCTTTGGGAAAAATGTATTTGACGTGTACTTTGACGTTTTAGTTTGGTCCATGTCCCATTCGCTAACATGGAGGAGGCAGGATTCATGAGCTATACTGCAGCCAGCCACCAGGGGGTGATCCAGATGTTTTGGCTTCACTTTTGGGGAGCTGTCATGTCGTCCATCTTTATATACTGTACAGTCTATGGTGTATACGGAAGGACGGACAACCCGAAAACATAATGCCTCCAGCCATGGCTGTCACCAGCACAGCGGCATCATGAACCGGATCGATCATTTGAACGGGCCTAGGTTTGATAGGTGCATGGCAGACAACAGTGATACATGGGAATCTTCAAACTAGAATTGCTGTCTATTATGAAGCAACCTGGGGCTGCACAGGAGACTTGGACTGTGTTATTAATCTCCCCTTTCAAAGTCACATCTTCTCTGTGTGGTGACACAGCAACTGAGGCCAGCCAACAGAATATATAGACAGAGAGAATAAAAAATCAATGGATATGTCAGTATGTTGTCTACAAACACATGTACATATACATATAATGTTATCCTTATTATAGCCACAACATTACATTATCTCCATTGCCACTGTATTGCTTTGACAACAAAGGGGTTAAGGTTATGTCATGACAATAAGGCGGTTTTCAGTATAAATGAGCTGGGAAATGAGATACGGGAGAAATGAAGCAAAAGAGGTGGAGAGAGATAGAGAGACCAATAAAGAAAGACAGAGAGAGAGAAGAAGAAGAGAGAGGAAGACAGACTATTGAAATAACAGAGCGAGGGATCTCCAGTCCACCCCCGCCGCTCAGTGATTGGTGTGTCTCCCACACAGCGGAGGGGGAAGCTCTATTCTGCATTGCAGTGGCTGTCTGCCTGCCTTCCTGAGGGTGTGTGTGTGTGTGTGTGTGTCTGTGTCTGTGTGTGTGTGTGTGTGTTTGTATACGTGCCAGTGTGTCTAAATCTAATTTCGTGGCTACAGATCTTTCTCTCTTAAATGTGTGTGCAGTGCATCCATGTGTTGGCTGCTTGGGTGTACGGTGTGTGTGTGTGTGTGTGTGTGTGTGTGTGTGTGTATACATGGAAAGATTGTGGCAGCTAGGATTTCCCAGCGTCGTAGCAGGTTTCATCCACACTTTCACACCGCCTCACACACATACACACTGATACATACTGTATGCCAACACGAGCACAAACATAAACATTACAAACACTCAGAACCACACTACATTAGATCATTGCAAGCACATACAGTACACATTTTTCTCCTCTAGAAACATTCACTCCAGCTAAAATATGCAATATGTGTAAAAACACACCCAGATTCTTCCCAAAAAGCTGCTTTACTGCACTTCTGTTGGAATCTACATTATCATCATCAAACCCAACCGCACCGCATACGTACAACACATTATAGAGTGTATTCTCCCACCACGTAAGTGTAGCATGCAACCTGTGTGAGTGTGTATTGTGTATACAATAGGGATGCTCATTTTGAAAAATGTTCTTAACCGATAACTGACCCTCGTTAACCGATTATTAACCGTTTACCCGACGAGATTTGTCCCTCACATGCAGCGGTGTACCAGCTGCAGGAGCACAACAGATATTGGTTGACGGGAGTCTCCAGTTCAGCGTCCGGGAGCGTTAACTTAGCAGCTACGATGCTGCGTGTAGTGTCGCGGACATGCAGCCACTTTCCCAGTAAAAGTCTCCACCGCACATTTAGTTTAGTTTAGCAGGTTGTCAGCTGTGTGTCTGCCCCGGCGGAACTTTAGCGAGTGGCCAACAGTGTGTGTGTTTGTGCTACGTTAGCAGCTCTAGCATCACCGGAGGCTTCGTGCTCGCCTCCTCACACGTAGTCTGCGTAACTTTAGTGAGTTTCCAACAGACTGTGTGTGTGTGTTGGCGGTGAGTGTGAGGTTGTTGGTGGCGTTCTAGCTGTGAACGTAGGTGTAGCAGTGTGTGGACAGTTTATTTGTTGGTGAATAAATGCTACGAAACTACAACTCCTCCGCTCCGCTCAAGCGAGCCGGAGAGACCGGAGCCGACTTCCTGTATCCTGCAACTCCGGCTCCGCCCCTTAAGGATGGGCTCTTAAGGTGGACCAGCTTTTCTCATCAAAGAGACGAGCCGCTCCTCTGAGCCGCTCAGCTTTTGAATAAATTATTAACGTTTCTTTTAACCGTTTTAACCGATAGCGTTAATCGGTTAAAATGCTTAATGTCAGTTAACGGTTAAACGGTTAATTATTGATATCCCTAGTATACAGTATGCATGTGTGTATGTATATGTACTAGGGGCCCTTTTTTAATCGGGCAAGCGCAACGACAAACGCAAATTGGTGGGTTTTTGGACGCACGGAGCGTGTGGGCGTCTCCGAGCTCATCTGCTATTTTGGTTCATATACGTGCATCAGGGCAAAGTGTAAAATGTCTGGGTGAAGGTGAATATAGATCAGAGGGTGTGGTGATTAATAAATACACTCTCAGCCAGTTAAATCACTGGTCTCTGGCCCTGAAACAGCTCTACAATCTGCCTCTCCAGGATATCAGGCTGTTGTCTGGATGGTGCAGAGCAGCACCTAGGGCTGTGTATTGGCAAGAATCTGACGATACGTATCACGGTACAGGGGTAACGATTCAATATATTGTGATATATTGCGACACTGTAAGCTACGCCCGCGGGCGATTGTGGAGCTTTCCAACACAAAAGGCAGATAAACACAGGTTCCCATTAATTTATAATGAACATTTATGTTGTGATATTTAAACAAACTATCCGTCAACAAGGAAATAACAGCCCCTCGTCTACGAGACCGGTCTCTTGAGAGAGCTCCAGCCAGCTCACAGCGGTCTGTGAGCGTGACTACCCGGCTGGCGAGGTAGCGACCCCAGCAGGCAGGTTGTGGAGGTTGTGGAGCTTCTAAACTCCGAAAACAGTGGAACAAATGTTCGGTTCGCCATCTAATATTGTAAAACTGTCAATATTCAAAATCTACATCAACATTTTCAAAAGTGAATTTAGTGATGAAATAGAAAAATTTTAAAAACAAGCCATTCTTGGCTGCTGTTGTTGTTGTTGTTGTGACCATAGCCTTTACCATTCAAGCACTTTGCATTGTGGGATACAGTAGGTGAGGTAGACTGGTCCGTTGCATACGGAAGATGTTTGGCATACTGTAGAGTTTGCTTTTGTTCGCATACTGTATACTACATTTCAGCCAAATCAGTACGTACTACTAGTGTAGTATGCAGTTTCGGATACAGCCACTGACACGCTATCATCTGGTGGACAGGCGGGTCTATTACACGCTTTGCTGTGTTACCAGGTTGACTTCTTATTCACACCATTAACCTGTTACATTTTTGACATTATTTATAATTTGAATATGCACCTTATAATTAACCAGTTTATATTTATCACACTTACCCTTAACCTGTTTACATTTCTGGCATTGTGTTCATTTTGTTTTTACAACTTATTGATAATCTTTACTGTTCATATTTTGTTTTTTTGCGCTATATATACAGTATTTGCACTCTTCCCTACTTGGTATTGTAACTGCTGTACAACAATTCCCCTTAGGATAATTAAAGTTCTATCTTATTTTCTTCCTGTATACTCTTCATGAAGCTTTAATAATGATGTAAGACTATAATGTGCTAACAAAAATTATAAACACAGAACAAACCAACAAGATAATGCTAAAGGTAAAGTAGCAAGAATTCCTGCCACCTTAAAAAGTTGTTATAGCTAACATGTCACGGCTTTTCAGAATAGACGGTTGTTGGTTCAACTTTGATCGCAGCCATATCTTATCCTATTCTGCCCACGCTGATGGGATAAAAGCTGAGTGAATGGCCCCGACCTCCCATGGGGGTCCGCAGCCTCTCAACCCTGCATGCATCTGCTCTCCTGCCTGCTCTGAAGCTCAGATCGTGGCCTTTAAACAATGACATGGCCCCCGCACACCCCTGCCAGACAGCATCAGTGACCTTCCACCTCCCCAGTAACTGTAAAGCCATGTGACAACTTCTGTGAAGAGAGCAGTAAACAGAGAGGACAAGATAGCCACAGAGGGGGCGGCTAAAGGCTACCTGCCCTCTAAAGCTTCCTCTCTGTGTGTACAGTATGAATGTACAGTATATGCATGAGAGTGGCTTATGTGCACGGTGTGCAGGGCAAAGTATGAAAGGGCAGGTATGGGCCCTTAGCGAAATTGTGAAGGAATTTGATTGGAACGTCAGGATGAGGTTTTTCAGGACTCCTCTTGTCACATCAAAATCCGGTGGTATCTCCGATCAATGCTGGAGGGGCTGTGGCCTAATAGGAGACCACACGCACATCTTCTAGGACTGTCCAAAACTATTAAAATATTGGCAAAATATACAAAAAGAAATTAAAACATTTTAGATATAGAACTGCCCTTAAATCCATCTTATTTTATACTGGGAATAATACCAGAGGATATAGAAGAGAATAATCAGATATTACTACTCAGAGTCCTACTATTAATTGCTAAGAAGATGATTACAGTCTCCTGGTTGAGGCCGCAGCCTACTTAATGTAACAATGTATGGATATTTCGGGGATGCCGTAGCTCACGGACTACCTCCTAAGGACACTAGACCCTGTTGTGTCATGTCGAAACATGTGATTGTGCTGTACGACTACCTGTTGAAAGGAAATGAAAAGAAAGTAAAAATCTGTACCTGGCTGCTTTTAATGTTAAAGTAAAATTGTGTGCTAAGCCTCAAACTGCTCACTTCTGATAAGAGCATTCATTTACAACTCGACCAAAGATAACCTTGAAAAAACTTTGAGGAAAATGATGCCGATGGTGAAACAAACATATTGAAGGCTCTGTGGAGCTGACTTTGCAGTTTGTTCACTCGAGTCATCAAACTCCTCTCCCGACGGCACCCAATTAATTGCCTTCAAAATTAAGTAAACAAGAAAAAGTTGAGGCTCATTATTCCGTCCTGCAAGTGGCTGCAGGAATTAAGGTGGGAAGAAAGACAAGTTGTTCCACTCTTTGAGGGACAGTCAGTCTCTCTCACCTTGATTTCAATAAGAAGCACAGTGACGAAATAGATTTCACACCAGCAAGGAGAAACGCCACCTTATCAGCAAGGGCAGAGCAGCCAGCTGGAACATTCTTCTTTCAAAAATTAATGACCTTAACATTAAACAACAGAGGTGGGAACAGGAATACAACTCTGTGTTCAGCCATCCATTTGAATTAGCTCAGATAGATGAAGAAAATGCATGAATAACAGCAGTCTCACAGAAACGCCATAGGAGGGTAAACTGAAGAAAGTTCAGGTTAGAGACAAGACCGTTCTTACTTACTGTTGGCTGCAATTTAATCTATTTCATTCGTGTACATAGACATGAATTTCCCTTTTTTTTCGTGACGCTCAGCAAGACTTTCAACAAAGTATTTTTCATGCGTTTTTCCTACTAATGTTCAGCAACACGTAAAACTACTTAGTTGGGTTGAGGAATAGATCGACTTGGTTAGGCTTAAAATAACTCCGGAACTGGCGTAACTTAAAGGTCCCATATTGTAAAAAGTGAGATGTTCTTGTCTTTTACATTATAAAGCAGGTTTAAGTGATATATAAATACTGTGAAACTATCAAAACACTCAATCCATGGAGAAATACACACAGCCCATATTCAGAAACTGTGCATTTGAAACAAGCCGATTTGTGATGTCACAAATCTACAATATTTAGATAATTTCACAGTTTTGAACGTAAACATACTAAATGTGTCCCAGTTTATTTCCTGTTGCAGTGGATGTGAATTTCATCAGCTGACAGGAAGTAAACATTGACCTAAACTGTTGCCTAGCAACACAATTCTGTTGCCATTCTGTTGAAATGCGCTAAAACGGAGTGTTTCAGACAGAGGGTGAATACAGGTATATTCAGGCAGACAGTACGAGTAAAATAATGTGTTTTTTTCAAATTAAAGCATGTAAACATGTTCTAGTAGAAACCCAAAATACAAGTATGAACCTGAACATGAGCATGATATGTCCCCTTTAAGTACAAAAACTACTCTTCGAAAAGATCCTGGTTTGGGTTAAAATAACTCCGGAAGAGCTGTAACTTAAGTACGGAAATTATGTGACAAATAAGTCAACTTTGACTTTAGGTTTCACGTGGGACACGAACACCGGTCTCCTGGGTGAAAGTCTTGTGTTCCCACCCATCCCACACTTACCCAGCCATCCACACCATCCTCCTCCCTACATCGCGTTCACCGCTCTTTATACTTCCCGGTTCACAATTACGTGGATTACATACAAATTGATTTTTATGCTGACCATCACGAAAAAGATGTGAAATTCGTGTCTATGTACACATATCAATACATTCAATTTTGTAATAATTTCAAACTGCTGGGCTGAACTATACTATTTTGTGCCTGTTCAGCACTTTGGTCAACTGTGGATGTTTTAAATGTGCCATACAAATAAAGTTTGCTGATACTTTAAAATAAATGTCAAATTGATAGTCAATAAACTTAAATCAATAGTTAATATTGACAACCAGTGAATTGATAATGTATAATGTTTACTAATTATTACTAATGCTATAATTTATGTAATTTTATCATTAGTTTGTGTAATATGAAATAATTAGTTTATATTCTATATTGTATCATAGCTAAGAAGAAACAATTACAAAACAATTACATTCTGAATACATTAGTAACTTATTTATTGACAGTTTATTGTTGCACACATTATAAAAATGTATATACTATATTAAGTATTGTTCATACATCTATAAAAATGACATAGATAGATGGACCAGAAACCGATTATTAACCATTGACAAAGTATTAACTATCTATCTGAATACTTTTTAGAGATGCTTTACAACATATTCATTACATTACCATTTAACAAGGTATTCTAATCATCAGTTGCAACTTTATAATAGCCATCCAAATAATGTTTATAGATGGTTTACAAACCAGTTATTAACCAGCAACAAAGTGTTACAAATATCTGGTCCATCCATCTCTGTAATGTTTATAGATGTTTTACAAGCAGTTTCTTAAAGGTTTACAAATCGTTTAAAAAATACTTGATAGTGTATAAAATGAATGTGTGCAACAATAAACTTAAAAGAACAGAGAATATAGCATTACTAATAATTTGTAAACATTACAAATGATCATATCATTGTTGGCTAATAGTAAAGTAACTATTAACTAAAGTTTAATTAACTATCAATTGACCATTTATTAATGATGGCAGCATTACCATTAAGTGGTATTATTGCTGGTGCAAAGACAACCGGATAGCTTTCCGTTTTCCTCAGAGCCTATTACTAACGACAATGTTGTGACTTATTCAGACCATCAGGGAAAAGCAACAAATATATTATAATATGTTATAATATAATTCATTCCCAATGCTGCTCAGAGTAACCACAGTCCACGGGGTCTCTCCCTCTCCTCTTGGCAGTCTCTCCCTCGCTGCAACCGACACGACCACTAAGCTTTATGCAAATTAATGCGCGATGGTGTCGCCAATATGCAAATGAGCGCATGCCAACTTTTAGTGACTTTTGGAGCGAGTGCTAGCTACTTTCATTAGAAAAGAGTTGACGACACTGCACAGGACACACTGCATTTTGTTTTCCACAGTTACTTCGGTTGTTCCACCGTCCGCCATTCCCTCTACTGGGGATAGTAACTGCAAAGAACTTACATTGATACTCTTTGGTAACTGCGGATAGCTACCGATAGCTACCGAGGAAAACAAACGTGTTATCCTCTTCCTGTTTTGGTTGCGCAATGTTGATGCACTGCCTTTGTGCCGTAAATGGAGCCTTCATTTTATAGGGATGGGGGAAAAAAACTAATTCAACTAAACTGGAAAAACAAAGTTCGGAAACTTGTGTTTGGGGGATTATTTCTCTGTTGTTACAATGCTAATTGGCATTGTATTTTACATGGTTGGAAAGCCTGTTTATTTACCTTCGCAATGATTTCCAACTTATAAGGATCATGCATTTGTGGGATGAGCAGCACCGCTGATTATGTGGGTAGCGCCCAAGAAAAATTTGCCAAAATGCTCCGTCAATGGTAAACAGTGTATTCTCCTGTTGGTATTGACTCTTGTTTTGAGTTGTTTGGTGGATTGGATGATTGAACTCTCTATCAGTAACAAGGAACAAACAAGACATATTGGCTATTTTACACTTTATTCATTTAATACACCGTCAGGAGCCTCAGTAGCGGTGGAAGATCCATACGCAGCCACAACAGCCTGGCACCTCCTCATGCTGGTCACCAACCTGGTCACACGTTGCTGTGGGATGGCGTTCCATTCCTCAACCAGGATTCGTTGCAGGTCAGCCAACGAGGTTGTGTTGGTCACTCTAACACGTACAGCACACCCAAGCTGATCCCACATGTTGAATTGGGTTGAGGTCTGGACTATTGGCAGGCCGTTCCATTCTCTCTACTCCCACATTGTGGAGGTAGTCTGTGATAACCCTGGCTCTGTGGGGGCGAGCGTTGTCGTCTTGGAGGAGGAAGTTAGGTCCCAGATTGTGGAGATATGGGATCGCCACTGGCTGCAGAATCTCATCCCGATATCTCCCTGCATTGAGATGGCCTTCAATGATGACAAGCCTTGTTTTACCAGTGAGGGAGATGCCCCCCCCCCCACATCATGACACTGCCCCCACCAAAAGCTGTTACTCGATCGGTTCAACAATCAGCATAGCGTTCTCCGCGTCGTCTCCATACTTTGACCCCGCCATCCAACTTTCGCAGACAGAACCTGGACTCATCACTGAACATGACATTCCCCCACATGTTCAGGTTCCATTGTCTGTGTTGTCGACACCAGCGCAAACGGGCCTGACGGTGAAGGGCAGTCATTGCAGGATTCCTGGTGGCCTTATGAGAATACACTGTTTACCATTGGCAGAGCATTTTGGCAAATTTTTCTTGGGCGCTACCCACATAATCAGCTGTGCTGCTCATCCCACAAATGCATGATCCTTACAAGATGGACATCATTGCGAAGGTAAATAAACAGGCTTTCCAACGATGTGAAATACAATGCCAATTAGCACATCCAGTTAAGTATGGAAAACATTTTGGGTTGTAACACATTGCAGGAAAAGCAGAGCTAGACATCACGGCTAAAGCTGTGTGCTAACTCTGTCATGGACAACTGATGTTGTAGTATTGCGGTAACGTGCGGTCAAGCCGGCTGTCACTCACTTTCTGTCGCTGCCGCTTGGCCAGGTCGTCGTTGTAAATGAGAATTGGTTCGCAACTGACTTATCTGGTTAAATAAATGTAAAATTAATAAAATAAAGTAACTCGCATCTCCGTGGTCAAATTGGCCGACGCTACAACTGCATTCAAACGGCCCCGATGTGGACCATGGATGTATAAAGAGAATGGGTTGCTGGAAAAGATTTAATGAATAATTCCTGACAATGACTGATATATTTTGGGACATCTCTGACTACATACATGCTGAAAATCCTACATTTTACTGTCTTAATTTAGATATTTTAAATCCCTAGGAGTATATGATTCAAGTGTATGATTCAACTTTTTCCCATGGTCTAGTGTTAAAAACGTTAACAAAAATCACAATCAATTGTAATATCTAATTGCAATATTTGTGGAATCGCAATACATATCGAATCGGCACCCAAGTATCGTGATTAGTATAGTATTAGTAATAGGTGTATCGTCCCAGCCCTATCATTTCTTACCCGGTGGCAGACGGAATTGCAGAGTGAAGCGAGGCATCTAAACGCTGATGGTGATTATTCTATAACCATTACATTGTGCAATCAACATTCACTTCATAATGACAAATTAAAGCAAAAAACTTGTTTATTGCCACTTTTAAGCTTTCATTTCAAATCCAATGTGCTGGCGTAGAGCTACAACAATGAAAAACATAAAAAAAAATTATCTTTCATAAACACATTAAATATAGTTCAATCCTTGTTTTCTGCAATAAAGAAACATTTCTAGATTAGACCCTTTCTTCCTACCAAAAACCTAAAAACAAGTGGACTATTGTAACTACAAAATCTTACTGATTAATTCAAAAGTTGTAAGAGGTTCCCCTATGCCCCCTGATATCCTTGGGTTCTTGTTGTTTTTTACATCTAGAGTCAAACACAAGGTGACAGAGCCTTTGCTCAAGTATGCCAGTTTATTACTATTATTTTCTAAATACTTATGGACTGCACTGTGTACAGTATTTGTCAGTACAGTATTGTGCAATGTAGCCTCTGGCTAATAGAGCATTGAGCCCAATGCTGCAGAGCATCAAGTACAGTGATCAGTGAACAGTCTCAGCATGGATCGTGATCATTTTCAAAATCAAACTGGACATGTTAGAGCCGAGCACCTGAACTGTTAGAGACCAAAATACATAAGTCCCTCACTAAAAAAATATAATAATGTATCTCGCTGTATCCTATCAAAATATTGTTTTACCTCAATGTACCTAATACCTACCTAATCTCCTAGTTTCATAAAAGCCCTTCTAGGGACGGATGTTGCAAAATAAGCATTTGTTGTGAACACTATGATGCATTGCATCAGATAGATGTTTTCAGTTTGTCTACTGTATGGATTTTGTGTCTGTCCCTACCAAATAAACCATAAATAAATAAACAAGGCACCAGTTAGACTTTTACATGGACTGATGAATAGACTCCACCAGTTTTTAGGGACTTTACACAAGCCTGACATGAACGTATAATCTCAGCTGTCAATGACAACCTTTATGGGTTTGTATATTATTTCATATGTACTGAGAGGTCTTTTATAGGGACGTAAAGCTGTATCATGTCCTTCTCTTTTCTCATATCAGTTGGTGGCAGTAATGCACCATAAAGGGCAGCAATACACCAGCGAAACAAGAGAAGAAGAGGACTGCTGGCTGATGGAAACAATGTAATGCAGGTTACATTGTGGGCTTTGCAAATGTTATTAGACCTGTGAAATGCATCAACATGCACATCAGGCCCTCGGGATACACTAAGTGGATTTAATGTGAGAAATGTATTAAACAAAATGATGTTTCTTTATAAGAAAACCCCACAGTACCTTTAAACCTGCAATAACTGATTCACGGAGCAACATAATCATTCATTTGGAGTCCACAATTCACTCAGTTCCTGAGGGAACTGAGTGAAGAGTGTCTCTTCCTGAGATATCACATTCACGAAAATGGACCGGATGTATGGCCGGACGGACGGACAACCTGAAAACATAATGCCTCCGGCCAGAGGCCTAAAAACATTGTTACAGCACAAAACAAAATGACACAGGCTAAAGCTTGATGGGAAAAGAATTCTATGTTTTGACCACTAGCAACTAACATGTTTGAGGAAGAGGAATTAAAAAGGAAGGTATGTTAAAGGTGCACAGGGATTTAGAGTCTTGATCTATGCTAAGTGTTGCTTACCCCAATAGAAAAATGACATTCCTATCATGATTCGGTATGGATGATATACTGTTGGTTAGATGTACATGAGTGGAAGATGGAGAACAACACCCAGAATGCTGGTGCTAAAGAAAGATGATAACTGCAAAGCAATACTATAAAGAGGCAATAAAAAACGCATCCTTCTCCCATGATGCTCTTTTCAATAGTGATGACAACTTGTGTTGCTTTATAAATGAGGAAGTGTATAGGCTACCACAGAATTAAACAGGCTCTGCACACCATATACAGCATAAAGTCTGTGTCTGGCAATCTTGTATAATCATGTGAATTTATGATTTAATAAAACCTTATGAATATTGCATTGGAGCTGCCACAGATGTGGAATTCGCCTAAATTAGTCAATGCAAGAGAAGCGTGCACTCAATAAATGTGGGATGTTTGAATGCAAGTTATAAAATTCTATATTTTACCAATGACTCGTCAGAGTTAGTGATGACGTGATAAGAAAAGTCAGCGTTGTTAGTATTTTGAGGGACTGCTTGCTAAACCCCTCCCCCGAACAGCAATTGTCCAATTATAGTTTAGCAACTGTAAGTAGGCATGGCAGGCCTACAGAGATCATTAACATGTCTGGCTAACTTAGCCTACTACCTGCAATAATCCAGCACCATTTCCAAGGGCAAGACTTAGCATATTAGTTACTAACTGTAGTAGTTTATAAGAATACAGGTTACATTAAGAAAGGCCCGCACGACAAGCACATCCACTGTGTAGTATTTCCCCACCTCGTGGGAGCCGGTCCTGGATGCTAGCAGAGTTTAGGCTAATGTTAGCAGCTCTGTCCTGCAACCCCTGATACCTGTTAGCTTTAGCCTCAGTCTTTTAGCATGATATGTATGCAGCAGTCAAGTGCATATTTAGGAACACATTTACAGAGTCACCAGGACCCATTGAAAAGTCAGCCAAACAGCGGGAGACACCATTTTCAACCAAGTCTAACTTTAACTAATTAACTAGCTAGCTATAGCTGATAAATTGTCATTTCAGCAGGTAAGTCGATGGTGCTGACATCAAGGGGCAGGTTTTTTTTTTTTTAAAGTACTGAGAATTTTGAGTCGACCATCTGCAGCCGTTTTTGTAAACGGCATACCGTATGTGAGAATGGAAAGCTTGACAGACAACAATTGTAAATATAGACGCAAGCAGCAAGCCCTTTTGCGCTCAACAGAAGGAAGGAGCAATGACCGGACTTCGGGCTTCACAAAGCTGAGCAAAGTCACTTCAGCTGGTTTAATTCTGTCTAAAGAAGGAGTTAAGACCAATCATCATTGCAACGTATGCAGCATTTACCAGTATACACAGGTAGTAATAAGTAATGAGTTCTGCTATTTCCCTGCCCTTAGTGGATATGAACCAAACTTGGTGTGTATGTTCAAGTCATAGTGCTGGATATCACTTAGTTTAATCAGGATTTCTCAAAGACAACTTCAGTTATGACCATTTCCTGCTAAGCCCCGCTCTTTGCGAAGACTTTTTGATTGATGGCGGCCATGTTTTTCTGACCAATCTTGCTCATTTAGAAAGGTTTTATACCAAATTTGGTGTCGATAGTGTCGAAATCTAATAAGTTCTATTCATATTATTGTTTTTCACATTTTTTCACAAAAACTCCATCATGGTGGACTTCTATGGAGCACATGTGGCTGGACATGTTTGTCAAATGTTTATGAAGCGGTCATATGACCTGACACTACAACATCCACTGCAGATATCAGATTTTTGTGCAAAGTTATCTACAGCGTTAACTAGCTTACAACTAGCTTACAACTAGCTTACAACTAGCTCTAGTTTACAACTAGCTCACAACTAGTTCACAACTAGCTTAGTGTGATGCAGCAGTACATTAGCTTGATGTTGCTATGGTGAATAATTGAAAGACAACTGATGCTAAACTTATAACATAAAGAACATCTGTTGAAATGCTCCGCTCAGGTCATCCTTACAGTTTGTACTCACCCTGACAGCACACCTAACACCAGGTTGAGCATGAAGAAGGAGCCGATGATGATGAGGGGGATGAAGTACAGCCAGTTCCACGTGTTCCCTGAGGCATCGTTGGCCTAAACACACAAACACGCAGAGACAAAGAATAGGACTGTTAATGCTGTTGTGTTGTTGCAGGACAAGTCTGGCGTATATCTACATTTTTCTTATGTTCAACAAATCCCATGGAAAGACCAAAACCAACAATGTGTCAGTCCGTCTCTCAACACTTTCTGACTTCCTGTCTGAAGCTCTCAGCCCCAAACACATTGGTTCCTGCTGCAGATGTAAATTTAATGTCACGGTTCACAAATATATAGTTTCAAGTTTGAAAAAGGCTTAGTAATTTCCTAAAACATCTGGTCACTCTACTTTACTCAGTTACAGTACTCCGTTACTCAAACAGGAGGAAATAGTGCACACAGCTAGCAGGAAGCTGGCAGAACCGGATATGTCATATGAGCGTGCAGGGCGGTGCAGTCCCATGGGTCTGATGCACGTTCATTATGAATGGAAAATAATTCTGGACTACTTATATTAATGAGGGCTATTTAAGTGTTCATACTGAGAAGTTGATTTACCTAAAAAAAAAATTGTATATATACATCCATGGCAATGGACTCATTGGCCTTTTCAGTCCAAAATGGCAGCAGCGCTACTGCAGCGCCATCTAGCGGCTGTTGCCAAAAAAGCACCAGAGTTTTGCCTCTTTGCTTCTATACACTTTGCTATGGGTACCCACGAGTCTCCCCTTTACAGACACTTAATGATAATCCCATCCCATCCCAATCCCATAGTCAAACTAGCACACTGACAGCTGTTGTTGCCTGTTGGGCTTGAGTTTGCCATGTTATGATTTTATGCTAAATGCAATACCTGTGAGGGTTTTTGGATAATATTTGTCATTGTTTTGTGTTGTTGATTTCCAGTAATAAATATATATATTTATTGCATAAAGCAGCATATTTGTCCTCTCCCATGTTGATAAGAGTATTAAATATTTGAAAAATCTCCCTTTAAGGTACATTTGGAACAGATAAAAAATGTGTGATTAATTTGCAATTAATGGCGATTAACTGTGGACAATCATGCGATTAATTGGTATTAAATATTTTAATCGATTGACAGCCCTAAACGAAACCTAATACAACATCACTACAAACTACACCTTTATCACCATTATATGTGAGAAACTGACAGAAAGGTTAGAAGTAAATGGACAAAAATAGCCTCATGATCAGGATATTTATAGGTCTGTGAAAATAACTGTAAATACAAAGGACTAATTATCTTCATATACTGTATACATCCGTAGCAAATGACAAGGTCCATTGTCTGAGATACAGTGGATGGACAAAGTAACTGAAACATTATATGTTAAAGACATCTTGATATTATATGCTACATGGCTGAAAGTCGACACCCGTGCATGACCCCTTTGTGGTTCCAAACCATGGGCGTTAATGTGCTGCTACATGTGTAGCCTATATACTCTTCTGGTTTCAGACTTTCACCAGATGTTGGAACCTGGATGCAGGGATTTGCACACCTTCATAGGGTTAACCGATGAAGCAGTCCCACTCTGAAAGTACGCAGAAGGATGTAGACAGGAGTGCCCACATACTTTTGGCTAGGGATGCACTGATACCAATACCAGTATCGGGTATCGGGTCCGATACTGTGCTCATGCACTTGTACTCGCAAAACGGCTCCGATACAACGGCACCGATACCACTTTACGGCAGCATGACGTTAATCTCTCGTCACCATCTTTTGGGTCCTATCGCACGCGCTCAAGCTCCACTTCCCCGACGGTGCGGGCGAGATGAGCCGATGGTGCGCCCGACCCCGCCTCAGCCGGCGCACGCCAGCCCTCACTTTCATTGCGCCACGGGGTTTTGCTTGCACCCTCTGACTCGCGCGTGCGTTCTTGGTCCGTGTTTCAAGACGGGTCGGGTGGGTTGCCGACATCGCCGCAGTGAGGACAGTCCGGCCCGGTGACACTTTGGCCAGGGCCCCAGGAAGCACCTTCGCCCCGAGCCTTTCCAAGCCGACCTAGAGCCGGTCGCGGCGCACCGCCTCGTATGCGGGACTCCCCAGCCTGCCGTGTGTCGCTCACACCCTCCAGCTGGCTGTTAACGAGGGTCTTTTGGCACAGAGAAGTACTCGTATCGGTACTCAGTATCGGTGAGTACACAAATGTAAGTACTTGTACCTGTACTCGGTCTGAAAAAAGTGGTATCGGTGCATCCCTAGTTTTGCCCATATACTGTAGAATATGTTGATGATGGGTATGAAATGATATTGATATGAAATATTTATTGGTGCGGAGGAGAGATTTGCTTGCGAGTGTGTTTTGCTGTTGAAGCAGTAACGACAGAAGCAGCAGTCACAATCTGAGGCTCATGTTCTCCATTGTGACTTCCACCCAGCCTGAGGGCCTTCTACTGTATTAATGTTTACATAATTCTTTACAGCGGGCACTCACACTCGGATTATTACTTTGGGGGGGTGGGTCATTTGATTGCTGGAAATTGTCTGGCAATGCACTAACTTCCTGAAATCCTTTGTGATGCTTTCCCATCATTCATGCGTTTGTTAATTTCTCAGTTTGCATCCATAGATTTGCTCATTGTTTCCTCAGATAAAGGAATAGTCTCATTACTGTTTATTGTACTAAGCAGCACTATAATGCAACCTCCACACAATAGCGGTATTATGCAGCTTAATTAGAGAGTAAAATGCTTCCATACAGTATGGCATGCAAGACTGAGTACACATGACAGGAGAATACATAGATCAGTGAAGAAAAAATTAGAAAAAAGTCACAATATATTTCAGAGTCTTTTTCAAGTTGACTGCTTTTTTCAGTTGACATAGAATGTAGTAGATGCTGGAGGGTCATATTGACCCAAACTTCCTGTATCCATGATAACAGGATTATGGTCCCTGGTGGGGAGGCTGCAGCTGCAGAGCCTGGATTAGGTTGCCACAACTGGTTATGTCTCTCCTCATTCATTATATAGAGAACTACTGGATGTTCCCTAGAGGATTATTCCTAATGTTCTGGCTCACTACTTGAACTTTCACTAACATTACTGTCACTTCAACGACTGACTCCAAATGTCCACCCTCAGCGCTCGCAGACTTCTGTCACACTGTAAGTATCGTGACGTGTTCACTGTCATCATGTCAAGTCTGCATGGGCTCTAAACCGGTAGGGGATGAAATGCAGAGGTCACGTTAACCAAATATTTTCAAATCTTTCAAATCTGAAGGCCATCCGTCATTTTGATGGACTGGACTCGGAATGTGTCTGTGACTGCGGGTCACAGAGCGGTGCTGATGCAGTTTGATGCAGAAGGAACGCATGCTACGTGATTTCCTCCCAGTGAAGTGAGTGCTTGCAGGATTGAAAAATCCCACGTTCAGAGAGTCTTGTAATTACAGTCTCCAGTGTGGCAGCAAATCGCAGGTTTAGCTGTCAGAACAAAATGAAAACAACCGTGAGAAGTCGTCTGTCCGAGGAAAAGACTGCAGGGGGAAAAAAGGAATTGTAAATACACTGTAAATGTGTTGTTACACATGTGATGTGTTGTCACTGAATTTACACTCACACTGCACACTTCTTGGCAATATTGATAAGTAAGTAATCTATGCAAGATATGTGTGGGGTCTGTTGCTTTGATTATATTCAATTATTTCAGACATATTAAAAAAATATTTACATAAAAACCTAATGATCCAACTGCAGATTATAACAAAATAAAAAATTAAAGAAACAAATGTTTTGTTGGTAGACTGGTTCTTTTGCTTTTATTCCTGTCTTTAACATCGTCTCAACCACAATACTATGAATTATGGGTAATCATTCACAGTCAGAAGCTGTCTTTCTGGAAGTCCACAGAAAGTGAACTTTAATTATCTCGGAGACTTGATGAATTATGGGTTTGGTCAGCCTTCGGCAGTAGTGGACTTCCTGGTAATGCAAGTGCAGTGAAGTCCGACATTCCCTTTAACCAACACTCTGGTCCATGTGGAAAACAATTTCTGGATTGATTGATGAAATTTGTAAGAAACATTCATGGTCCCCAGAGGACAAATCCTGCTGTTTCCTTTAGTCCCATCAAAATCTAACTGTCAGGTGTCCTTTACTGGGCACACTTTACTGACTCATTTTGGACACTCCATAAGCTTTCCTCTCGCACCAGCAAAATGTTAATGTTGCACCAAAGATGTCTCATGATCTAATTCACAGATTGCTATAAAAACTGCTGAGCACATTCATGCTCCCATATTTCCTCCAGTGCTACACTCGTGACAGACTTCTATTTTAGCCCCACTATGGGTAAAACAGGATTTATCCCTATAGACTAGGGCTGTCAATCCATTCAAATATTTAATCGTGATTAATTGCATGAGTGTCTATAGTTAATTGCGATTAATCGCAATTCGCACATTCTTTTATCCGTTCAAAGATAAAACCTCAAAGGGAGATTTATCAAGTATTTAATACTCTTATCAACATGGGAGTGGGCAAATATGCTGCTTTATGCAAATGTATGTATATATTTATAATTGTAAATCAATTAACAATGCAAAACAATGATAAATAATATTGTCCAGAAACCCACAGGCAACAACAGCTGTCAGTACGCTGACTTGACTTGCCCCAAACTGCATGTGATTGTCATTAAGTGGGCATGTCTGTAAAGGGGAGACTCGTTGGTACCCATAGAACCCATTTCCATCCACATATCTTGAGGTCAGAGGTCAAGGGACACCTTTGAAAATGGCCAGGCCCAATTTTTTTGCCAGTGTGTTCACTCTAGCTTTAAAACTGAGCTCGCTACAACCTAAAAATCGCAAGTTTAATTAACGCGTACCAGAAATTAGTGGTTAATTATTAATTTGCGTTATTATCGCGTTATTTAACGCATTGGCCGAAATGCAATCTGGGAAACCACCGGCTATTGTCTAACGATGATTTAGCTTTTTATTGATTTAAAATGAGCTTTTAAACCTGCTACTTGTGAAACAACAATCAGTCTTGTTCATTTATTTGTAGAGGCATATGTGCTACTTTTAACACATGATGTGCTCACATGTGCTTTTATGCAACATATTATATTCCAGTACATGAAGAGTATCTTTATGTGGAAAGGTGAAATCTATGTTTTCCCAAAACTAACACATTAGAGTTCTTCACACAACTTCATCATGATCTTAGTAGGCAGCTCACAGAAATTCCCATGAAGACACAAAGAGTCTCCGCCCTGAATGGCCTCATCATCCATCTCTGCTCCCCAAAGTGCTATTTTTAAACATTTAAGCTCTTCTGTTAATAGTGCAATCAGACCAGTGGAGCTCATCTCAGGCTTACAGAGCTGGACCAATCACTATTTTAATTTATAAAATAGACATCCTGATGATGCTTCTGAAGTCATACCTGCTGTTACTCAGCCACTTAACCAGATTTCTGCAAGTGTTCTTCCAAGTGAGCACAAACAATAGAGCTCAACAATAACCGCCCAACTTTTTGAACTGCTGCGGTTCAGGAAGTGAGTTTCACATTAATTCACTCCATTGACATTCAGAAAATCCTGATATAGAGTGTTCAGCATGGAACCAAGCCAGCCAGCTACGAGTTGAATTGTGACCACAAATATAAAGGTACCATAAAGGTAAAAGACTGTGTATTGTGCAGTTATTTTGCATTCAGAAATCTATCACTCAAATAAAATGGCAAACGGAGGGTAAATAGAGAGGTGTAGTCCCTCCAATTCCCGTGGACGACCATGGGGCTTATTTTGCAAAAAATATGAATGGTAGTCAATGGTGAGAGACAGATACTGTTTGAATTGCGCCATGAATCACACAAAAGATGTTTGTCAATTTAAAAGATAATTTTGCAAGTCAAGAAAGTCGCAGTTTGTTGTAAAACTGTTGAAGTATCAGACTAGGAAAATTCATAATTAGAAAAACTACACACCCAAACGTTGCGTAAGTTACGTCTCTCTTGCTGAAGCTACGATGCCTGTAGGCTTTCCGTGGTAGTCGGTGTTACCGGTGTTACACGGTGTTCAGGCATACACCGACTACATTACTCGCCCACCGCGTCCACCGTCGTTTTGCTTTTTTTTTGTGTCATGTTACCAATACATAGTCGGACGACGGACACTACAAACTGAAAGTGTCTGCTCCGTACGGAGTCTCAGCTCAGAGTAGCAGGAGTCTGATTTCACACATGGGGAGAGAGAGAGTTGACAGACGAGACGATGGCGGAGGATTTGGTGTCAAAGTGAATATTTTTAATTTAAACTCAATGCTATAAGAGAACCATAACGTTTATGAAGCAATCGCCATGCGGAGGACGGAACATTCACAGCCGGTGTGCGCAGCGCAGCGGCACCAGGTGGAAACATGCGGTACATGCGAGCAACCTGTTTCGCTCGTTCTTTCGCTTCCCGGCTGATAAAAAGACCAGGAGTCGCTGGATAAAACATATCAGGTAAGATAACGTTTCATTTGAGCGTGGAACATAGCTAAGTTAGCTAGCTAGCTAGTGTTGATGACGTATATTGTGCGAGACGAGAGATGTAGTTCACTGAGCGGTTTCACACAAAACGAAATGATACCACAACAAACCTACGACAATCTGAGACTTGACTTGCTAAATGATCTTTTAAATTGTCAAACATCATACAGTATGTGTAATTCATGGCACAATTCAAACGGGATCAAATAATTCTTTGTCTCTCGCCGTTGACTACTGTACATATTCTTTCTCAAATAAGGTCCCATGGGGGACATCGGAAGGGGAGGAACTTGCCTCTCTATATTGTATAGTGCATTAAAAAGGGAGTGATTTCAGATAGCTATTACCATTAGTATTACAAAGTGTTCATGTACGTAGCTGTTACCAATAAACAAAGGTATTTTTCATGTCATGATATTTTGTAAAATGAGGAGAACCTAATGTGATATCCAAGACCCCGTTTACACTTTTCATTTCAGGTGTCTCATATCCTGATTAAATAATAGGAGATGAGATTTAAGACACTTTTATTTACAGTCAGCCACATATCACGTCACAAATCTGACTGCAATCCGTTTTGGTTTTCACGGGCTACATCAATACATGGATTTTCCATTTGATGACGAAGGCCACCAATTGGGCAGTCTACTTCACTACACAGACGACTGGGCGCAGGTAGTAATGGGGGGAAAGGGGTTGGGCGATCTTTGTTGAACTGCTGCCAGTGAATCCTTACAAGAAGGCGCTGTATTAGAAAGGTGGAATCATCTGTCATAATGTAGCTCTGAGCTGGAAGTGGCTGCTGAGGGCTGGGCATAGCAGTGCATTAGCTGGTGTCGGGGTGAGGCCGCCTCAGACCTTGGCTAACAGAAAAGAGAGAGCACACGAGGCAATAGAAAAGCCATTAGTAGCCCTGTTCTGCCCCTAAAAGTGTTAGCCCGAGGACAGCCATCAATTCAACAGCAATGCCACACCCATACTGCCCGAGAGACTAGACACAGACCAGGAAGTAACACAATGAACCAGCTTTATGGTTAGACTTGAACTGCTGACACCTGACACTTGTTATATACTATATCTCTATATTTGATCTTTCTCATTTTACAGAATTACTAGGGATGAACCGATGGCCGATGTTTATCTGTTGTGTTGCATCACTTTTGCGCTGGCTAAATGTTGTGGTGGTTATTTGTGTTCGTTCTCGGACAACACTAACCAGCTGTTGAATCAGAGAAGAAGCTGGGCACGACTCTGGCATGACGGCGTGTGCACGTACGGTTTGTTTACAAATAAAAGTGAAAGACAAAGGCCAGCCGTGCAGGAGTATTACATTGTCTCGGAGAAAGATCAGCCACAAGAACGTTGTTATGTTCACTGACACATTAAGCAGTAAAACAATGACTTGCAAGAAACAATCACTGCGGTCTGGATGGGAACAAACCGTGTGTGTGCGTAATGTATCACTAGAAGCCTGTCAGTCCAACGAGAGTACGTTACAGTGGGAACATACTCCATGCCGTGCAGAAGTCCGTCCCCCATACCGGGATTCTGTCCCGGGTGAGCAAAGTGCAGCAGCAGGTCAGGGCGGCTCCGCCGTGGGTCCGTCCAGCCTGGACAGCTGAGGCAGCGAGGCTCTGAGTTGCACCAGCAGAGCGGAGCTCTTCATCCGCTCCCAGCAGCGTTCTGCCGATACGAGTCCACTAATCGATCGCGGATAGCGTCGTTCTTTCGGACGGATACAAAAATTGAAATGAAAAATGCTAAAATGGGTCGCCAAATATACTTGGGCAGCCGTTAATAAATGGGCAGCTCACCCAAGTAAAGTCTATGATTGGAAAAAGAGTGGTAGGCGAGATTGGAGCAAATATGATTCAAAAAAGTTATTTTTATAAAACGGTCGCTATATCCTGACAGTGAATACATGAAACAGGTAACCTGAAAAAATATCATGTGCCTCTCTGTCCTCCGGTGTCCTCCGGTGCTCCTAATGGCGTTGGCAAGATTTCACAGACGGAGGAGAGCAACTGGGAAGTTAGGGTATCTTTTGGTAATTCGATTTTCCTTTCACAAACGGATATTAAAAAACAAAAAGGCGAAAAACGCATTGTATTTCAATTTCAATTTTTGTATTTTAAAACGAAATAACCTCTCATTTTTTGTTTTTTAATATCCGTTTGTGAAAGGAAAATCAAATTACCAAAAGATACACTGACCGAGCCGAGCTGAGTTTGCCGTCCAGCTTCCTATGCGAGCCGTTACGTTAATGCCTATTTCTCGCCTCAAATGTTTTCAGAATCATCTTGTAGTGTACTTTTTAGCTATAAAATGAGAAAGTTTGTGACCCGGTAGCCATGTTGAGATCTGCTGAGAAAATACAAAGCACCGCTCACATGGCCGGAGCACAGCCAATAGGAATGCTCTCTTTCTGAAATGACCTGTGATTGGTAAAAGTTTCCCGTCACAGGCTAGATTTTCTAAAGCCTGAAAACAGAGCCATGAGGAGGAGCAGAAGTCTAGTTTTCTCTCAGAACACTTGAATTACAATATGCTGAAAGGTTATTATGGAATTTTTGCCCAATGATGCCAAAATATGGTTGCCTACTGAAGCTTTAAATTGTTTCACAAAACAAAACATTTATTTTGGGCTGTGTAAGTACTGAAGCATTCTACTCATTGAGTAGGTAGCTGTATAGCAGCTAAAAGGCTTTTGAAGCAGTTATTTTTTTTAAAATAGAAAATTTTTCGAGTGAAAGAAGGTTCTATTAAATTTGAATTTGTACTCATTCAAAGACAGTGTAATGAAATGCTGAATAACTTTAAAACAGCTCAGTTATTTGTTTCCCCGGCACAAAAGGAGAATAAATAACAGCAAAAAAAATCGGCCAAATTGTTATTTTAAACACCTGTATCGGTATCGGCCCAGAATTTCACAATCGTTGCATCCCTAAGAATTATAGTATTGGAAGAAATGGAGATTTCCTCCACTCAATACATGTGTAAGCACGCTGAGGAGACAGGGTGAGACAGGGTAAGACAGGGTGAGACAGGGTGAGACAGGGTGAGACAGGGTGAGACAGGGGTTGTAGCAGTACTGGATGACAAGTGGCAGTGGATGCTTGCCACCCTGTAAACATCCTGCTCCCCCGAGCTCCATCTGATAGCATCTGAAAGTTTGCCTGCTGTTTACAGGTGAGTGGATACTGTGTCACCGGGGGAGGGTGGGGGGAACCCGTGCAACTGACCCTAACTAGCCCTGACAAGCACTGGAGAAGGCTGTTGTAGCCAGCAGTGCCCTCTCATATGTAAAACAGGGCAAATACTGAGACATGATGCGGGTCCTACGAGTGATTGTCTGTCTGAATTAAAAAAAATATTTTTACTTTCAATATTTAACTTCACTGAACTTCATATTATTTGGATGATTCAACACCAAATCTACTCCACTCTTAGGGTTCACTTTTTTCTTTCTAATCACTAAAAACGCTTACGGTACTGTATGTTCATCTCTAATGTGTACGTGGAATTTAAAAGGTTTTCTACACACACAGCTATGACATCATATAAAAAGGTCAAAGTGTATGGCCAAAAGGTCTGCCAATGAGGAATTGACAGTCTGAATTTTGCCCTCCATCCCCATCAGAGAGAGCACAGCTTTGGCAGAGACAGACGAGGGCCCGTCCGGCCATGATGGATGGCCACTCCGATGAAGAGGACACAGCCGGGGGTCCCACAGCGGCAGGAAATGAGACAGCCGTCACTCCTCCCTTGACAATTTAATCAGAGAATCCACCAATCATATTCCGCCAAAACAGGCCCGTGCGGTCAGAGTGCATTACCAGTCTGTCAGTGATCCAGGAGACAGGAAAAGGAGCTGTCTAAGGATGGATGAAGGAGTGATCTTAACCCCCCAACCCTTACGCCCCATATGGACTAATTCTGTATCAACACCTCTGTCTTATGGGTATTCATCATGTTAACCAAGTTAGCAAACAGCAGTGGGAGTAGCAGCAGACTGAAACACACGCATCCTCCGTACTGTCTAAACAGACTCGACCACAGCATCCGGACCGAGTATTCGGTAGGGTTCACAAACCCTCCCATGGCTCTGATATCAGCCAAGGCCAACTGCAACCTTACTTCATTCACCCAGGAATACACTAAAAAGGTTATAAACACGTGTTGCTGTGGCTGTATGGTCTGGTCTCCTAAAAATTACATTCCCATACAACAAAACTGCATTATCAATTACGTTTTGAGGGTAATCTGTCTGTTTTTGACCTATCACAAATACTTTTCTAATCGTATTCTGCGGAACTCCACGTAGGAGTCCACAAGTGGACCAAAAAATTTATAATTAATGCAGCAAATACAGGTCTGATACAGCTTTAGGAGAGGTACAGGGTGGCTTCTATCAATGAGTTAGAATTACAAACTGTATTGTGTCCTGTGAATCCCTATTATGTGTGTAGGCAATTTGAATCTAGACTCTGTCAGTAACAATAAAAAATACTAAAAATACTAAATACTGAAAAAATGGCATCTTTAGAAGTAAGGGTTGAGTTAGTAGAATCACCCATTGTGCTCAATCTGCTTACGCTCTTGTTCTTGGGGAAAAAAAGAGTTCATTTGTAGCTCTGTCCAATACATGTGTAACGGTAACAGTGGGGAAACAATTATTTGACATCAAAGAAGCATCAAAGCAGTATCCTCTATCTACCACGCCTTTTCTTGCTCTCAGCAACCGAACTGCTATTGATCGCTTTCTACCTCCCTGCTCTCTCACTCCGTGTTTTTGTTTCCCTCCTTCAACCCTATGAGGAGAAGCACACATTCTTTTCCCACTACAGCTGTTTAATAATTTAACCTATTGCATAATTGTTTCCTTAGTGTGATATAATCCTGACTTTATGCAAATGGTAGAGAGTTGTTATTTGTTTCATGCTAGCAGTAAAGCTGCTGTGTTGTGGTCCTAATGGGAGCTGTGGCTGTGTGTGAGTCATCTTTCGCAGGCTCTTACTCTTGCCTCTAATCATCCCCCCGAGGAAGGCTGGGAGGGGAAGGAGCAGTCAGGAGGAAAAGCACAGTGGCTCAGCAATGATGCACAGGACAGACTAGCCAGTACATTCACAATGACACTCTTCCCACTGACTGCTTTTTAACTTCTTAGGCTGGGCACTACACCAAATATGATCAGAAGACTTCAGAAATAAAACTACAGTCATTATAAAGCAACGAACCCGATGCTACCATAACAGTCATTACATAACAGTCATTACATAACAGTCATTACATAACAGTTACTCTGTGCTGAGTGTTGGTTTCTAAAAGTCAGCTTTGAACAAAGGTAACTAATCTACTAAATGCGTGACAAAAATGTGTTTCCTGGCTGTATTTAAAGTAGAGCTGTCAATCGATTAAAATATTTAATCGCGATTAAGTGCATGATTGTCCATAGTTAATCGTTATTAATCACACATTTTTTTATCTGTTCAAAATGTACCTTAAAGGGAGATTTTGTCAAGTATTTAATACTCAAATATGCTTGCTTTGTGCAAATGTATGTATATATTTATTATTGGAAATCAATTAGCAACGCAAAACAATGATAAATATTGTCCAGAAACCCTCACAGGTACTGCATTTAGCATAAAAAAATATGCTCAAATCATAACATGGCAAACTGCAGCCCAACAGACAACAACAGCTGTCAGTGTGTCAGTGTGCTGACTTGACTATGACTTGCCCCAAACTGCATGTGATTATCATAAAGTGGGCATGTCTGTAAAGGAGAGACTCGTGGGTACCCATAGAACCCATTTACATTCACATATCTTGAGGTCAGAGGTCAAGGGACCCCTTTGAAAATGGCCATGCCTCGCCAGAATTTGGTGTAAGTTTGTAGAATTATTTAACCTCCTTCCTGACAAGCCAGTATGACATGGTTGGTATCAATGGATTCCTCAGGTTTTCTAGTTACCGCCAAGGCCGAAGGCCTAGGATGGAGGTTTTGTTTTCACCGGCGTTGGTTTGTTTGTTTGTTTGTTTGTTTGTTTGTCTGTCTGTTAGCAGGATTACTCCAAAAGGCTGCGATAGTTTTGAATTAATTTTTTTGCAGGGTTGGGATGTGGCACAATGAACAATCCATTTGATTTTTGGTAGCGATCCGGTTCATGATACGGATTCAGGAATATTTTTAAGTATTCTGATCAACCTGAGCATTAAAACCACAGGGTATAAGACATGCGCAGTGTGACTGATGACGCGTCGATGACACATGACGCCCTTCTTCTGAGAGCAGAGAGGTACTTGTGTGGATGTGTGTGCGGAAGCTGCTGGCTGTCCGCGGTGAGAAAGAACAAAGCTGTAGCTGACGGTGTGAGAGACATGGTGCTTTAAAAACAGCATATTTAAGTGGACTCACATGGTAGAGAATTTCCACCCATCCCTCCATGGTGATGCACTGGAAAACAGTGAGAACAGCGAAGAGGATATTGTCAAAGTTGGTGATGCCAAAGTTGGGTCCGGTCCAGTACTTCTTGCAGGTGGTGCCGTTGCTGCAGGTCCTCGCCGGAGCCTCCAGGCCACAGGGGAAATCTGCTACTCGCTCATCTACAGCCACAAACAGACACACACACCATCACATACACAACGATACACTAACATGCTGAGGTATTTTCAGAGAAGGCTGGGGATGTTTTGTGTAAAAGTACCTTTCGTTATAGATACAGAAAAACATGCAATCTTATGCATAATATAATGGGTTCCACTACAATGATACACAAAGTGGCAACATTTAAGAGTACATTTGACATCATTTCGTCACATCCCTAAAATATATATACAGTATATATACACAGACATGTATGAACCTGAACCAGCTTCAGATCTATACTTCAGATCAGACAGTGTTTAACACCGGAATATTTTAGACCAGTCATTTTGTATCTTTAAAAAAAGGAAAAGCTGTGTGGTCTGCTAATTATCTCTTTTTTGATCACATATAATATCTTGGAGAAATAATTAATATATCATAGAAGTGGCACCCTCTTATAAAATCGTGTCTGTTGGTCAAAACGGTCAAAATGTGTATGCACATTGTTTGTGCTTTGTAGAAACCTCAATAAGTTACTCGACAATGTTTTTTTTTTTAAAGCTGGAGGACAGTAAACACTTTGTTAAAGAATGCCTGGAATAGCCGTATGTCCTTAGCAATAACATAGAGATGATTAAGGTTCTATCAACTTTTGCCGAGGTTAACACCAGGAAATGATTTATCCCTTGTTCTCCTCTTTGCTTACCTGTGTCTGTTATGAAGCAGGTGTAATGGAACTTGCCCATGTAGAAATCGAGGCCGATGATGGCGAACATGAGGATGGCGAAGAAGAGCAGCAAGCCGATCTGCAGCAGAGGTACCATGGCTTTCATAATGGACTTCAATACCACCTGAAGACCTGAGGCAGACAAGAGAAACATGCTTTTGAAAATTTGTATTTTATTAATTTGTTTGTCTTTATTGGAGAGCGACAGTTTGAGGACAGACAGGAAACTTGAGGAGAGAGAGAGAAGGGTATGACATGCAACAAAGGGTCCTTAAAGTATTGACTGATCACAGAGGTAGAGACTGTTAACTTTGTGAAATCAGCAAGATCGCCGGCAATCCCGACCGACTTTACTGTCTTTCAGAGGCTGCAGCAGCCTCAGTTTTAGAGCTAAAGTGAAGGTACTAGAAAACCAAAGGAATCCATTGGTACCAACCATGTTTTACGCTGCTCTGCTGCGTACAGCTGATCAACATAAACAAAAATACACGTGGATGATGGCACAAGCTGCACGGAGAGGGTGAGGGGCAATCGTAATCGATCATCGTTCAGTAAGTAAGTAAACTTACTTGGAATGCCGGAGACCAGTTTGAGCGGCCGTAGAACTCTCACTGCCCTCAATGTCCTTAGATCAAAATCAGTGCCCACATTGGCCAGGAACCTGCACACACAACAACAGCATGGGATTAAGATTACAGGTACTTTTCATAGTCAGAAGCTGTTGGTCTAAAACACAACTGTAGGAAAAGATCATTATAGGTGCTACATGTATCATTGTAAACATCATTTAATCACTATCAAATCATTTCTGAGGTTGGTAGACTAACTGTAAACACATGAGACAATGGTAGTGACAGTTGGTAAACTCCTGCACAAACTGGTACTGCAATGGTATCTTTATGCTGTTTCTTTCCGTTTTATGCACGGAACTACAGTGACGCCCCCAAAACGCGCCAAAAAGTGAGTGACCTACACTTAATAGTGTACCTGAACACACCCTGTGTAGATATAGATAGGACACTAAAGCTGCTGCTTTGCTTTCGCTACACGGGCTGTGTAGACGTATATTACTCAGAACACTGTCAGAACCCTGTACTACTGAATATAGTCATATACTCATGATACACATGAGTATCATGATATTATGTGTTGTGATACTGTATCGATTCCCCCAAACATTGTATTGATTTTGAATTAACCCCTTAAAAATCCGACAGCCTGCCGTGGGTCCTGGCCGCTGTTCAATCTTTTGGAGGTTGTAGCAGGCTCAATTTTAAAGCTAGAGTGAAGATACTGGCATCATAGTAAACTAAGAAACCTAAATAAACCTATGTCATACTAGCTTGTCGGGAAGGAGTAAATATCGCTCCAAAGTTACGCTAAATTTTAATGAGAAAAAACTGGCATGGTCATTTTCAAAGGGGTCCCTTGACCTCAAGTTATGTGAATGAAAATGGAGTCTCACCGCCCCATGATCAGCATGTTTGGTGTAACTGGGTCCAGGTTAGCCACATCTGAGGTGTATCCCAAAGGTTTTGAATTAAGGATTCCTTCCACCTCTATCAGCACAGTATTAAGTACGTCCTCAGACACTGGTTGGTGACCCACTGCAACTCGAAGTGCATTCTTCACTGATCGAATCTCTCTCTCCCAGATACCTCCAAAATGAGGAGAGTTTGGAGGATTGAACTTGAACGTGAGTTGATAGTCACTGAGTTTCTGTTGAAGTTCGGGTTCCATTGCATGAAATGCTTCTTGAAGCTCCCTTTCAGCCCCACGGAAATTTGTGCCCCTGTCAGAATGTAGGTCCATAGGTTTACCTCGGCGGGATATAAACCTCCTGAGAGCAAGGAGGAATGCATCAGAGTCCAGAGAGTTGAGGAGGTCGAGGTGTACTGCCTTGGTCGTCATGCACTTGAATATGACACCCCAGCGTTTTTCACTACGCCGTCCGATTTTGACCATGAAAGGCCCAAAGCAGTCTACTCCTGTAGAAAGGAATGGAGGGCTTAATAGCCTCAGACGGGCAGGTGGAAGATCGGCCATAAGGGGGACTTTAGGCTTCGCTCGCCATCACTGGCAAGCGGGACAGGATGATTGATGACGTTTTACAGCCTGCCTCCCACGGAGAATCCAGTAGTGTCTACGGATTTCAGCAAAGACACGCTCGGGGCCAGAATGGAGAAGACGGTCGTCAAAGTCCTTAACAAGCAGTTTAGTGACTGGGTGTGAAGGATCCAACACAACAGGGTGCACAGGAATCTCAAGAGACCCTTGAAAGTTCCGTAGCCTTCCACCAACTCTTATGAGGCCTGTTAGCTTATCGAGTTCAGGGGCAAGAGCTCTGAGCTTGCTGTTCCGAGGAAGAGGTTTGCCAGTTTGCAAGGACTTCTGCTCCCTTGGAAAACTTTCCGCTTGACACTGTTTAAGCAATCTGATCTCAGCATCCCCATAGGTTGGTGCTGGTGAACTCTCAGAGGTCTGCTTGTTGAGGTTATCATAGCGGACTTGTACTAGGTCTTTCCATGAGTCCTGTGTGAGATTCAGTTGTTGCTGACTCCGGGTTTCAATGGTTGTCAGGCAGCAAAAAGTGAGACCTCTGAGTTCAGTGGGGTCTGGCTTGACTGTATGTTTAGGCCACATAGGCCAACTGTCATGTGGTTGCTTAAGGAAGGGAGGTCCATTCCTCCAGCGATTATGCTGGGATAGGTCAGAAAGAGTTTTTCCTCGGGTAATGTCATCTGCAGGGTTATTGGAAGAATCCACATAACGCCAGGAATGAAGGTCTGTGAGCTCTTGAATTTCTGCCACTCTTAAGCCCACAAACACCTTAAAGCGGCAGGATTCGGATTGCAGCCATTCCAAAACGGTGGTGGAATCTGTCCACAAGGTAGTGTGACGGAGAGTGATGCTAAGCTCTTTCTGAAGGAGTTTGGCTAGTTGAGCGCCAGCTAAAGCACCACACAACTCCAGACGTGGCGTAGATAATTGCTTCTTAGGGGCAACTCTAGACCTAGCCATGACAAAGGTAGTGTGGCATTCCTCCTTATACTCATTGAGCAGATAGGCAACTGCTCCATATGCTCGCTCAGAAGCATCGCAGAAGACATGCAGATCCTGAGTAATGACATCGGGTCTATCTGCTGGGGTATAGCATCGGGGAATGGTAATAGACTGAAGATTGGGTAACTCCTTCTCCCATGCTTCCCAGGCTGCGTGGAGGTCTGCAGGTAAGTTTGGGTCGTCCCAATCTCTTTTCTTTGACCAAAGCTGTTGGACGAGGATTTTGGCTCTGGTAAGGTAGGGTATAAGGAACCCTAAGGGATCATATTGTTGAGCAAGCACTTGATAGATCTTTCTCATGGTTACTGGGGACTGCTGCAGGGGCTTGTGCTGATAGCTCAAGACATCGGGGGAGCAGTTCCACTTCAGGCCCAGAGTGGACTCTACCGGTTCAACACGGTTCTGTGAGAGCCATAGTTCCAAGCTCTGTGACTGCACATCTGGGGGTAAATGAGCTACCACTGACGGGTGATTGCTAGCCCACTGACGCACTTGGAAGCCACCTATGGCCAGAAGTTCTCGTGTTTTGTCAACCAGGCATCTTGCTTCTGGGATACTGAGGCAGCTTATCAGACAGTTGTCAACATAGAAATTATTCTCCACAGCCCATTTGATCTCCTCGTATCCCTCACAGTGATCTTGGACATGTTTCTGAACAGCGAAAGTTGCACAACAGGGGCTGCTTGTGGTGCCAAAGGGTAGCACTTGCCATTCATAAACATCAGGTTCCAGTTCCCTCTTCATGTTTCGCCAAAGGAATCTGAGCAAGGGCCGGTCTTTGGGTAGCAGTCGCACCTGGTGAAACATGCCCTTGATGTCACCACTTACTGCTACCGGGTATTGGCGAAAACGAAGGAGGACCCCAATAAGGGATGGGCTCAGAGTTGGACCAGGAAGTAGCTGGTCATTCAGGCACATCCCCTGGAATCTGAATGAACAATTGAATACCAAGCGGGCTTTATTATTGTGATGGACCAGATGATGGGGCAGATACCAAGATTCCGATGAGCTATTAATTTTTTCAAGAGGAACTTTCTTGACATAGACAGCTTTCTCCAGCTTTAGTATCTCCTCATTGTAGACAGCTGTCTTCTCCTCATCTTTGAGGAGCCTCCTTTCTGTACTCCTTAGATTGGGCATGGTAGCAACCATTGGAGCCTTCAGTTTGGGAGCATCATGAATCCGGAGAAGTGGAGTGGCATAGCGCCCAATTCCATCGACAGTCACTCTTTTCGTTTGCGCCTCCAACATATTAATGGCCTGTTTGTCTTGTTGGGACCGAGTGACTTGTTTCTCACTGCGGAAGGGTAGTACATCCAGTTTCCATAGCTTTTCCACATGACTAAGCAAGGAATCAGATGGCATGATGGAGGCAGTGAACAGACATTGGTGTGCAGGAGGACAACTTATAGGTAAACCCTCATTACCTTGGAGGGTCCAACCCAGCTGAGTGTGCACAGCAATGGGTCTTCCCTGAAGACCTCTTCTCACCGGCTCCATGGGTGAGATAAGATGAGTTGTCTGAGCCAATTAAGACAAGAGGTTGGACTCTCCTGAAAGGCTGAAGGGGGATATCTTTTAGATATGGGTATCGGCGTTTAAGAGACTGAACTGGGTATGTCTGATCAATAAGATCGATCTCCTTTGCAGTAAAAGCATGCCGAATGGGGTATCTGACCGTGGGTGCTGAGATGGGGGAGATCTCAAACTGCACGCTTTCGCCTTCAATGTTGGTGATGTCAGAACGAATGGTACGGAGGGTAAGTACCTCCTCCTTTCCCTTCAGTTGAAGCTGTTGGACAGCAGCAAGCAGGATCATGGATCGAACAGAGCCATCATCTAGTATGGCATATGTACTCAGTGAAATATTATCATTCCAGAGGAGTACTGGGACAACTTTAAGGAGCACACGGTTAGAGGAGTTGGAGTGAGAGAAGTACACTTTGCTGTGTGAGCGTGAGATTTCAGGGCGTGGCTCTTGTCTAGCCACAGGATGCAAGATCTGAAGATGGAGCTCACCACAGTCAGGACAAGGTTTCTTAAGTGTACAATCCATGGTTGAATGAGAGGTACGTCCGCACCTCCAGCATCTTTTATCCTTCTTTATCCATGATTGTAGTTCCTCTTTGGTTTTGGATTTCATTTGAGGACATTTGGTGAGGTAATGATCATGGCCTCGACAGAACAGGCAGTGGATGTTAGACCTTTGATATGTGGTAAGTTTTCCGTGGGGACTGCCGGAACTGGATCGGAGGAACATCCGGATTCGAGCCATGATAGACAACTGCCTGATTCCTATTCTTGGTGGTTTTGGGTTGCCTGTTGCTGGGCTGTTCCTGCTGATACCGTTGTACAAGTCGGTTTGAAAGCCTCTGTTGTTGGGCTTTGGATTGTAACCATCCAGCCAAGTCCCTTAGATTGTATGGGTTCAATGTGGCTACAGTGAGTTTGCCTTGTAAGTGCAAGAACTCGATGAAACTCTCTCTCAAATATCTTGGCAGCTTGCTCAGTAAACGGTCGACATGAGAGCAACAGTTCAGCTCATAACCAGTTGGGCCCTCTAGCGATACCAGCATACTCACTAGCAGGTGAACCTGAAGGGAGAAACTCTGAAACCCTTGTGAGTCACCAATCTTGACATCAGGTGCTGTGAGTATTGCGGCTATCTCACTCTGAGCCAACTGGTGGGGCTGACCATACTGCAGTTGGAGGGCCTGCACTGTAGCAGTATAAGGCTCTGGATGATGACGGCAAGACTGAGCAATCATCTGGGCTTCAGGCAATTTGAGATGCTCCAGGAGAACGTGGTATTTATATTTCTCGCTCAGCTGAACATAGGGGTTCAAAAGATTGTCCAGTGCCAGCTTCAGGTTGGCAAAGTCCTTCTCACTATCCTTAGTGAAATCTGGGATAGTAGGCCTTGGAACTCCATACAGTGATGGCTCATGTGAAAGCGGGTTAGCTGAAGCTGTGGCAGTTAGATGAGCCATTTCTGAAGGTGATGGTAGCGATATCCGAGCTACCTGCTGTGATGAAAGTGGCTGTGACTGCACGCCAGCATAAGGAAGAAATTGTGGATGAGAGTGGGTAGGAACGATGCACTGATTTCCTGGGGCTCTTGGATGGAATGAATGAAAAGAATGGCTGGTGGCAGGCATGGCCTCACCTGCAGGGGGGGCAGTAGAAGGTTGAGGTCTTTGCTGGTTGGATAAGGAAAGAGGCTGGGAGCAAACACGGCCCAAAGAGGATAGAATGGGTTGTGAATGTACCACATGAATTGGTGAACGTATCACCTGATACTGTAATGGTAAACGCTGCTGTTGGGAAACACAAGTGGTAAGCTTAGGACACAATCCATGCTGTAAAGTGGGTTGTATGTTTAAGCCTTGAGTTGAAGCAAGTGGCTTATATGGGAATGCAGGTGGAACTACAGGCATCTTGACAGTACTGAGAGGGAGGTTATGGAGCCTGTAAGCAGTGAAGTTCTCCTCTGCTGAATCCATATGCCCAGTCAGTGTAAATTGCTGTATGTTTCTCTGTTGGACTTGAGGCCTAACCGCAGCATCTGATGCCTGGTCAGGATTCAGATGAGGTGTGGATGTTCCCACTAGCTGTGCATGAGGCCTTATGTCGTCATATTGGACTTCAGCATTCACATTATGCTTTGTGTTTGGTCCATGAAGAAAGATGGATTGATTAGAATCAGAATCATCAGAATCATTTTCAGGATTATTAGGGAGAAGAGGTACACCTTGGTACATAGGCTCATTTAGGACTTCCTTCAGGTGGTCCAAAAGAGCTCCCCCTGGTGGTTCAAAACCACCTTCAGCCCCTCTCAGTTCATCATGAAGCTTCAGTGGTTCATGACTCAGTGTTGCTTGAATAAAGGCTGAAGACTGAAGAACAGGATTAGCACTGTGGGCATCTATTGGAGGAGGAGGTTTAGGCACTGCATGGTAATTGACTGTTGAGAATGTTGGAAGGTGAGAATCATGGGAAGGTGCTTCCTCTTGTGTCTCAAGTTGTGGCTCATCTTGAGCCTGGGGTTGATTTGTGCTCTGCCCCAGCAATGTGCTAATGTGTTCCAACATTTCCCGTCATTCCCGGCTGCGTTTCTCAAGCTCCTCCATTTTGCCTCGAATGAGTTCCATTTCATTGGTTTCCTCCATTTCACTTTCCTTCAGTGATTCCATCATGTTTGACAAAGACTCTTGATCCATGTTAAGTGTAGAGATGGATTTTCCTGACAAATCTTCAAACCCATAACGCTGTGGTTTCTTCCTCTGTCTCCTGGGATAAGTCTTGTGATGTGCTGATTCACTTCCATTCCTCTCATACTGTTCATTTTTATCTTCTTCCATCGCCTTTAACTTAGGTAGTCAGCGATCCGGCTCGAAGGACCATAATAAAACTTTCTTGGGTTCCGGCAGGGCCAACCGCCTAAGATTCTCAAATTAAAGAGAGAGGACGACGGAATCAGTTTAAGGGGGTTTATTGGCATCCAAACCATGGTTTCTGCAGTGCAAAAGAGTACATAACTCAAATTAGCAACATAAATTAAATACTAAATAATAAATGAACAATTACAAGCTGTGGTCAATAACTGGCTTGAAAACAAGGGGTTGCAAATTAACATAGGTCAAATAACAGGCTTACATTCGCAGGGACGCATGGCCAGAGGGTTGGATGATGCAGCAGAGAGCTCTGCTGGTTCTGCTGTGGGCCTTATATAGTCTTTGAAGCAACACACCTGATTGCAGTTGGCAATCAGGGGGAGGGGAATGAATGGCCTCAGTGGATTGAGGCCACCTGTGTGTAATTGGCCAGCAGGCAGGGGAATGATTTTGATGAGGTTATCCTGTCCATGGCAGAGGCTGCCATTTGACAATGAAAGAATTTACAACAGGTACCCACGAGTCTCCCCTTTACAGACATGCCCACTTTATGATAATCAAATGCAGTTTTGGGCAAAAACCATACAGTTTTTGAATGCAGTATAAGTTTGTTATTTTTGCCTATTCTAAAAATGGTTTATTTCTGGTGTGTTCTTTATACTATGACAGTTTTCCTAAAATTAGATTTAAAAATTGCAATATATCACCTTGCTGTCAGTACAGAAATATATCGCAATATATTGAATCGTTACCCCTCTGACCCCGTATCGTATCACCAGATTCTTGCCAATACACAGCCCTAGAGAGAACACTGTGTGTAGCTTCAACTACTTAGAGATAGGATCGTTTTCATTTACTTCGGCAAACATAAAAGTGTACATTTCATCATCTGTGTAAACGTCATGGAAAAGCATAGTTACCATCAAGAAATAAATTCATTTCATTTCCAGCTGCCAAATAGAATCAAAATGGATATACAAAGCTTGGAAATAAAGTATTAGAAATAAGCCACCACCACTTGAAACAAGAATGAACAAAAGTAAATGCCCACACAGTGTTTTGAGAAACTGGTTAAATCCCTAATCTGCCCCATGCTTCCCCCCACACTCGACCCCCTACAATTTGCATACCGCCCAAACAGAGGCACAGAGGACGCCATCGCCCATGTACTACACACCGCCCTCTCCCACCTGGAAGGAAGGGACACCTATGTGAGGATGCTGTTCGTGGATTACAGCTCAGCGTTCAACACCATAGTGCCCTCCAGGCTCGTCAGTAAGCTCAAGGATCTGGGCCTGAACACACCACTGTGTGACTGGATCCTGGACTTTCTGACGGGACGCCCCCAGGTGGTGAGAATCAACAACCTCACCTCGACTTCACTGACTCTAAGCACAGGAGCGCCTCAGGGCTGTGTTCTCAGCCCCCTCCTGTACTCCCTCTACACCCACGACTGTGTGGCAACAAGAGCTTCAAACACCATCGTGAAGTTTGCGGACGACACAGCAGTTGTGGGGTTGATCTCCCATGGCGACGAGATGGCTTACAGGGAGGAGGTGACCACCCTGGAACAGTGGTGTCAGAACAACCACCTCTCCCTGAACATCTCAAAGACCAAGGAGGTCATCGTGGATTACAGGAGGGGGGGTTGCACTCACCCCCCAGTCACCATCAACGGCACAGCGGTAGAGAGGGTGGACACCTTTAAATACCTGGGTGTCAACATCCATAAGAACTTGACATGGGCCACCCACACCACCGCTGTAGTCAGGAAGACCCAGCAGAGACTGTACGCTCTGAGGCGACTCAAGACTTTCAGACTGAAACCGCAAATCCTCAGGGACTTCTACCGGGGCACCATAGAGAGCCTCCTGACAGGCTGCTTCACCACCTGGTTCGGCAGCTGCACCAACGTGGACCGTAAGGCGCTGGAAAGGGTGGTGCGCTCGGCCCAACACATCACCGGGTGCGAGCTGCCCAGCCTGCAGGAGCTTTACACCCAGCGGTGCCTCAGGAAGTCCCTGAGGGTCATTAAGGACACGACACACCCCCACAACAGCCTGTTCTCCCTCCTGCCCTCTGGTAGAAGATACAGGACCCCCAGGACTCTCACCAGCAGACTGAGGAACAGTTTTTTGCCCCAGGCCATCAGACTTTTAAATCTATAATTAATTTGACACATTCTTACACAAAAATATTTCTTATACTGTATATATTGTTAATACATATGTTCTTAATATGCCCTTGTATAAAGTATTTCCTTTTATAATTGTAATGTAAATGTAATATAATTTATTATTTAATGGAGCTTCCTAGCGAAAAGTATTTCACACGTTTGTACCTGTACAACCGGCGTGACAATAAACATCTTGAATCTTGAATCTTGAATCTTGAACATTGGTCAGCTTCACATTTAGTTTGATGATTTCGGTGGACAATGAGTGAGAAAGTTCTCAGGTGCTGCTCATGACAGGATGCATGGATGCTGACAGACACAGTGTTGAGTGAGTCACCCCTCACCGTCTGTCCAAGCTCAGCGGTGTCTGACATTGAGATGTGAAAACGCTACAAATATTTAGGTCATATTTGAATGTCACTCATGTCAGGATGGAGGAGCCCGCAGCTCACTGACATCACTCATACTATTGTTACCATTAGTAATATCACAGTCAGACAAGTCTTTTGTGGCTCTGGAGGAGCTTTGTCAAGTCTGAGAAAATAAATAGCATTTTGGCCAACGCCATCTTGGATTCTTTTGCAACCAGAAGTGACACGAGAGGGTGGAGCATTTTTCAGGCAACCAAAATGTTAAAATTTAATTTCATGAACTGAAAACACACTGTGAAAGGGTTTAAGTTGTAAGACAAAAACACGGACAACTCCCACCCATACCAGACAACAACGTGGTAGCGACCTGTCAATCACAAGGTAGCCACGCCTTAAAGCATCCCCTGCTTTATGGTCTATTTGACTCTAAATAGGACCACAATTTACTAAATGAACATCATGCTGTATTGTAGAAGGCTTGAAACAAGCAATTGAGACCTTTTAAATCAAGTGAGAAGTAGGCTCATTTTCTCATAGACTTCTATACAATCAGACTTCTTTTTGCAACCAGAGGAGTCGCCCCCTGCTGGCTAGTAGAAAGACTTCAAGTTTAAGGCACGTCAGCTTCGGCTTCACTTTTCAGACCCCGGAGGTAGCCCACTGGATTGGATTTGAGAGCAAAAAATTTCAACAGAAAACCTGTGTTACTAAATGCATACATGAACGTGTACTAAAGGATCTAATGAAGAAGCTATCCAGCTGCATCATGGGAAGCGTTAGATCCAAAAAGTCTGAATATCCTGCACTTTTGATTTTGACCATTCTCTTTTTCCAATATCTCTACGCCCATGAACTTAATAAAAGTGCAATACTAGATGACTGGAGTGACCCTTTAATCTTACTAATACTATTACCACAGCTCCAGGTACAACTTCTGTTAGTGTTATTCCTACCTCCACCACTAGCTATTTGAGTAGAGACATCGATTCTAATGCTCATAGGAAATACTTCTTTAAAGGTCCCATATCGTGCTCATTTTCAGGTTCATACTTGTATTTTGTGTTTCTACTAGAACATGTTTACATGATATAATGTAAAAAAAAAAAAACTTTATTTTCTTAATACTGCCTGCCTGAATTTACCTGTATTTACCCTCTGTCCTGAAACGCTCCGTTTTAGTGCATTTCAACAGAATTGCAACAGAATTGCAACAGAATTGCGTTGCTAGGCAACAGTTTGGGTCCATGTTTTCTTCCTGTCAGCTGATGTTATTCACATCCACTGCAACAGGAAGTAGACTGGGACACATTTAGAATGTTTACGTTTAAAACCGTGTAATGGTTTGAGTATTGTATATTTGTGACCTCACAAATGGACAGAAATCCTAACGGCTTGTTTCAAACGCACAATTTCTGAATACGGGCTGTGTGTGTTTCTCGGTATATTGATCGTTTTGATAGTTTAACAGTATTTATAAAGCACTGAAACCTGCTTTATAATATAAAAAGACATGAAAATCTCACTTTTTACAATATGGGACCTTTAATACGTTTAACAGATTATTTGATTATTGATCATAACAAGATTCTAAAATTATAGTGAGTAACTTTATGAGAAGAAAATATCTGCATTTACAGCAGGCTCAAGCAAACAGCTATGTAGCATAGGTAATTGTTTTTATATGATCAGATTGTGGGTTATACATACGTTAGTTAGCATGTAGTGATGATTTACTTTGTTTCCACTGAATGTCAATACTTTAACTGAAAGTCTTCTTCGACATGCTGTCATGTAGGTCGATGTAAAAAGGGCATCAATGGTACAGCAAACCTTATGCTGTGTGTGCATCAGCCAGGAAGCACAACATGTAGAACAGCAATGATCCCAGTGTGTTGTTAGGCAGAGTGGTGTACAGCAGTGGGGAGGGGGGACAGGCAAAGGAACAGCAGCAGTTCTAAATGTAAACGTTAATCATTCACAGCAGAAGTTCTTTATAAGCTTGACGTGACTCTTCCTGGCTGAGCTGCTAACTCTCTGTCTGTTTTCCCCAGAGGGGTTTCTGCATATTGCAGACAATTTTGCCCAAAATCTACCACTCTTCCTGCACCACACCATCTGCCTGCACTTCACTCTGTACAGCAATGACACTGGAAAAGAGGAGCGAGCATTCTCCTTTTCTACAGGAACAGGAATGTGTAAGGTAAACCAACCTTGACATTTACATTTATTCATTTGGCAGATGCTTTTGTCCAAAGTGACCTACACGTGATGTACGATCCACATCAGAGGAAGCCTTTGAAAAGAAGTGCAAGAACAAGAACTCAGTCTCATGTCCCATCTAACTAGGGGGTGTGACGAAATATCGTGCCACGAAATATCGCGCTATAAAAACGTGACGTGATGCATCGTTGAGATGAAAACCGAATTGCGATAACAGGGCATAATAGGTACTACATACATACGGGCTCCGGGGCTAAAGCTGAAGCCTCTTCCTGCTGCTCTGCAAGGCCTATGGAAGGAGGCTGAATACGCATCATATCTTTGGGGTACAACACATGTGCAGTAAAAATCTGGTCTGCCCTCTCCGAAATGGAACCAACCGCAACGCACGGCCGCAGCTTCAGTTACACTGCGCATGTTTCATACCCCGAGAGCCATGTCCGCCCGTGACCCAGCCTCCTTTCATAGGCCCACACAAACAGTGCAGTCAGTGAACAGCTGAACAGAGAGTTGACGCCACGCCCGAGTGCTGTAAGTGCAATAAAACTTTGCAAGTGTAAAGCCAAGATACGTTATAACACCTGTTCAACTGCTGTTTACTCAAACAGGGCGCGTTAGCTCGGCGGCTAACAGCTAACTGTAAACACGTGTAAGTTATTTAGCTGAGTTGTGACTGAAACTAAAGCTGGCAGTAGGCTGTGTAGTCCAGCTGTTTAGGTTAGTTTGTCATGTATCTTACTGGTAAACTGATCAGCTGGCTGAAACAAAAGACGTATCGAAAAATATGTCTTCATGCGATTTTGGAAGACGAGGAGGATTCTGCTGACTGAATAAAGTTGGGTAACTTGTTCCACCACCGAGGGAGCACCCAGACAGGAGAAGAGTTTGGATTGAGATATCTGGCCTTGCAGTGATGGTAGGACTAAGTGAATGAGAAGACTCATAAACCTGAATGAGGGAGTTCAGGTAGGTGTGCTGCTCTGTAAGTGAGCATTAGTGACTTAAACATGAAGGGCGAATCCTATATTTTATGTTTTTTTTATGTGTTTTATTATGCTTGTCAAAGTTAACGTGATATTAACGTGATTTTTTGGTTGTAGCGGACTCAGTTTTAAGGCTAGAGTGAAGATTCTGGCATCCAATGAAACCACTGGTACCAACCATGTCATAAGATCTTGTCGTGAAGTAGGTTAAATAAGTAACGCTACAAACTTGCACTAAATGTTGGCGAGGATAAACTGGCATGGCCATTTTCAAAGGGGTCCCTTGACCTCTGACCTCCAGATATGTGAATGTAAATGGGTTCTATGGGTACCCACGAGTCTCCCCTTTACAGACATGCCCACTTTATGATAATCACATGCAGTTTGGGGGCAAGTCATAGTCAAGTCAGCACACTGACACACTGACAGCTGTTGTTGCCTGTTGGGCTGCAGTTTGACATGTTATGATTAGGGATGGGTCATGATTTTTCATTTTTCGAATAGTCATTAAATTATAAAAAAAATCTTAAGAAATATATATTTTCCATTGTTTTAACCGTCATGGGTAGGCTATGCTAGTTCCCAGTGATTATCGAATAGTATTTTTGCTTGGAATGCACATCCCTAGTTATGATTTGAGCATATTTTTAATGCTAAATGCAGTACCTGTGAGGGTTTCTGGACAATAATTGTCAATGATTTGTGTTGTTAATTGATTTCCAATCATAAATATATACATACATTTGCATAAAGCAGCATATTTGTCCACTCCAATGTTGATAAGAGGATTAAATACTTGACAAATCTCCCTTTAAGGAACATTTGTAACAGATACGTTACATATGGCAGTGGCATTTAAAAAATTAAGTATTTTATACAAAGACTCTGCCCTGTCTGGGGCCTCTTACACATTATGTTTTAGCTTTTAAAGTGTGTAGGAGTGTAGTGCTCTTCTTGTGAAACTCATGTTCTTCAGAAATGCTAATAAATGTGTCAGTCTGTGGTGTTCAGCTCTCAGGAAGTTCAAACCAAGATGGGGAGACCTCATCACCACCACAACTTTCATCTGAGCTACCTACAGCTGCCAAGAGTCAACAAGAGATTTTAGCTTGTCCCATATGACAGACCTCCTACAGTAGTAGTTTACTTTACCCTGGCTTTTATGGCTGTTATGGTATAGATTTATATAAATCTGTTCTCCTACATTTTACATAAGTTGTCTCCTTGACTTAAAAGCTGTGATGGAAGCACACCATGCTTCAATTATATGAGAAATTCAGCTTAATATTATGATAACTGCTTATGTTTTCTGTGAAACTAATTATTCATTTACATACAAAGCTTGTTAAATCATCAATACAAGTTATAAGTGCAATTATCAGTGCAACAATTGCAGTGGCACATAATAAATATCTTACCTGCATTTTTACTAGCATATAAACAGTGTAGCTTGGATACATTAAAACAATTGTATGAATACATATTGACTGTCAGCAGGTGCTCAGACAACAAACTGTGTCTTCAAGACTGCCACATTTTGAGCTTCATATGAAATGGGACAAATATTGAGAAAGCACTGATTTTAACAAAGGAGAAGTGTTTTCTGACACCAATATAATATTTAATCAGATCACTGTGACCTCCTCCGTGCACACTCTCACTCCCCGCTTGATGCAAGCATACAAATCTAACATGTCAATAAAATAAATAATATTCTGACATTAAAATGCTGAGTGAAGTTTAGAAAGAAGACGTGCCTGCAGGTAGCGCTGTAGAGGGAGGGTGCTGGATGCCTCAGCCAGTAGCTCAGTTAAGAATTTGCCTAGTTTTAAGATGTGTTACAAACTAAGAAACTGTTTGGCTACATACTGGCAGCGTTTGTTTTAGCTTGTTGTACAACACTTTGCTGTTAGCCTAACCGGCACACTGTGGTTGTGTAAAACAGAGCAGCGGTGGATGCGGGTAAAACAGGTGTAAATATCCCTTTTCTACATGTTTATGCTTGTTGAACAGCTGGTTTGATAAAGTACTCTTATTGGCTTTTTACTTGTGAATCTTTTATTGTATTTACAGTAACAAGCGTAGCGGTCATTAACTGGAGTAAAACGTTATCTTTCACTTCACCTGGTTCACTGTCTCCTCTCACAGGAGGACAGAGAGGAGAAACTGCAGCACCACCATAAATTACACCAAAACATATAAAACTACCAATAAAAGAATTCAGATCCGGGTTTCGGGGGGCATCCCTATGTTGACACACTATATCCAATGTGTAGGTAGTAATTAAGTAAAGGAAAGCAATCTGTGCTTTTATGTGTGGCACAATATATTGCATGTATCTAAACTTGATATCTGCTTGTCTGCAGCTCCTTAGCTTTTTCATAATGTACAGGTTTGTGTCACAGTGAGTTAGGCTGTTGTTCCAACACACAGAAAAAACAGCAAACATGGTCCCAACCATAGATTCATCGCTGTGTTGTTAGTGTACTTTTACTCCACACCACAAGGGTTCATAAGCACAGGCTGTTCTTAAAACACGAGCAAGTAGGGATTGATTTGGCATTGTAGGAGATAAGCTCTCTTTCAACAAATGTTCTGGAAGTTACAAATCATGTTTAATATCCTTTTTCAATGTGTTACAGTAACTACTTCTGCCAGTGTTTTATATTGTTTTTATCTCTATAGGACACAAGCCTAGATGAGAGCGACACAGAGATATGCACCCCTGAAAGGTCACTCTCTGGTGTTGGTGCTGACCCAGATGTACCACCCCTGAGAAGAACTGACAGCATATTTGTAAGGTTGCATCATGAAAACTAGTGAGACGCTACACTTTTACAAGAGAAAATAAACATAAAGAATATTTTTGTCAACAAATCTCATGTTTAGATCCAAACCAACAATACTAATACGTATTATGTGTGTAGCTCAACACATTTAGATTTGTTGACAAGAAGAAACATTTTGACGATTGACAGCCAAATTAGGGATGTTAATAATTAACTGTTTAACCGACAATATGAATGTATGGCCCTCTATTAACCTTGTAGCTGTTAATACAACTCTGTCGTAGCCTTACCCTAACCCTGTATGGCAGGTTAATGGTCGGGTTCAGTTGCCCAGGTTTTAAGGGGTCTTGTAGAACATGTAAGATTTTCATTCCTGGTTAATGTTTCTGGCAGATAATTTAGCTATATTTGTAGATTTCATTTCCAGCTGACCAAAGAATATCTGGAATCGATCACCAAGGTGTCTGATGGATCAGAAGCCTCTATGAGCTGCAGTGAAAGCAGTGGTGATGAATATAGTCCATCAAAAGACAAGATTCCATTAATGAAACTGAAGATGTCACAGAGGACGTATAGAAAAAAGTTCTTCTAAAACAGGTATTTTTACACACTAAGTGCTCTCCTTGCTATTTGCTAGTTACCTGCTTTTACCCAAAAAGGGTTGCATTACATTGCTTCCAGTAAACTTCACTGAGAACAATAATGGCAAAACATCACTGATCTGTTTTAACCGAATATTCTCTGGTTTAGTTCAGCTAAAAACACTAAAACACAGAATCCGTCAGCATGTTAGCGTGTCGTTCTCTACCGAGTCTGTTTGTAACCTACAACAGCAACATTATCTTCACTTGTTCAACTGACTTTAGCAGTTTAGATAACAGACACCTGGCTGTCCTGCTGTTATTACAGAATGTGAACTAATCACAGACTTGCCTTGTTAATGACTTGCGATGGTGCACCGCTGCAGTTCACGGCAGTGCAACACTGATTTGCTGTTATTTTTGGCATTAAAAAAAGATTTCTTTGGCTTGGCGGGGGTTCCCGGTGACCTGGCAGCCCACCAAGCCTGTACAACTATAGGGGAAACACTGCATTGTACACTGAATTATTAGCTGAGGTTTTGAAGTCTTGTTATATATGGCTTTCATTCAAACAGTGAAGCTGTGTTGCCAGCTAGTTGTCAATTTATTGTATTAATATACTTATCATTCATTATTTTAACAGTATCCTCAAGATCTAAGGAAGGACAGCGACCTGAGTCTGACCGTGGTGACCCTAAAACTGGTATTTTTACACACTGAATGAACTCCTTGCTGTTTGTTAGTTACCTGCTTTTACAAAAAGGGTGGAGTTAAAAGAATAATGTACTACCATTCTAATATTCTACCTTGTCTTGTTTATGGCTTTATTAGTCTTTAATTCTTTAATACAGCCCAGTTTAACCTGTCACTCATTCACTTGTGCATCCTAGGCTGATTGAAATGGTCTCGATCATTGGCTACTTTTAGACAATTAGAGTAGACTAATAAAAACCTGATGTTACCTGCAGTTGCTCAAAAGTCAGATTTCTCTCCTGCCTACAATATATGATTATTTTCAGCTAAGCACAGGCATATTTTCGAGTGGATTTAAGCCAATAGGCTATTTCCATGTGTATAAATGCAGTCATTTTAAGTTTAGAGTTTATGAAGAGACTGCGCTGCTTCTGAGTTGGGCAGGTTTTTGCTGAGCTGTTGAATTTGATAAGTTCAGCTGTAGAAATCTTGTAGAAGTCTTTTTACTAGGTCTACTAGTACAGGAGGATAAATACACCGTGGTCAATTGAAGTTAAGACTGATTAGCTTATTTTAAAATCAACACACAGCAGCAGTTGTCTGTCTGTTTTGTCGACAGTAACGTAACATGGCACTTTAGTAATCGGGGTATCTGCCATTGTGAAGTTGTCCATGTGTATTAACTTTCCTGGTACAAACTCAACAGTTGACCTTGTAAATAAGATGATTTCCACAGCTGAACATATGAAACTCCATGATTCTGAAAACCTCAAGCGCTGCGCAGTCTGTTTGTGGTAAATGTATTGACTTAAATCCACTTCAAAACATGACATGCAGATCTGAAAATACGCATATACAGTACTGGGTGGGAAATCTGGTTACTGACCAACTGCAGGTAACATCAGGTTTTTAGAGTCTCAGTAAGAGATAACACATCTGTACTCACAGCAGGTGTTGTGTAAATATAGTCCGTCTCACCACATACCAAATATATATGAGGTTGGGTACCACATCCGTCATTGCAACTGATGCTGTAAAAAATTAGGTTACCATGCTGTTTTTTTAAAAAGGCTTTGACTTAGTATCAGAATATCAGCTTTCTTGATGAAATCACACATTTGATCAAATTAATACAGTAAGACTGATTGATCACTGAATAATCTTATACATTGCTACACCCCATCTACACCCTTGATTGTCTTTTACTTTTTATCTCCTTCTTTCTTTCTTAGAAACCTCAAAGAGGAGGAGTTGGTCATTTGTGGAGGTCCACGCTGTGGAAAAGACACTAATGATATATATCTTTTTCTCCCCTTTTTTTTTTTCCAAAAGACGGACAATGCAATTTACAAAGTGAGTTGTATGCTGTAGCAGAAACAAACATGCAATTTATTTTCAGATGGACTTCAAGCAATATTTAAATCAGGGAAGATTAAATAAATATTATTTAATAACACATATGTTTCTCAACTGAAAGCAGGTGAGGACTGACATGATAACATAACGATATATATAAATGGTTTGTTCAATTTGTGAAAGAATACAGTGTACATAAATATATCAATGTATGTTTTCAGGAGGATATGCCTTCATAATTTCAACAGCAAAAGTATTTATCAAATCATGAGCTTGTGCGCAGCCTGATAATGTATAAACTCAAATGACATGAAAGAAGTGAGTGATGAGTCAAACAAATTAGCTCCATTATGAGTTAATAAAAGCTGTTTGCTTACAGCTCCTGCCTGAAAAAGGCTGAACAGGGAATACCAGTTCTTCTTTCAATGAGATGACTCAATAGCAGATGGGAGGGGGTTACCACATACACTGCCAAATAAACTCTTGTCACATGGAAGTACAGTAAACTGAAAAATTAAATGCTCTGCTCTGCAGACTCAGCGCATCCATCTGCTATTCAAAAGTTTTTAAAAGAGCATTGTGTAGGATTCAGTGGCATCTAGTCGTGTGGCTGCAGATTGCAACCAACTGAGTAGCCCTCCGATCACACGCTCAGACTTTCCAAGACTGCGGTAACGTGAGTCGCCATGCGCAAAACCGTGGTAACGCCGTCCGCCTCGCTCAGAGGCCATCATTACCATTATAACACTACTTGAGGAGCAACTAGGGATTTTCCTAATTAACTGTTTAGCCGTTAACCAACATTAAGAATTTTAACTGATTAATGCTATCGGTTAAACGGTTAAAAGAAATTAGGGATGTTAATAATTAACCGTTAAAACCGTTATTAAAAACATTTTTAAAAGGTGATTTTTCTATCTCAGACTCTCTTAAGGTGGGCTGTTAAGGTGGACCAGTTTTTTTCCTTAAAGTGACGAGCCACTCCTCTGAGTTTTGCTCAGATTTTTAACTAATCTGCAATATTTCTTTTAACCGTTTAACCGATAGCATTAAAGTGGCAATAGGCAGTATATTTTTGGCATCATTGGGCAAAAATTCCATAATAATCTTTCAACATATTGTAATTCAAGTGTTCTGAGAGAAAAATAGACTTCTGCACCTCCTCATGGCTCTGTTTTCAGGCTTTAGAAAGTCTAACCCGTGACGGGAGACTTTGACCAATCACAGGTCATTTTATTGAGAGAGCGTTCCTATTGGCTGTGCTCCGGTCATGTGACTGAAACTTGGCGTCATTTTACAGCTAAACAGTGCACTACAAGATGATTCTGAGAACATCTGAGGAGAGAAATAGACATTAACGTAACAGAATATTGATTCATATTTGATCAGCGCTGCTTAGTTTGACTGTTTGGTTGGAGTTTGTGAGTGATTGACAGACGGCTCTCATAGACGGAAGCTGGACAGCAGATCTCAGATCAGCTCTTACTGCTTGTTTTCCTCCGGTCTGTGAAATCTTGCAGATGCCGTTAAGAGCATTGGAGGACACAGAGGCACATGATTTTTTTCAGGTTACCTGTTTCATGTACTACTGTCAAGAAATAGCGACCGTTTTATAAAAATAACTTTTTTGAATCATATTTGCTTCAATCTCGCCTACTTGTCGGTCAATGAGTTGAAAACCCTGGAAAAAGCTTGTAAGTGGACCTTGAGTCAAGATTTTTTTGTCAAACTACTATATCCAAAGACAAAAATGAATTTTTGCATTCAATCACCTTGAAAGTTTGATTATCTGCTCTGAGCCAATAAACAGTGTATGATGTTTTTATTGCTTTTTTACAGGGGTTACGCGCGGGACTATTTATTGGCCAGGCACAGTGAGGCCCTGCATGGAATTATGTTTGTGCCTCAATTCTATCATTATTATCATGCATAATAATTTAATTTGAGCAAAATGTAATTAATAAAATCAGCCAAATGGAAAATTGGACGAGGCCATTTCTGACTGGCTGTCAAAACCGATTGCTGATAGGCTTGCTAGGTAAGCTAATAATAATTTAATTGTAAATCCTCTACAAAATATAATTAATGTGCAGGCAAAAAAATATTTTTTCGTTCTAAATGTCCCATTGCATGTTCAGAATTGAGGCACAAATATAATGCCATAATATGGCACTGTCTGACAGACATTTTCAAGACAAATACACTGAAAAAAATAAAAATATTCAGCTCTCTACCACATTAACTATCTATATCAATATTTAACGCCAGGATGCAGGCTTCTGTTGTAAGAGAAGCCAGTTTACAGATAATAGGCCTTCTCAGCAATCACATGGGGTCAAATCTATTGCAGACAACAAACACAAGTTTTGACCAAATTGCAACAAGACATGTTGAGTTTTGTGTTTAAAAAAAATAATCCCAAAACTTAACCACAAACTCAAGCGAGTCAAATTATTTTTGAAAATCCAACTGAGAAACACTTTATGGATAAAATAACCAATGATTTATGGCTAATCCACTAAATTAAGTACCTGTTGAATCAACACTTTCCATCACATTGATACAACAGTGCTGCTCAATCATTTTTGGCATTACCCACAATGAACTAAATACAACCAGAAATGAACACAAGTATGAATGGTAGAGCAAAATATCTCTCCCCCTGTCATTATATCACAATCCTTACTCCAAAAAAAATACAGTTCCAGCCATCATTTAGCTTCTCCCAGCCCACCCTACTCCCTCAGCCATGGACCAGACAGCTACTGCACCTATCCATCATCCCAGTCAGACAAGACAGAAGGGAGGATCCCAACAACTCATTATCAACATGGACAACACAAATTAGAGGTCACTTACTCAGTGCAAGCTCTGCAATCACACACCAATGAGAGAAGAGAGAGAAGTGAAGAACACAGCAGACCTCAGTAATACCAGAGAGAGAGAGTGGTTGCAAAGAAGTGACACTGGCGCTACTTTGTAATTTATTAACTTTAATTAGGTTGATGAATTATACATTTACCATTAATGACTGCCTGAGTGTGCTTATGTCAGCCGTTCTGTGCTTTACTTCTAAATACTGATACAGTAGTACCAAGGAACTCTATTGAGTTATATTGAATGATAAGTGAAGCTTAAGTCCCCCCCCCCACCCCTCTACAGCACAGTACATTCAAACATTATTACATGAATACTCTGCCAAACCTCCATAATTTAGAGCAAGCTCTGTAGTTGCTAGATCTATTTTATAATCAATAGCTAGAACCAAATCAAACATCTTATTGTGCAAATTGCCCACAGTGTCAGTGTGCTGCGGCAGTCGTACTAAAAATCAAAGCAAATCCTCTTTCCCACCACAAATACTTGTCTAGGCCACTACACACCTGTATCGCAGTAAGAAACGGGAAACACTATAGTTTGAACATAAAGTTGAAACTTTTTTATCAATGCTAGTCTTTATAATACCTAGTTTAAAGAGGTGCCGCAGCCCCCTCAGCACCCCTATATCCCACATCCATGTTATGTGCATAAATAATAATAATAATAATAATAATAATAATAATAATAATAAAAATATATAAATAAATAAATAGGCCAGCCTTTATTTAAAACAATATCTGCATTTTTTCAGTACTATATACCTTTAAAAAGTCATGGAAAATGACTTTTTAAAACGGTATTTAGGGCTGTCAGAGTTAAGGCAATAATAACTCGTTAACGCACAATCGTTTTAACGCCACTAATTTCTTTAACGTATTAACGCAACTTGTGATTTTTAAGTTGTAGCTGGCTCAGTTCTATAAAACCTAAGGAATCCATTGGTACCAACCGTGTCATACTAGCTTGTCACCAAGGAGGCTAAATAACGCTCCAAAGTTATGCTAAATTTTGGAGAGGAAAAACTGTCATGGCCATTTTCAAAAGGGGTCCCTTGACCTCTGACCTCCAGATATGTGAATGAAAATGGGTTCTATGGGTACCCAGGAGTCTCCCCTTTACAGACATGCCGACTTTATGATAATCACATGCAGTTTGGGGCAAGTCATAGTCAAGTCAGCACACTGACACACTGACAGCTGTTGTTGCCTGTTGGGCTGCAGTTTGCCATGTTATGATTTGAGCATATTTTTTTATGCTAAATGCAGTACCTGTGAGGGTTTCTGGACAATATCTGTCATTGTTTCGTGTTGTTAATTGATTTCCAATAATAAATATATACATATGTAGCGCTTTCTGCACCTTTTTATAAAGGTAGCGCCCTGTGTTCGTAAAACTTAATTCCCAGGTTGGCTTTAGTTAAACCCTTATTCCTGTTGTTGCTTTATTTTAATAACCCATCATTATTTCCTCCCTATTTCTTTTATGTGACTGCACTGTGATTATGTTTATACCATTAAAAATCACATAACAAATATTTCCCCAACAATTTACTCAATTTATTAACTAAAAGGGAATGATATCAAAAATATGTAAAATAAAAAAGGTTCACAATACTCTCAATAATAGTATACCAAGAAAATAGTACTTGGACCTTTGACAGAGGTAAACAAGTCAGTATTAACCCAAGTCAATCTTCTATGTTCCTTTAACCTTCTGGGGTCACTAGCAAATATGTCACCCTTTAATGTACTTGGTCTAGCCCAAAATAACATAAAGCAGTACCAAAGGATATACAATGAACTCTTATGGTTTCTTCTACTTTCACCAAAAATAACCTGGTGGGCCCAAACACACACTCTCACACACACAAACACAAGCGGCGCAATATCAGCTAACTACTCGCAACGTATACGTTCGGCGTTTCGCTGGCTTGCATTCCTAGGCTCTAGTTTTTACAGCACTATAACCTACAAACACACTTTAAACCATAAATCTCTAATTACTACATCTCTTTTCGTTCCACTCGCTTCTCTCCAACCTCTCCGTTGCGCCGCTCCCTCACTTCTCTCGCTCGACCACCCGCTCCTCACTAGTCCCGCCCCACAGCCAATCACAACCAGGTAAAGTGACATGACACATAAACAACCAATTACATGTAATAAAATTAAACAACATAGGTTGTACTCAAAGTAAACCACATGCTCACCAAGTACACTGCAACCAGCCTATTTAAAGGGACACAATTATTACAATTATTATTATTATTAAACGTAATTCGACATCTTCAAATGTGTACAAATATGTGTCTAGAGCCCTTCTCGTGTCAGCGGACAGGCTAAATATCTTCCGGCAGCGCAGAATAAAACCCACGCACTTCAACACCGCTGCTGTAAAAAATCCTAGGAGAAACACTGTTGTTACAATATTCCTTTCCCAGTGTCCATTCAAGATGTTTTAGTGGGCCTTACTTGCTGAATGCTTTGATACAAACAAAAGTATTTGGCATCGGGCATACAAGTGCTTAATATGCGGCTCATTGTCTATTTCATTTGCCAGTTTGTCCAACAACTCATTCAACATGAATTACAAGTCCATTATTTGCATTTCAGGGGAGGTTCACTGACTCTGTAATTACTACTGTGTAGGAAAATCCTCCATGTGCAGACACATACACACACACACACACCACAGGGTTTTACATTAAGCATGGCCCGATGGCCCTTGGCCATGTACTCTGTGGCCACCAAATAGCCCCCGTAGGTGGCCCCCTGTGGACACGGAGTTTTATGAGGTCTCCCTTGAGAATGAGACCGTGTGTCTCAATGAGATTACAGTCCGTGTCCTAACCATAGACCGAATGCGACGCAAGTGAGCGTCAATGACAAAATCAGTTTGATTGCATTGTTTTCTAATGGAGTGTTCTAACTGGCCGCAAGTGCTTTGAAAATGCTGCAATGGACGGGGATCTTTAGGGATGCGATCAGGAGATTGGCATTAAAGCTTTCTAGTCACCGTTAGCTGTTAGCTGTTAGCAGCCAGTAGGTAGCAAAGTCCTGCTTGGCTAAATAACGGAGCTAACAGCTAACATTAACGGCGGTTGCATTGAGATACATTATGTTGAGGTAAATTATAACGTTATCATGATGTGTTCGAATATAATCTTGTAAAATGTTGTTTTCGGTCGAGAAACTTGAATAAATCCAGCTGTTTGAAGGAGATGTTTTCACGGCGATATAAAATAGATAATAGAGAGGGAATTATTACCTTTTTAGCTAGCTTATAATATATCATTTAAACTACTAATGTCAAGATTTCCTTTAATCAAAGCATATTTTTAAATACAAATACAATCATTTATTTCCTAATTATTTGAATTGTGTGTTTTCATGCAAAAAAAGATAGAGTTAAGTTTTCAAATTAAATAAATAATTACGTCACAGCTAAAGCCCATCTGTTTTCCAATGAAAGTAGTGAGCAGCAATAGCTCAAAAGGCCCTAAATCTAGCCAGAAAGTAGCCAATTCAGCAACACTGACGGTCCGTCCGTTCAGGCCTCCCTCCGAATCCACTTCCACAAAATGATCATTATGGACATAAACAACAAACATGGCTATTAGTACTCACAGCTGTCAAACTAGCAGCTTGTGGCGATGAGTACTCGGGCAGAGTGAGCGCATGCGGGCAGGCAGGTAGGTAGACAAGCAGGTAGGTAGAGAGGCAGGTAGGCCTTCCAATCATTTCATTCAGGCCAAAGGAAATTATTGGACGAGCTTATTACAGTCCTGCGACAGCCACAAATGTACATAAATATAACAAAAACTGTTTCTAATATACACCCTAACTTAAAGTAAGGCTGTGTTAAGTTGCGTTAAGTTGCCTTTTCTGCATTGTGTTTACATAAGTTTACATATTGGGCCACCAAAAACGTACAATGGCCACCAAATTTAGGGGCTTGGTGGCCCGTGGGGCGAGTGCTTAAAAATTTTAGCGTGTATCCCTGGACCTTACCGGCCCTGTATTCTGTGACGCAGGCAGAAAGTACACAGTCAGTAGGGGTGTCACGATTCTCCAAATCCACAATTCGATTTGACTTTCAATTTTAAGGCCGCGATTCGATTCGATTTTCGATTTAAACATGCCATTGTTAGTCTATGGAGTCTTGATTCATAAAGATCAACAGAGCATTGGTTTCATTCCCTGACAACTGTTATTTACACTTTCAAATTCTTCTTTAAAAAGAGAACTGAACTCCCTTTTTATTTAGAAAGTGTTTCAAAAATTAGACTACAACAGTCTAGAATAAAAAAAAGCTGCATCTTTTCAATATCAGTATCTGTGTGACCCACCTCAGTACAGAATCGTTACAAAAACACAACAGAAATCCTTCTGCAGTCCATTACACATGTGCTGCAACGTTAATCTACAAAATACGGTTTTGTTGTCATTTACTGTCGCGCTTGTTTCTCTCCTCTTTTTCCCTCTTTCCTCTCTCACTCCTCTGATCGCTGTTTGTCACCGAGAGCTTGTTGCTACTATCAGCTGCTCCGATTCAACAATGTTGAGTTGAAAAAACGTGCATGTAAATTCAAAACGGCTGAAATTCAACCGTGGTGTTGTTCTGTCGGTAGATGCAGTGACTTAATGTTAAACCAATTAAAAGTACACAATTCTACAATTCTACAATTTCATTTAGCAGACGCTTTTGTCCAAAGCGACGTACATCTGAGGGTTCGTACAACACAAGCGAGGATCTAGATAGGAGGGAACAACGCGAGTAAGAGCCAACAACAGCTTCCAGTCTGATCGGACACAGGTGCCAACAGGCCGTGCACAGAGGTGCCAACAGGCCGTGCACAGAGGCAACGCACAGGGTGGATAGAAGCAGACTTTTTCTTTTCTTGTCATCATCATTAAAAATATCAACAACACCATCAATGTCATCATCATCATCATGATTATCCTAATCAACATCAGCAACATCCTCAATATCCTCGTTATCAACATCATCAATATCAATGTCAATGTCGATGTCTTTAGCTTTTTCTAAAAGGTGGAAAGGGACTCTGCGGATCAAATGGAGTTCAGTAACTCATTCCACCACCGGGGGACGACAGAGGAGAAGAGTCTAGTTAGCGACTTAGGGCCCTGTGTGATGGGAGTACCAGGTGCCTTTCATTGGCCGAGCGTAGTGGGCGGGAGGGATTCTAGACCTGGATGAGGGAGTTCAGGTAGGCGGGAGCCGTTTTTGTTGCTGTTTTGTAAGCAGGCACCAGGGTTTTGAATTTGATGCGAGCTGCAGCTGGGAGCCAGTGGAGGGATATGAACAGCGGGGTGACGTGTGCTGTTTTGGGTCGGTTGAAGGCCAGTCGTGCTGCCGCGTTCTGGATCATCTGCAGAGGTTTAAATGTGCATGCAAGGAGGCCTGAGTAGGAGAGCTATGAGTAAGGAAAAATAACTAACTTACTAACTAAAGTCCGCTAGCCGCTAGGCTAATTCATGCAGTGTAAAATGCCATAGACATGCAGGAAGTGCCCGGAGTATTGTAGCGACAGGTACGGCCCACATTTCCCATCATGCCTGCCTAGTCCTGAGTGCTGGACTGAGTAGTTTAAGTTTGCTGTTTTATGTTCCAAAATACAAATGTAATGTGAACTTGGTGGCTTATGTTGGTAATTGTGATTTTTGTGCTGGTTTATAGTTCAAACCATGAGTGAGATGGCTGTTACATTTCTTGAGTCCAGCTGTATTGTCTTTGGAACATACGTAAGCAGGGGGATAGTGTCGATCCTGCTCTTGATTTCGATGTTCGAGATCGGGAGTTAATTCCGATCGATTTCCGATTTAGAATGGAAATTGAGACACCCCTAATAGGCAGGCTGAGTTAGATAACTGCTTCACTGTGGAAAAGAACATCACACACTCAGCCGGCATCATTCTGCACAAGCCCAACCTGGAAGCTCCATTAGCAGCAGGCTACACCAGGTGAAGTGGAAAACAGCCAATTATGTCAGGAGGAGACATTGAGCTCAGCCGCATAAAAACTCACAAACTAACATATTCATGAGCAGACATGAGGCCTTTCCCATTCCCGAGTTTGTACCTCCTCGATTCCTTTCCTCGACTCCTGTCCTGTCCAGAGGAGCCAAGGCAACAGCCGTTTAACAAATAAGACATCCTCACTCTCGGAGCCGTCGTGTTAAAGTGACGTCAATTAAATATGACATGTGGCACAGCTGCATCAACTATTTAATGATCTCTGTCAGATGAGCAGAACAGTGTTCATGACAACTTATAGGCTATATTTACTATGAGTAATTCAATTCACAACGTGGCATAATTTGACAGGAATGAACGGATGTCAGACATTTTTTAACACACACACACATTACAGCCTTTATATATTTTAATGTGTGAAGCACTACAGATGTTTGTATGAAAAGTACTATACAAATAAAGAGTGACATTTTATACATATATATATATATATATACATATTATATATATATATGATTGAGTGATTTATATTATCCTACACACAACAGCATTCACAACATATCTTCAGCATTAGAATGTAAGAGAATGTTCTTATTGATATAATAATTGTCCGTCAGCAGCTGTTTGCAGCTGTAAACATCATGTCACGATTATAGCACTTGAATTGGATGTAGCCTACATTCAAGATAAAAATATCAGTAATATCAAGGTGAAATGTCATTAAGGAATGCGGTTAGAGCAGCGCCTTACGAGGCGCTACACAAACGGTGAAGGACAGAAGGTTTGATCATCTTAAATAACTACAACTTAGGAATGAAAAAGGAACAGTTACATTTGTAGAGTCCTGCCATGGTTTGAGATTATTCCAGCTGTGTGTCACGCCTCTTTCACATTGCGCACGACGAAAAGACTTCCACAAAGGATACACCGGTGTATCCTCGCTTATAGCTCCTCTGGCAAGCCTCCTCGCTCGAGCGAGGAGCGAGGATCAAGGAGGCTTAAATTTGGGAAATGAGCTACGGCATATACAGGCATGCTCGTCTACAAAAACACAGGACACACGTTTGTATGTACATGCACACATACTCTTCACTCCATTGTAGCACTGCAGGATGTTGTTATACATAGTAATTTCCTTTGAAAGGCCTGAATTAACAGCCATTCACAGATACTTTGGTGTAAGTAGATTTGGGTAGTTATTATGCACCAAGCTGCCTTACATATAAATCCATTTACGACCGTGGAGCCAGAGCTGTTCTGGCTTTGGCTCTGGCTGTCAACAAAGGTTTTTTAATCAATTCCAGCCAAACCACTGGTTAACAGTTTGCCACAATTAAAAGAGGACCCGGGATTAAGGATAACTAAATTATGTTGCATTCAATGTGAATCTCTGATTGAAATATGACCCTATACACAGAATGATGAGTTGTCTTGATGGACTTCTGATCATGAAGTGTATTGGTAACTCACTGCCAGAGCATCTCAGTCCTTCAAAATTTCCCAGAAAGCTTCACCACAGAATGAAATCTATCTGGGAGACGACCAGGCAAGTCATCAGCAGCACCCATGCAAACGTCCTGTGTCATGAAGTCAGTCGAGCGAGGTGAAGGATGAGTGCAACTGAGCAAAGAGCTTCTTCCCTTGTTTAATTCATGATCTCACATTACAAAGACACCGAGCTTGGGCATACGGTTTCTTTAAGATTCCACTACAGGTCTGGTGTGAGTCAGGAAAAAGGTAGTCATCTCCAGGTATTGATACGTTTGGGAATTGGACAAAAAGATTGTAGACGTGAGACACTGTGGAGGGAAACTATGCTGTACTCTGCAGTGCTGTGCTGTGCTGTGCTGTGCTGTGCTGTGCTGTGCTGTGCTGTGCTGTGATGTGATGTGATGTGATGTGATGTGATGTGATGTGATGTGATGTGATGTGATGTGATGTGATGTGATGTGATGTGATGTGATGTGATGTGATGTGATGTGATGTGATGTGATGTGATGTGATGTGATGTGATGTGATGTGATGTGATGTGATGTGATGTGCTTTTCAGAAAGGATTTTTTTTTGGTATCATTATGCCAATATTTTCACTTCTTGTGATTTTGCAGTGTTATTCTTTTTCAAAAGTAGCATTCTCTGTGAACCCTCAAAAACAGATTACATTTTGTACCTATTTCTTGATGAACAACAGTTTATCCACCTGCCCAGTATTTTCGTACAGCAACAACAGTGCAGGTTGCCAAATACGGCTGGTGAGCACAGGTTTAGGTCTCTGTCCAGGCAGAGTAGGGATTTCTGGCACAACTTCACCTACTTAAAAGGGCCATGGAGAAGGTCAGAAGTCTGAAAAACTCCAGCAGCTTGTAGTATGAAGACCTTTGTTGTCAGACCAACACATTTCTGAATCAACAAGCTGTTGGTTTAAATGTTCTGCTTACGTGCAAACGAAACAAACAACATACAGCGTGTTAATTAATGAGCTTTAGAGGTGTAATTTTGAACTTTGGAGAGAACCAGGCTGGCTGTTTCCCCCTACTTCCAGTCTCTATGCTAAACTAGGCTAAACCTGTCCTGACTCAAGCTCAGTACTTAAGACACAGACGTGAGATTGATGTCAATCTTCTCATCTCACTCTCGGACGGAAAGCAAGTTAACTAAAATGAACATTGATTTTGAAATATGCTGACCACCGTGACCATTAACCAACCTATGTGCATGTGGTGTGAAAGACTTTGATAAAACTCATTAACCCGAAGGAGCATGTACCCAGACACAAGCAGAGCAATTCCATATACACAATAGCAGGCCAATGCAATAGGGAATTTACAGATCTATACATGGTGGCTGTGACGACCCCTCCACTCCACTTGGTGTCCCGTGTCTTTTTGCTGGTTCACTTTTGTTTTGCAGGAGAGAGGGTTGTCAGGCTGATGAGCCACACCTGGGCTTGGTGTGGTTGGGATAAAAGCTCTCTACCTTTCAACAGATGTGGCTCTCTTCCTTGGCTGGCACACCTGTTTTGTTTGCAGCAGACATTTTCACACACCCACACATGCCTACATCACTGATTACTGACTTTCCACGTTTATTTAGTTATTGATTGTTAGTTTGTTAAATAAATGCCTGTTACTATTTTTAAACTCGTCTGGTCTCCCATTTTTGTTGCAACCTTTGAGCCGGGTTGTAACAGTGGCGAAGACACAACTGCTGAATAAGCACATAGGTCAACATACAAGGGAAAGTCTTCAGGTCAAGGTTCTGTGATCTACCTCCATCTAGAGCACAAGGGACTCACTGGGGAGAGCAATGTACACAGATGAGATACCACTTATGGTAGAGCAGGAGTGTCATGAAGGCAAAATTATGTTAAAGGGGAACACCACCTAAATTAAGAATTCCAATATGTCAATAATCAATATTTGTGAACATGAGCTACTCTCTCTAAAAGCCAGAAACCAAAGTAGTAAGTCTCAAACTTGTGATGTCATGAAGTATAAAGTCTGGAGTTGTTCCATAGACGATGAATGGGAGACTGATTTTGTGGACCCACAGATTGTTTGTTTTCTTTTTGCTCCAAATGAGCTTAAGGGTGCTTTCACATCAGGGACCCCGGCCCCGACCTGAGTACACTTAACCCCAAAGTCCAGTTCGTTTGATTGGTGTGAACGCTCCGTACTGTACTCCAGTTGAAAAGGTGGTCTCAAGCACGGATCATGTGTACTCGGGTACGGTTCGCATCGGGTGTGCAAAGCCAACCGTGCCGAAACACGGAAGTGGACCGCTATTAAACACGAGTAATGTTAGCAGTCAGCGAGTAGTTTCAAAAGGGCAGGCTTTTTTCAACGCCGCCGGCCTCCACCGAAATCTGTATACATATAAAATTGTTTCATGTCTGTGTATGTGCGCAGCATTCGCCGATTTCATCCTCTGAACTACACGGCCATGGGTGATAAAGCAGGAAGGCAGGCGAAAGGTTCCTTAAAATATAAACAATAGTAGGCATTGGGGTTGGGCGATGTTTGTTACCTCCGCCAAGGCCGAAGGCCTAGGAAGGAGGTTATTTTTTCACAGCCGTTGGTTTGTCCGTTAGCAGGAATACTCCAAAAGTCTGCGATGGATCTGAATGAATTTTTTTGGAGGGGTGGAGTTTGGCACAATGAACAATCCATTAGATTTTGGTGGCGATCCAGGGGGGTTGCAGCGACGTACATGAAACCTGCCTTGGCGGAGGTCTGCTCTCTCCGAGTGCACTTCTAGTTATTTTATTTAGCTGGTTTAATGGTCTGCCGCCGAAGAACGAGAGCCACTCAGCGGGCAGAAAGAGAGACAGCATAGAGTCGGCATATTTTCACATCAAACTCTGTGAAATAAGAGTTTATTTCAACCAAACCAGAGTTGGTGGTTGTTGGGAAGACTAACGCCGACAGTTTTGGTGAGTTTTATTTAGTTTCTGTCAAGTTTGAATGAAGTGTTTTATGATGCTCCGCCACAATAACAGCTGATCTCAACATAAATAAATACACGTGGATGATGACACAAGTGTACTTGGGTATAGACTAACTTTACTAATGTGAAAGAGCGGAGAGGGGAGAGGGGGCAATCGTACTGTTACAGTTGTGTAACAGAAAATGTTCCCATATACTCAGAACATTCCCCTGGGTTCTCTCAGAATCATCTAGAACATCTCTCCTCATTCATTGTCTATGGAGCAGCTTCACACTTTATACCCTATGACATAATAAATTTGAGTTATAGCACTCTAGTTTTTGAATTTCGGAGAGAGTTGTACATGTTTACTAATATTTTTGGACTATCTTAGACCATAGGAATAACATGTATGAATATTGAAAAAGGGCATAGTTCCCCTTTAAATGTTAAAAACGATTAGAGTGGGGGCATGGGGGTTCTTTCCCAGAAAAAAAAGAAAATAATGATGCAATTTTCTGCAATTTGACATATATACATATATTCAAAGACTTTGGAGGGATTATTTTACAACTTCACTGAATCAGTTTTGTATCTCGGTAATCTTCCACTTTATATTAGGCTAAATACTGTACATTTATTTAGAGATTTTCATGTCAATTATTTGTGCCGTTATGCTTCTTGAAAATGACACTCACTCACTTCTACACTGCTGCCACTTTTCTTGAAAAAGAGCTAAATCTTGTCTGCTTCACCGAAAAATGTTAAAGCTTCATTAGGCAACACGTTTTTGGCATCATTGGGCAAAAATTCGAGCCTGTGACGGAAGACTTTGACAAATCACAGGTCATTTCAGAGAGACCATTCCTATTGGCTGTGCTCCGGCTGGTGGGCGGTGCTTGGTATTTCCTCAAGAGATCTCAACATTGCTGACGGGCCACAAACTTTCTCATTTTACAGCTAAACAGTACACTACAAGATGTTTCTGAAAATGTTTGAGGTGAGAAATAGGCATTACAGTAACACAATATTGATTCAAATTTGATCAGCGCTGCCTAGTTTGACCGTTTGGTCGGAGTTCGTGAGCTCTCATAGACGGCAGCTGGACGGCAGACTCCAGATCAGCTCGGACTGCTTGTTTTCCTCCGGTCTGTGAAATCTTGCAGATACCATTAGAAGCAACGGAGGACACATGATTTTTTTTCAGATTACCGGTCTCATGCACTACTGACAGGATATAGTGACCGTTTTATGATCATATTTGCTCCATTTCTACCCACTACTGCTTTAAGGGACATAAATTCACATAAAAACGATTATATCCACAATGCAAATTCATTTAGAGCACATAGAAGGGCACTCAGAGAGTGCAGACCTCCGCCAAGGCCATTTCCATAAGTGAAAAATAATGTGTGTATCCGCCCATGATTTGGAAATTGTATGGGTTCTTTCTTGCTCCATGCTACGCCCTTCCACCAAGTTTCATGAAAACTGGGCCAGTGGTTTTTCGTAATCGTGCAGAAAACCAGACAAAAAAAAACAACAAACCGAACAGAAAAGATAATAAAGTTGCAGGTGAAAGGAACCTGCCAACATGGCTGTATTTTAAAACACAATGCACAGGAAGCAGCATGAGTATAGATGACTGTGCTGACATCTCATTGCCAATAAATGCTCAGACTGATTTCACAAACTGCTCAGCCTCCTTAAAAAGATCCATCATCACTACAAAAGTCAGCTCTGGAACACCTTGGTAGCTGAATGGTTACCATGCATGCCATGTAACCGCAACGTCCCCGGTTCCATTCCAACCGTGTGACCTTTGTTGTGTGTCATACCCTTCTCTCTCTCTCCCTGTTTCCAGTCTGCCACTACAAGTCACGACTAGCTAGCGAGCCAGAAGGTTAAACAGTCAGATTGAGGGATGGTTACTAACTTTAGCTGGTACTAGACAACGATCTTGCAAAGCAAACTGCCTATCTTTCTCAAATGCAATTAAGTGTGTAGTCTATAACCTACTGCATTTCATTTTCACACGTTTGAAAAAGGGATTAATGCTCTACTAACTCCTTCAGCAACACACCGTTAAGCTGTAGCCAACATCTCCTCCTGCACTGATACGCAGCAGAGTGCTGAGTATGTCTGTACCTGCTGTTGTGAACCGATTTAATCCTGAAACTTTTGGAAGAAACCAATACCATAGGGATAGGGGGAGGCGGATTTTTGGAGGTATGATCTAAGCCATAAATAGAAGAATGTGTTTTATTCATAATATAAAATGAGATATCATAAAAATAACAGTAATACAATAAAATATAGTCCATACAAAGATTTTTGTTTCAAATACATTCTGGAAACAAACGGCAGACAAGCTGTAGGATAAAAACTAGAAATGCAGTTAACCAGCGATAGAACATGAATACATTTATTGACTAGATGTGCTAGAAATCAGCGTGTAGTAATACAATTCTTCATATAGGCCTACTGTATAGCTGTATAACCACAGACTGTATATAAGAAGTGAACGTAGTCATCGTGACATCACCCATTGGTTTATGGACTGCCGTTTTGAAGCCTCGAGTTTGGCATTTTGACCTTCGCCATCTTGTTTTTTTGCAACCAGAAGTGACACGAGAGGGTGGAGCTAAGCACAACTGAACGCTGAATAAGACATTTTTCAGGCCACCAAAAAGGTTCTAATTAACTTTCATGAACTGAAAACACACTGTGAAAGGGTTAAAGTTGTAGGATGAAAACACAGACAACACCCAGACCGAACAACGCTGTGGTAACGACCTGTTTATTGCAAGTTAGCCCCGCCCTAAAGCATCCCCTGCTTTATGGTCTATTTGACTCTAAATGGGACCATAATTGACTAAATGAACATCATGCTGTATTGAAGACTTGAAACTAGCAATTGAGACCATGAACTCATGTTTACAATGTTTACTGAGGTAATAAATCAAGTGAGAAGTAGGCTCATTTTCTCATAGACTTCTATACAATCAGACTTCTTTTTGCAACCAGAGGAGTCGCCCCCTGCTGGCTGTTAGAGAGAATGCAAGTTTAAGACACTTCAGCATTGGCTTCACTTATCAGACTCGGAGGTTATCCACTGTGTGATAACACACAGTTCTGTCATGTTCCTTACTTGTTACAGTATAAAGAATAGCGGTCCAGTTGACCATCAGTCTCCATTGCTGAACCCTGAGTGAAAGTTGTATTTACAGTCAGGGGAAAAGATCCCCTTTCAGCTGAAATCTGTGATCCACCCAGCCTGATGTAGTGTTGTGATTTCAGCAGAGCTGAACACTCAATGCTGCACTCTGCGTTCTGACTGACCCCAAAATTTCATATTCAATTGAATATTAATGACAGCACCATACTTGGACTTGGCTTGGTGCCGAGAAAATATCCTCCCGGAGCAGCAGGGAGGAGAAGAGGGGGGTTTCTAGGGTTCAGACTCTGTGACAAATCGAATTAACAGTGCATTAGTTTGCTTTGCTCTGGCTATCCCATGAATATTCTTCTGCCTTTAGGTAGAGAGGGGAAGAAGATGGATACGAGGATTGATGAGGAAAACCAAGTGAAGGGTGAGAAAGGCAAGCCCAATCAGAACTGGGAGGTAGACAGCTAGAAGGACACACAGACACACAACAAGAACTGGATCAAATAATAATATTAACACCGAAGCAGATAGAAACGCAAGCACTATTCACACAATCAACTAAAGAAGGAGATGTAGGTGAGATGTGTTTCCCTTTGCACTGCAAAAACTGTGGTAATTACAGATCTGTATTAATCACAGTCGCACAACTTCCCAAAGCTTAATACATAAAAATACACCAGGCAAAATAGGAACAGCCAAAGGCCCGTGCAACAGGCCGTTTATAATGCCAATGCTCTAACTAGGAGAAACATTTGGACATTAGCTATAAGTTAGGCCTTTTATCTGTCCTACCGCCACCGACTAAACTCTCAAGCTACTTTTGTTTTAGATTTTTACTCATGTTAGCTAGCTAGTTGCAAAACATGAACACAGCCCACCAGGTCCGATAACCGTTTGCTCTAAATAAGCATCCTGTTACTGTGGGTGTGACAGGAACTGACGAGGAAACCAGTGGTGTAAGAAGCATAGAAATATCAAAATGTAAAACATTCTCCATTACAAGTAGAAGCATAAAAGTAGTAGTAGCAAAATGTCCTGAAGGTATCATGCGTAAAAGCAGTCATTATGAAGAATGGGCCTTTCCAGAGCGTTATATTATTGTACATATACTGTATATTATTGTGTAACTTACTATTATATATACATTGATGTGTAAACAGCAATTTAAAGCTGAAGAAGGCAAGATTGGAGCAAATATGATTAAAAAAGTTGGGCAAAAATTCCATAATAACCTTTCAGCATATTATAATTCAAGTGTTCTGAGAGAAAACTAGACTTCTGCACCTCCTCATGGCTCTGTTTTCAGGCTTTAGAATATCTAGCTCCAGCTTGGCTCTGATAGGTTGTTTTCCTCCGGTCTGCGAAATCTTGCAGATGCCGTTACGAGCACCAAAAGAGCCGAACTGAATGTGCAACACATGTTTTACTGGTAGTAACGTCACTACCAGGCAGCGCCTGTGATGGTTAAAACAAGGGAAAATATAGATTTTTTTTGAAGACAGGACCATATACGCATAAACTAGTTTATAAGTTAATGACTATTCGAAAAATCACTACCCATCCCTGATTTTGCTTCATGTTGTTCGGCTATAATCAAAGGTTCAAGGTGTATTCAGTATTGCATTGTATTTATCAACAACTGTAACCATTACTCCATATCTGATGGTTATTTTGTCCTATGGGTGGCAGTTTAAACCTTTTTTATTCCTATCTGAACATACAACCGATATTTGGTCATAATTGTGGTTGTTACGTCATGATGATCCCACAACACTGTGCAATACACTGTAAAGTTTTCCGCCTTTGTCTTTACTACTATAACACAGGATACTTCTCACACATGTCCCTGAGGGAGATATATAGTATAGTAGTCTGATGACGCTGATAAAAGCACTGTGAATCTGTCTGAGAAGAGAGGCAGACGATAAGAAGAGAGGAGAACAGAGGGGATATGAAGGATGCATAGCCAACAGATAGACAGAGAGGGAGGGAGGGAGAGAGGGATGCTCGAAGAGGGGAAGCCACAGTGGAGACGACTGGAGGTGTCGCCATAGAAACAAAGGAGGCTCCACTGATCTCATTAGAGACAAACAGCCAGGAGACCAACACTGGCTCACAGAGATAATGCACTGTGTTTCTTTACATTCACAAATTCATATCTATACATGTACAGTACGGTCAGGGAGCAGATTAGGATTAATCAAATGAATGTTGTTCTTGTGCTATGAGTAATCATAATGTCTATAATTGTCTAAAGACAACTTGTCATCTGTTCATACTTGGATAGTTATCGGGACTACTATTATGGTCTATCAGATTGCCAGTACAGGGTTCTTTACTGTCATGCCATGAAAACAAATCAGATTGGAACCAAACTAAAGAGAGAATAAGATAAAAAAAAATTAAGTACTAAATAAAAATTACATAGTGAATATAAACTGTTATTATTTAAAGGATAAGGCTAGTATTATTGTATGTATTTCTTTCTTACTGTCAACAAATCCCATGAAAAGACCAAAACCAACAATAAATTAATCTGTCTCTCAATACTTCCCTTCCCTATCTGTGTCTCTCCGTCCTAAGCCCATCGCTTCCTACTGAGGACGTAAATATTTAAAAACCAGTCACGCAGATATAGTCTCATTTCTAAAAATGGCCAGAAATCATAGTCATGAATCTGATGACTTTAGAATTGACTTAATCAAGAACGACCTACTATGACTCAATTTTGACTTTATAACACCTACATTTGGATTGAAACCTGTCTATTGTTACATTGTTTTCACATTGTCATTTGATGCATTGTTATTAAAGCCACTTTAAGGACTTGCGAAGAGTGCCGAAAGATTTATTTAAAGGTCCCATATTATGCTCATTTTCAGGATCATACTTGTATTTTGTGTTTCTACTACAACATATTTACATGGTGTAATGTTCAAAAAAAAACTTTTTTTCCTCATATGTATTATGTATATGTATCTACCCTCTGTCTGAAATGCTCTGTTTTAGGGCATTTTGACGGAATTGCGACGAAATTGCAACAGAATTGCGTTGCTAGGCAACAGCTTGGGTCCATGTGTACTTCCTGTCAGCTTCCTGACATTCACATACACTGAAACCAGGAATAAACTGGGACACATTTAGAATGTTTACGTTTAAATCTGTGTAAAGGGTCTAAATATAGTATATTTGTGACATCACAAATGTCCAGAAATCCTGACAGCTTGTTTCAAATGCAGAGTTTCTGAATACGGGCTGTTTGTATTTCCCTCTGGATTGAGCGTTTCGATACTTTCACAGTATTTATATAAGACTTAAGCCTGCTTTATAATAAAAAAACATGAAAATCTCACTTTTTTTTTAATATGGGACCAATTTTTCAATGTACATTTCTAAGAACACGTCACCACCATAGACTGTATATATAGATGGATGACGCATCTTGAAGACAAAATACGGGCGCTGCCACATTGCACTTCATTCGTCTACACGTCGTTTGGAGCCAGAGTCTGCGCAGTAGTTATCAGGGGATGCCCACACGTCCGAGCCAATCACGAGCCAAGCACGGCCACAGCTTCTTAGCGTGAGCCACCTAGCTGCTAAGTTAGCACCACGGTAGCTGTCTGGCACGAACCATAATACTACATTTTGACCAAATTGATGCATCTTCTATTACACAGACAGACAGTGATTTGTGTTTCAGATACAAACACAGATGGCGTCTGGCATTAGCTAACTGCTAACTTACATTTACACTCCAGGATATGAGCACACATGACGGTCCGACAGCGCTGGCTAACCTTAATGGTTAGAGATGCGCTCGCCGCTGGTTTCAGAGCACATTGGTGGAAATGTTACTAAGCTAGCTAGCGTCAGTGACTGTATGAACCATAGTCTGTATATAACGATCTTATATACAGTAGTCTGTATATAAAGATCTTTGTATACCTACCTAAAATGATCGAAAGCATCTTTAGGAAAAGTGGATTTGACGTGCAAGTTTTCAAAAGTTTCAAAACGGAAGAAATTAATAAACATCAAAATCAGCTGTGCAGTGAAAGTTACATTATCTACATTTGGTAGCGAGGAGAAGCTAGCTGTTCCACACCGTAACGGTAAACTGTTAAATGCTGCAGACATCTCGAGACAAAACACACCTTTTCAGACAGTAAGATATTTAATACTTCAAGCCAATGATAAAACAATAAAAACAGAATCAACGCCAGATGCCATGTGTGCATGTTTTTTGTCCTTGAACACCTTTTTTTAAAGAACAAAAGTGTGACCTATTAGTATAATTGTTTTTTATTCATTTTTAGATTAATTTCAATATTTATCAGCAAATCTGCACAGCAACACCAAACAGACAATCTTCTGTTTCTCTCTATGAATGAATATGACTGAATAATATTTCACTTAGTATTGATTTAATATGTCACATATAGCCTTGTTAAAACAGCCAGTGACTTGCTTTCTTATCTTGTGAGACAGCATGATGACATTGAGTTCCAATGGTTGGCTCTGTTATGTGGTATTGTGCCTTTATTGCTGCAGAGTGCTTGACATCATAACTGCTTCACTACTAGAATTAGCTTTTAAAAAATCACGAGGGCTCTTGAACGTCTGCCCGCATGATTATTTGATTATTTGATTATTTAGCTTTGTCAAACTCACCTGCCCTGAGTGGAGGAGAGGCAAACTGCTTTCAAAACGGCTCTGTGATCTCATCTTGTGATGGGAGTTTTTTTTCTACTAGTGTGTGCATGTGAGTGTGTGTTTGTTAACACACTTGGGAATATGCTGCTCGTAGTTAAAAACATTAACGGCCCTCCACACCTGGCGCAAAACGGCGCACAGGTGTGGTCAGGTGCTTGAGGCAGCAGAAAGTGTCTGCGCCATTGACCAACAAAAACCTGGTTTACAGTCTGCCGCAGTATTTTCCTGCTATTTAAGGGGCTCATTATTCAGATGGTTAGATGCGTCTACATATGCAGGTTCACAATACGCGTACAATCTGCTTGTTACACACATAGGGACGCTCAGCAGCGCTCCTTCTCCTCAGTTAAAGCTGAAGTATATTAAATGGTTTTCAACAAATATGATTAAAAAAAAAGTTATTTTTTTATAAAACGGTTGCTATATCCTGACAGTAGTACATGAAACAGGTAACCTGAAAAAAATCCTCTGTGTCCTCCGGTGCTCCTAGCGGCATCTGCAAGATTTCACGGACCAGAGGAAAAACAAGCAGTAAGAGCTGATCTGGGATTTGCTGTCCAGCTGCTGTCTATGAGAGCCGGCTGTCAATCACTCGGGAACTCCGACCAAACGGTCAAACTAGACAGCACTTGTGACCCGGCAGCCATGTTGAGATCTATTAAGGGAATATCAAGCACCGCTCATATGACCGGAGCACAGCCAATAGGAACACTCGCTCTCTCTGAAATGACCTGTGATTAGTCAAAGTCTCCCGTCACGGGCTAAATGTTCTAAAGCCTGAAAACAGAGCCATGAGGAGGTGCAGAAGTCTAGTTTTCTCTCAGAACACTTGAATTACGCTAATATGCTGAAAGGTCATTATGGAATTTTAGCCCAATGATGCCAAAAATATACTGCCTACTGCCACTTTAAATACAGAGTTGGCGCTAGAATAACGTTTTTATTTATGTTTACGAAAAAACTAAATTCAGGCGGCAGGTGACAATACAAAATATGATGGAATATAATGAAGTAAGGCTCTCAGGCATTCTGTATTGCTCAACCTGCAGCGCACTCTCAGCACTCCTTCGGTTACATGCGTGACCGCCGTGACCAGAGAGATCACGATGCACACGCGCCTCTGTGGCGTCTCCTCTCATCATCCCTCTGGGTGTGTGAGTGTAGACAGACGCTACTTCAGAGTTTGCGGGCCCTCTCCCCCTAAACGGCGGTGTTTTGTTATTGTCATCTAGTTGCTTAAAACACACAATTCAAATGATTATGAAAAAAATGATTGTATATTTATTAAATATTTGCTTTGATTAAAATACATTTTGGCATTAGTCGTTTTAATGATGTATTATAAGCTGTTTAGAACTAGTGATAGGAGATTAAATAGGTAATAATTCCCTCTAAAATAATAAATAGAAATAAAAAATAAATCTATTTCATATTGCTGTGAAAACATCTCCATCAAACAACTGGATTTATTCAAGTTTCTTGCAAAAAGCGTAATCTTACAAGATTACATTTGAACACAGCATATAACGTTATTATTTACCTTTATTTATACTACTATTACTGAATAGAGCTTGAACGCATCATAATGTAACTCAGTGCAACCTCCGTTAACATTAGCTGTTAGCTCCGTTATTTAGCCAAGCAGGACTGTGCTGCCCACTGGCTGCTAACAGCTAACGTTAACTAGCTCTCCATCTGCCGTTCACTATGAAGCAGGGATTGGCGACTAGAGAGCATTAATGCCGATCTCTCGATCGCATATTTTTATAGAATATTGGCCAATAACGATCAGCGGCTGATCAATCGGGGCACCCCGAGCTCACTCCTTAGTTACTTCCATCATCAGCTGTGAGAACATAATGTGTTTAATCCTTTTTTTAAAAATTGTCCAATCTGAGAAATTAGTTGCTAGATTTACGAGCCCGACGTGGCATTTTACTTGCCCCAGGCGAGCCTTATTGTTGAGCCTGGCAAAGATCACAGCAGAGAAGGTCTTGAAGGAAAAGGAATATTCTTCTAGTCTTTCTCTTTGGTGTGAATCTCTTTTTCTAGCAGCTAGAAGTCGGCACGTGTTTGTGCACCTCAGCTGCTTTAGCAAAGTTTTTAACTGCATCTGACAAGGACATTTATGCAAATGAGGTTGTGGCACAAATTAGCTCGCACACAGAGCCCTGTCCAAGCAGACCCCCCCCCTCCCCTCCCTCATTAGCAATTGCAAGAGCAAATTGCTTCTGTTGTAAGACTAAACTGCCAGGCATTGTTGCGCCCTAAAGCTGCTTTATAATTGGAGAGTTCATTCCTCTGATGTGAGATTGTTCGACAACAGAACAGCTCTCATGCTAGTCTGACATGTGAAGATGTGTCTTATGTAAGTGACAGCAGACAGTCTGAACTGGAGGAGCTGGCTTTGTGAAGATCAATTTATGCTTGGTTGCTCCACACTGAACAGACTGAAAAATACTTCACACTATTCCTCGCCCATATGAATCTCAACATGATGATCTCAACAAGTGCTGCCAGTGGTCACTGGTACTGAGTACAAATAATAATTCATCTAAATTATGAGATGAACTAAAACATTAGACATTTTAAGAGAAGCTTAACAGAGATGAAATGCTCAGGACAAACCACCTCTGTAAGCACCGCCTCAAAGAGCTAAAAGCATTGCTGTAGACTCATAGGCTGCATTCACACCAGATCAGGCGGTGCAGTGAAAATACAGGTTATCCTATTCACTTTGAATGGGTGCAGTGTGTCTGGGCTGTGTGGGCGGCGGCCGCAGGGGGTGGCGGAAAAAAACACAGTGGTCTGAGGCGGAAAAGTAGAAACGGAATCAACTTTTGGAGAAACGCAACCCGACGTCACGCTGCAGTGGCCAATCACGTAACCGGCGATCGAGAGCTGTACAGTCCAGCCATCAGGCAACAAAAGATGTTAGTGGTCGCAGTTAATGGGCCATCAAAATGACTCTCCCACACGGCCACACAACACGCCTGATCGGATGTGAATGCAGCCTTAAGGTTTCTTACTTTCCACATCTGCATGTCTGCGAGGGTCCGCTATTGTCTGCGTGACGTAAATGTAGTCATGCGCCCATGTCCACGAGGGCCCTATGTGGACCTCCGCGTGCAGCCCAAAATTGCTGACCACGTGGACTGTACGCATAGCAAGCGCGCCGACTGCGCATGCTCCTGTTTCATTCCACACTCCAGTCCAGTTGGTAGTGTGTGCGCCGCTAGCTGATTTGCCAAGAAGAAAAAGAAGATAACACAATGGATGCTTGTTTTGAAGAGAGGTTGTGCGATGAGATCCGCCATTACCCACATTTATATAATTTATCTTTAAAGGAATACAAAAACAACCAAATGAACTACTGGCAAACAATGTTATGGTGCAGTACCGCTGGAACGAAGTGTGGATCGGGAAATGCCCATACACCGTTCGTAGCTATACCTACGAAAAAGTAATGCACTCACAATTTCACAAAATCAATTTGTATATAATCCATGTAATTGTGAACCAGGAAATATAAAGAGTGAAAAACGTCATGTAGGAAGGAGGTCAAGGTGGATGTTTGGGTCAAAAAACACCAGACTTTCGCTAGTAAGTAAACGTTGTTTTATTTTGAAAAAACTGGAGCGGAAATTGACACAAGCATCTAGTGTCGCTGGACATTCGTAGGAAAATACACGAAAAATGAGGAATAACTTTTTGTAAGAAATCATACGAACCGTTGTACGAGGATACGTTGGTCCGTGCAACCAGCACAAGTCTGCAGCTATCTGCGGACGCGGAAAGTATGCCCGAGGCTTTAGGCCACGTTAAGCCATGAAAAAGCACAGCCCTCTCATTTCATTTGAATGCGCAGCGTTGGTGCCAAAGTCGAGAGCTCCGGCAAAACAACGCCGGCTCGGCCAGCAAGAAAGTTGAACCTGGATCAACTTTTCCGAAACGCAATGCAACGTTATCCAGAAAGTCGCTGGAGTGGCCAATCACAACATGCAGGGGTACATTCCTGGTTTGTAACGTCAACAGCTTATTTCTTGTTTAACTTGTGCTCAGTAGAAGCTTTTACTATCTTGGTGACAAAATTTGCATAACCAAATATTATTCAATCCTCATCAAAAATATTTTATGTGATATCAGTCGATATATTGTTGGCAGAATTTCTCCATTATCGATATCAGCCTCAAAATTGCAGTATTGGTTGGGCACTTTGTCAAATTCCTATGTTAGCCACAAAGGTGAAAAATGATGGATGCCTATCAACATGCAGAGGGAAAAAAAAAACAATTGTTTTTATCTGCTGCTTTGCAATACCCACGTACATTTAGTTATAGATGGCTATCGAACCATGGAAGCACACAGGACTACAATATTTCTTCAGTCAAACGTGCCATATTGTATTTTGTGCTGGTGCCATACAATGAGACCGGGCCATCTCTGTGATGGGCAGTAAGTGCAAATCAATGCTTTGAGTTCAGTCAGAGCTTGGGGCCAAAGCCAGTATTCATGTAATGGACATCAGCTTAACATAATGACAGACCACGCTCAATAAACTACACTCATCACTGTCTGGCATCCAGACAAAAACATAACATGGCTGAATGGGGAAAATTCTAAAGAGAGCCTATTCAGGACTTGGAATTTGGGTGTGGCACTCAAATACAGCCAGAACACATGAGACGCATGGGTTCATTTGTTCCTTCTGTGTATTATATACACAGTCATTCAAGCTTTGCAGCCACAAGCTGATTCTTCCAGCATGCTCTCTGGCTGGCTTCCCCTGCTGATGAAAGTGTAAGCAAGGTAGCATGCAGGGATACATGGCTAGTAGCTGAGTGGAGACAGCAGTGCCTGGCTCCCCGCGGGGTCCCGGCCCTCCCTGACAACCAGCTCTCAGATCAATCAGCTCCCTGGGGGAGGTGGTGGTGGTGTTGGAGTGGGGTGCTTGAGACACCTTCAAGGCCATAGATTGGCAGTCTCAGACACATTAGTCCGAAAAAGAAAACACATCAGCGCAGAGACTGTCTGCCTGTCTCGTTCTCCACCTCTCTTTCCCGGCGATGGGTGTGTGTGACGAGCTGAAGCAAGGTGAGGCCGGTTTCCTCCCTTTACAGTAACGAAGGAACATAGAGATGAAATTCCCCACATGTGCTCTGAGAAGGTTAGTTTAATCATCATTGGTTGTCTGTACCACATTAGTTAGAGTCACTGCACATCTAACAGTTTCAAACACGGTGACTTGTGAATCTCTGGCTTCATCATCCCATATACAAGATGTACACACAGCTAGAGCTAACACCAAAGTAGTGGTTCTCATTTTTGACAGGATTCTTGTCAGAGCAATGCTTGTTCGTTCAACCGGAAAAAGATTTTTGCCTATTAAGGCTGTTTAATTTAGTTCACTATACCAGACGAGGCCTTGAGGCTTCAAATATTACATATATCACAAGAAAAACTCAAAAACTAGACATTGGAAAATAGACATTATAATATATTTGTTAAAAGAAAATTGGGGTTTATAACAACACGCATCTTATTTTCATTTTTGTCCATCATAATCATCACGTTTTTGCCTGAATCCATAATTCTTTGCCTAATGCGGGACACAAGCTACATGAGAATCAAGCTCAGTTTGGGCCCGATTTCCCCCCCCCCTCCTGACAATTGTCAGCAAAACCCAGATTATTTGATGGTTCTAAAGATTATCTTTCCAGATGTTCCTGTGGTGTGAGGTATGTTAAGAGCCGATCGGCTCGGAAGTCAGATTTCAAATCTTAAATATTAAACATGTTCAATATTTACAATCAGATATCCTGTTGTGTGTGGGGAACCCCGAGAACGCAGCCGATGACGCAGTCATGTGGGAAAGAACGATAGCCATTCGAGAGTCAAGCTGATTGAAGAAGGAAGGACAACAATTGCCGTCATGGCGGCCGCGGCTAATGCACGGGCTAATGCTCGGGCTAATGCTCGGGCTAATGCACGGGCTAATGCACGGGTTAATGCTTGAGCTAATGCACGGGCTAATGCTTGAGCTAATGCAAAACACGAAGCATAAAGTAGGAGTAAGATGGACCTCAGAAATGGAGGACAAACTTGTTGATTTGTGGCAACAATACGAGTCTTTATTTAACGTGTCTCCATGACTTCTTCCCTTATTTTTCTTTTTTCTTCGTGAATTTTCAGTACTAAGTCGTGCAAAAACTAACATCGCTAATTCTTCCTGCCCGTCGTCCACCATGTTTGGGAGATTTCCGTTTTTTTTTTTTAGGCGGGACTCTTGTTGTTCATGAATGAATCTGTTCGTGTGTGGTGGGCTGTTTTGGCCAAATCGTTGCTCTCCACACACTACAGGAACAAAACTGTTTTAACATAACATAACATGTCGTTATGTGTGGCGTTTCTCACATTTTCAAAATCTTTTAAGATTTGATATATCTTTTAGTGTGGGCCAGCCTTAACCCCCTTTGGATAAGTGTGCCTGTTTGGACTGCCTTCCTGGTTTTGACCCTTGCCTGCTTTATGATTCTGTAAGCGGATGTATCTCCAATTTGTCATTAAAAGCCTGAACTGTATCAGTCTGCCTTGTTGTCTGCTTTTACGATAAGATAAGATAATTGGATTTCGTCTGAAAGGACTTCAACACTCCAGGTGTAAACTAACTACTTTTGAACACTTTAGAGTGGCAGTAGGCAGTATATTTTTGGCCTCATTGGGCAAAAATTCCATAATAACCTTTCAGCATATTGTAATTCAAGTGTTCTTAGAGATAACTAGACTTCTGCTCCTCCTCATGGCTCTGTTTTTCAGGCTTTAGAGAATCTAGCCCGTGACAGGAGACTTTGACCAATCACAGGTCATTTCATTGAGAAAGCTTTCCTATTGGCTGTACTCCGGTCATGTGACCGGAACTTGGCGTTCCTTCACCAGATTTCACAATGGTTGTCGCGTCTCCAAACTTTCTCATTTTACAGCTAAACCGTGCACTACAAGATGATTCTGAAAACATTTGAAGAGAGAAATAGGCATTAACGTAACAGAATATTGATTCATATTTCATCAGCACTGCCTAGTTTGACCGTTTGGTCTGAGTTTGCGAGTGATTGACAGCCAGCTCTCATAGACGGCAGCTGGACAGCAGACTCCAGATCAGCTCTTACTGCTTGTTTTCATCCGGTCTGTGAAATCTTGCAGATGCCGTTAGGAGCACCGGAGGAGACCGGAGGACACCGGAGGACACCGGAGGACACAGAGGAACATGATTTTTTTCAGGTTACCTGTTTCATGTACTACTGTCACGATATAGCAACCGTTTTAAAAAGATAACTTTTTTTAATCATATTTGCTCCAATCTCGCCTACTTCAGCTTTAATGGTTACTATCATAGAGTCTAGACCAAGACTCTCATCCTTTTCTGGACCACAATCACATGTTTAAGTCCAGAAGTTTGTATAACAGAACAGTTTTTATGAAGGCTGTGACTGAGGGTGGGGTTAAAGTTGTACTCACAAAGATGCTGAGTGTGGTCGGAGATGAAACAGCCTTGAAACTTTCGACAAGAGACACCAAGGAAACGCTGCTTTTCAGTCTGGTGTTAAGTTACTCTTTAAAGTTTGCAAAATACAGCCTTAGTTATTTATTAAGAATGTAACACTCAGCTAAACTCTGTGTGGGTGTGGTTTGATAAAATTTGACTGACGGTGGCAACAAAAGCAAGCAACCCACCCGCTGTCATCAGATTTTGACTTGATATGTAACAAATGCCACTCCTACAATTCTCCTGTAACCTGTTCCAGTTATCAAGCAACCCCCAGCTAGAGAAATTCAACATAACAAGAGCACCATACCCGCAGCTTTTCACTGAAATATGAGCTGCCATTACAATGAGCCTATAACAAATACCTTGATGTGGTGCTCACTGGGCAGCAGGACAAGCAGCGCAGCAAAAGGATTGAATAAACCGAGATTACTAAGGCTTTCTCCGCTCCACTGAGCCAGCTGATCAGGCTCTACTTGATCATCAGACTGCATAGTGATGGCAGGACAACATACAGTACTTTCTGCAAAGCATCAAACCCAAACGTTGGTCAAAAACCCTGACAAAATGATCATCTAGTGGAATTCAACCACACTACTTACAAGAACTACAAAATAAACATAAGGCTTTGTTATTTCTAACTAATGCCTGACTACTGTAAAGTATTCAATACAAAATCCCGTTTAGCAGACAATAGGGATGCACCGATACCGATACCAGTATCAGGTATCGGCACCGATACTGTGCTCATGTACTCGTACTCGCAAAACGGCTCCGATACAACGGTACCGATACCACTTTTACGGTGGTGCGCCCGACCCCGCTGCGTTAGACTCCTTGGTCCGTGTTTCAGGACGGGTCGGGTGGGTTGCAGACATCGTCGCAGACTCCTGGCGCCTTTTACGTGGGCTGAGCCCCGATCTGGCGGCACAACACGGTTGGCGTGCACTGAGGACAGTCCGCCCCGGGAGCAGGGGGCCGTCCATGGCGGGGAGAGAGGGCGCAGTGAGCCCTTTATCCACGGTGCTTTGAGGTCCGGGCGGGGAGCGCTGTAAAGCTGCGGCCGCAAGCCACCTTCGCCCCGAGCGTTTCCAAGCCGACCTAGAGCCGGTCGCAGCGCACCGCCTCGTATGCAGGACTCCCCAGCCTGCCGTATGTCGCTCACACCCTCCAGCTGGCTGCTAAGAGGGTCTTTTGGCACAGAAAAGTACTCGTATTGGTACTCGGTATCGGCGAGTACCCAAATGTAAGTACTTGTACTTGTACTCGGTCTGAAAAAAAGTGGTATCGGTGCATCCCTAGCAGACAAGTTGGCTTCTTAAATGTATTATATTGTGGACCCAGCCAAATTAGTCTACAACATTTACGGCTGGCAAAAAATGCAGCTGCACAGCTATTAACTGAATCCAAGAAGTATGAACATCTCCCTCCTATTTAGCTGCCCTCTTTTGGCCCCCATTTACTTCTGGAAGTGATTTTAAAATGTTATTGTTAACTTATAAAGTCATTCCTGGTCTTACGCTGTCTTACATTAGTGACCCTCTTGATACCACATAACTCAACTGCAGCTTTGCCGGCTGTAGCTTCATGAAAACATGAAAGACTGCTATATAAATATATATATCGTCATTAGGGCTGTCGGTCGATTAAAATATTTAATCGTGATGAATCGCAAATTAATTGCACATTTCGTATCTGTTCAAAATGTACAGAAAAAAAGTGTGAAATGTAAAAGGAGATTTGTCAAGTATTTAATACTCGTATCAACATGGGAGTGGGCAGATATGCTGCTTTATGCAAATGTATGTACATATTTATTATTGGAAAACAATTAACACAAAACAATGACAAATATTGTCCAGAATCCCTCACATAAAAAATATGCTCAAATCATAACATGGCAAACTGCAGCCCAACATTATCATATTGATTATCATAAAGTGGGCATGTCTGTAAAGGGGAGACTCGTGGGTACCCATAGAACCCATTTACATTCACATATCTTGAGGTCAGAGGTCAAGGGATCCCTTCCAAAATAGCCATATCAGTTTTTCCTCGCCAAAATTTAGCACAAGTTTGGAGTGTTATTTAGCCTCCTTTGCAACAAGCTAGCATGACGTGGTTGGTACCGATGGATTCCTTTTCTAGTTTCATTTGATACCAGTATTCTTCACTCTAGCTTTAAAACTGAGAACGCTACAACCACAAATTGCAAGTTGTGTTAATGCGTTAAAGAAATTAGTGGCGTTAAAACGAATTTGCATTAACGTGTTATTATCGCGTTAGCTTTGTCAGTCCAAATGATCATATCATTATTACATGTTTGTTAACATGGGGATTGAAGTATAGACTAGTAGCAAGTATTTCTTCCACTAGCATCATTTTCAACTTAAAACTTGTACTTTATTAGAATCGTCATATACATACAGGTACACACATGAAATGTGACCTCTGCATTTAACCCATCTGCATTAGTACTTGCCGACTTAATACTTTTTCTCATCAATCAAAGAAGTATTTGAGAGTTGTTATTTCTGTAAATGGAGTTTATGTCATCAATGGCTGTCGCCATGTTTGTGGCCATTTCTCTGTTGCTATTTTTCATGAATGTAGCTGGGTAGCTAGCCATATAGGAAGCTGACTCCCCCATTGTTAATCCCGTCTGCAATGCTCTGATTGGTAACTTTTTTTCTCCAACCAGGAAAAATCCTCGTCAGTGGGCACATCACCAGGCTTATCTAAATTGCTGAACAAATCGAAAGGTCTGGAACAGGAGGTAGGAAAAGCTCAAGTGTCTCAAAACTGAAATATCCAGCAAATTCCTGCACAACTGGCAACCCAATAATACAAATCTACTATATCTAAAGGTATTTCTTTAGCCATGAGTGATTTCTTTTGGATAGTCCTAAGTATCATGACTATGTGTCAAACACAGTGGATTTCCCATGATAATAGAAGAAATGATATAAGCATGGTCATCCAATTCCCTCATTATCCCTCATTTTGAGTTGCAGTGAAATATTTCTGCTGTTGCTTTTCTGTTGATTGCACCACCACTCACAAACAAATTAAAACATCTGAAAGATTCTCTAATTATTCTCAAAAGAAGCCTCATTTTTGATGAACACAAACTATGGCTGGCCTTAAAAAGGGAAATGTCCTGATATGGTTTCTGTTCTTTTGCAGTCGCATCTCTCCCCTCAGTTCCTGTTTATTGGTAGGTGGGGTTGAAGTTAGAGGCACAGCTCACATTTCCCAGCATAACCCTCCACTTCCTGAGAATGAAGTCCATTTAAACAAATGGCTTGGAGAGTCACGTACAACATCTCTGCAGTCAAGCACCTCAATCCCCACCGGGGCTCTTTACCGCTACTGAGCACACTAGAATTTCACTGCTGGGTTTTAGGAAGCTGGTACCATTACTTTAGGACTGAACATGCAATCAGCTGACATTTATTTTGATATTCAGTATCTTTAAAGATGGCGTTTTTGCGTTTTTCATATGCCAAAATTCCAAAACATATGACAATTTTTTGGCGATTCTCCTTCTGAAACCTCACAAAGAATAGAAATATTCAATGCTCCAGGCTAATCTAGCATGCAGTGTGGATTCCTACATATTTAATTGAATTAATTGTTAACTAAGCTTACATCAAATGAATGTCAAATGCGTCGGCGGCGGGGGGGTTGTAACCCAGGGTGAGGTTTAAAGGGGTACTCAACAGATTTACAGTCATGGGAAGTACTACCTATTCTGTAAAAACAGCTGTATAATGTGCTCTGTGGCTTTGGAGCTCTGTCAAGATTTATCACGGAGCGAGGGAGGAGTTAGATGGTTTGAAACTGTGTACACAACAGATGTTAAACTGTGGTGTTTTTTCCACTGTGTGATTTTAACCACAATCTTTACTGCTTTCCTGAGCTCTTTGAGGACATCTTGTATGTGTTGGTTTAGGATTTGAGCACTAGGACTTCTTCAGTGAATAGAGTGCTACAGGAATGAGTTCTAAAACCCGGAATGAGTTAGCATGTTAGCATTTCCCTCATCTGGAAGTCAATGGGTTTTTGAATGGTTAAATGCCTGAAAAATAAGATCTGTGGTTAATACAAGCTTAAGAGATTTCAATGTTTTGCTCTACGATATAAAATACGTCAGTAAATAATCCCACTTGTGAATGTTGAAGCTTTTACGTTTCTTAAAAAAGGCGGTTGCTAACTAGTGGCTAAATGAGACTACTAAACGTCATCGCGACGACTCGTCCGCCTTTACAGCCTCGTTGTGTATACTCGCATTAATGCGACCGTGGTTCATTTATAGCCTAACGGTAGTTTTTTACTTTTGCCGATTGCATTTACGCTTCAAAAATCACAAATGTGGTGTTCATTTGTGGAGATTATGTTACGGAAAAACTCTACCACTCTATGGAGCTGGCTTGGGTGCTATCACATCACATGACTCAAGTGGCAAACTTCGTTCACATGATGAGAAGTGGTTGTATACGGGGGAGAGACTGTAACTCCCGTCTCTGTTAAAGGATGAGCTTTGGTGTTGGGTGTTAAATGTTGATCTTTCTCCACTACAGCAAGAATTCTGGGCAACAAACTGATTTAACATCCAAAAATAAATAACAAAGCATCAGCTGTCTGTGAACGCCAGACCAAAACGGCTCACAGCATCGCCTGGCAAGGGGTCAAAGGTCATCAACCAGGAGTCAGCGGACACATTCATATCTGACAGCAGAGACCACGAGTGAGTTGTCTGACTGAAATAAGTTCACGTTTTGAGTGTCAGAGCTTGATTTTGGCAGGTAAGGGTTAATGCTTACAGTACACAATGTCAAACACTGTATTTATAGCAGAATGTATAATATGCCTCAGGTAAAGTATACTGTAGCAATACCGTGCACAGTGCTTATCAAAGAGGATAAAATGCACTCTCTAACTGGGCTAATTTATCCACAGTGGAACCTAATCAATTATTTATTTATTTGCTCCAGCCTTTCTCTTCAGAGACAGGCTGATTAGAGAAGAGCTCATTGTACAAACGCCACAGTCTGGATTGTCTCCAGAGATTTGTGGTGGGCTGTGTGCATTAGCCCGGGCCACAGAGCCATCATCACAAATGTCCAGTCTAGGTTCTGATAACCTGAAGCAGCGCTCTGGAGCCACAACACCTGATTTGCTGGCCGCTATCAGTATTCATCCAACTGACGATACAAGTTAAAATAATAAATAAACAAAATAGTTTCATTCACAGGCGATCTCAAAATGCAAAAAAGCAGCTGTGGACGGGAGAAAAAATTATTTTAGCCACCTAAAAAAATCGCTATCAGTTTAAGTGTACGCTATATTTAGAATATTTTCACAGCTTTACCTCGCCGTCGACCTGAAGCAGTTATATCACCATCTTCAAAGCCACCAGACTCCATTCACAAAAACGTTTTACCTCGCAGAACACAGGAGTTGCTGGTCTACCGCTGCATCGATCGGTTAGTACGTTTGCGTTATTGTGTGACTTTCAGATCCGAACTAACGTGGCGTGCACACAGCTCTCTGTAGGGCGAATGAGGAAAAAGTACCAAGCATTAATAGATTTGAACAGGTCAAAGATAAGCACAGTTCATAGTATATTTGTGTAGGTATATAGAGCCTATATTGAATACCCTTTTCCTGCCTTTTAGTAAGAGATGTTGTGAATGAGGAAATGGAGTGATTTAATATGACATTTGTGTTTAGCTTCCGTGCCGGTACTCCTGTCTGCTTCTCCAAACTGGGAACATGCTGACCATCATCTAACTTACTGTATTAATACACTGACTATAAGGATGTATATACACTAGGGCTGGGGCGATACACCTGTCTCCCGATTCCATACTATCACAATACCTGGTTGCCGATTCGATATGTATTATGATTTTTAAGTATTGCGATTCAATATTACGATTTATTGCAATTTGTGTTAACTTTTTTAATACTAGACCGTGAGAAAAAGTTGAATCATACACTTTTAGGGACTTTTAATTTGGCAAATATCTAAATTAATACAGTATGAATGTTTGATTTTCAGCACGTATGTAGGCAGAGATGTCCTGAAGTCAAATATATCAGTGTTTGTCAGACATTATTTATAAAAAAATGTCCAGCAACCCAATAATCAAAGAATAAAGACATTTCCCTCACAAATTAGTGGTATTTTCTTTTTAATTTATAAGGGACATGTAACATGTTTGATGATATAAAAATAATGATATAAAAACCTACAAAAAGGGACTCACCCTATAATACAAATAAGTTGACAAAAGACATTTTCATGCTTACAATAATGACTCTCAAGACCTTTCAATACTTCAAAATGAAACAAATAACCCCATTGTACCCCACTGTAGCACAAATTAAGACAAGAGAATGATACCCTGTGTCTCAATGAGATTACCTGTACAAATAAAGGGGGGGAAAAAAAGTTATTTTTGTGTGACTGTGTCAAGCAAACAAGCATAAATTACAGGGGCCAAGTATAACCTCATATTCAAGTCAGCGTGCCTTCAGCCTTCAAGTTGGAAACAAACACGTCCTTCCTCCTCTGGGTTAAAATGCAGATCACGATCACACAAGGCGTACCACCACCTACTTCCCAGAGTGCAGGAGATTTAAATAGAGCAGTGGAATATGGATTCAAACTAAATATGAGCACATCACACTCAATGTCTCCTTAAGTAAAATTCCAGATGTTTAAGTCATTTCTAGACCTTCAATTTTAAGAGAGGGAACAAAAAGAAAAATTTATTTCAACAACAGTATTCATCCCTCATGTTTTACAGTGCTTTCATTAGGATCCAGCTATCCTGTGTTTTCTCTTTTGGTTTCCTGCCACTCCGTACGCATCTACAAAGCTGTGCTGTATCACACACTGTTACTACCATTGGCACTGTCAGTCTGTTTGCAAAACACAGAGAGCCAGCCAGCAGTCCCTAGTGTTAGTTCAGGGGGAGGTGTGGATGCTGTTGAGAGAGAGCCAGGATCCTATGTTGATCACAAGGCATTTGCACAGCAAATACACACACTGGCTCTTATCATAATCATATCAATATGCCTGTTGCTAAGGCTGTGCCACTCCACAGTACGTCTGAGTCTACAGGGATCAAAGAAAACAGACGGGGGGGCTTACAGGAGGACAAACACCTACTTTTCTCTATTTCTTTCAGCACAAAACATTTTTACCAGAAACTGCGACTTGGCTGGAATTACTTCCAACACTCACCAATATTTATCTAACCCGATGATTTAAACCACAAAACTATGGCAGTATAGACATTAGGCATGCACTGAGGGTGCAGCTAGAATAAAAGCCTTTACGTACCGGGAGCAATATGAAAAAACACAAAAAATGCAAAATACTTGCATGCGAATATTATACATAGGGCTTTTATTGTGAAAGGTAAGAAAGGAAAGAGTGGATCTGGTACGCGCTGCCTTTGTCAAGGTTGAAAGGAGTAATAAAGTTTACAGTCTTGGTTAAGACTACAGAGCCTTCATGTTGTTGTTTCATAAATATAGGTGCAACTCAAGGCAGTCTGGTTGATGCCTTTATTCGTGGTGCGAAAGCTCAGAGAATCATCCTCGTTCCAAAAACAATTACGCAGCTTTTTCGCCGCGTAATATATGTGTTCTGTGTGAAAGTTCATTCATGACAAAAACAACAGTTTGAAAAAACACATTGATGGAGGAATTACTCGGCCCCCGTGTGTAAAGACCTTAAGACATTTCTCTCAGGTGTAGAAAATGAAGGAAGGACAACAATTTAGAGACTGCTAGAAGAAATGCAAGCATAGCATTAAATACAGGGCCTTATTTATTTTTGCCAGAAAAGAAGAGTAAGGCTATTAGAACAGTAACAAAGTGCAGATGAAGATGATAAGAGATTGATTTGAACAGCGGCAGATCATGGGATTATTGTTCAACAAACTATATCCACAGTTGAAATGATTAAGGCATTCTGAAACTGCATACTACATAACAGCGATGTAGTTTCTGAAAATGGCTTATTACGAAAGCTTACATGTTTAGGCTACATAAGTTACGGGGCCCATCATTTTTTCCTTCATTTTAGAAAATTCCCTGAGAGCGAGTGGAATGGGACCACAAGTGGGTGAAAACAAACATTTCACCTGAGTAAGTTTATAAATTTTTGTAATAAAACCAGTGAAATGTGAATCTGTAACATGCTAAAACATAGTGTAACAGTAATATTAGTTATACAGCAGTGTCTGTCGAAAGTTTGCAACTGTATTTTAGGGCTGTCAAAGCTAACGCGATAACAATGCCGTAACGCAGTTTTAACACTAATTTCTTTAGCACGTTAACGCATCTTGTTATTTTTAGGTTGTAGCGGGCAGAAAACCTAAGGAATCCATTGGTACCAAATATGTCATACCAGCTTGGGTAAATAACACGGCAAACTTACGCCATATTCAAAGGGGTCCTTTGACCTCTGACTTCAAGATATGTGAATGAAAATGGGTTCTATGGGTACCCATGAGTCTCCCCTTTACAGACATGCCCAATTTATGATAATCACATGCAGTTCGGGGCAAGTCATAGTCAAGTCAGCACAGTGAGACAAGCATAAAACAACGCAAGCATATTGGCCCACTCCCTTGTTGATAAGAGTATTGACAAATCTCCCTTTAAGGTACATTTTGAACAGATACAAATTGTGCGATTAATTTGAGATTATTCGTAATTAACTATGGATAATGCAATTAATTATGATTAAATATTTGAATCGATTGACAGCCCTAGTAAAAACACACAAGAAATTTGAAATTCTTAAAACAGAGCCACCTTATTCTTGTTGTGAGATGTTGTATAAGTTATTGAAAATGACTGGAAAAATGTTACCCTTCAACCGAGCAGTGCTATCCTAGGCTGTGTGTGTGTGTGTGTGGCAGTGGGGAGGGTAGGCTGCACTGTAGGAACGAGCCACTGCAGAGATCCAACTGCAGCCGCTTTGATCCGGCCAGCTATAAAGAGGAGTGCTGAAGTGAATCTATTCCCTCTGCGTTCAGCTCAATACACTATTGATCTGGGTGGGAGCATGGAGAGGCAGATATATGCTCTTATTAGCAACTCCATACATCTTATTGGAACATGGTAGAGGTCGGGCCTGGCCTACGGGATCTGAACCCAGGCTCCTCTGTTCATGCAGCCCACCACATGATCTGATTAGCAGCTCATGAAAGATGGCTCAGGCCCTGCATGTCCCGAGAGCAAACACATGTACTATGTGCACGAGGATCAATTGATGGCATGTTCAAAATGGTAATGGTGTTAGAAGGAGACGGCCCCTTGAACTGCCTCACACAACAGTAATATATATTATTTAGATGTATAACGGTGTTAACACTAGATAGAAATGTATTTTTGTCAGGGTAGAAAAGCCTTTTGTAGACCTCAATCTAGATGGGTTTTTGCAGTTCAAATGATGATTCTGGTTTGGCACAACTTGGGCCTTGTTTTCTTAGTTTTGGTCATTGTGCTCACCAAGGTCTGATCATAAACAAACAAGCCAACTCACTTTAAATCATATTGTCTAAACCAGTGATTCTCAAAGTGGGGTCCGGGGACCCCAAAGGGGTCCATGACACTCTGTCAGGGGGTCCGCAAAATAATTTGCTATGAAAATTGTGCTGTATCATTAAAATGTACATATCGACAGATGGGGGACCATTTGCGTCAATACTTGATTGTGACACATCAAGTCAATCTGTCATGAATCAGTCACTTCACTCAGGGTGCTAATGCTTAGCTTAGCTTATTAGCCAGCTAGCTAGCTGGTGAGCATGGAGAAATATTTGAGTCAGTCCACATTGTCAAGTGACGCTAAGCCCAAACTAGGTGAATTGAGAAAGTATGAGGACAGTTATATCGAGCAACGGGAGACCTAAATGCGTCAAGTGTCTTCAGGTGCTAGCGAACGAAGCCATGAAGCCAGCCAAGCTAAAGCAATATCTGATTATAAAGCATCCGGAATATCAGAGCAAAACAAAGTGGTATTAACATGATTCCAATTGAAATGTGTTTCTGTTTATCACTATCAAACAGGTCTGAAGTATTTAAGTTGAAAAGGTTTAGAATACAATTAGGTCCAATGGCATCTAAAAGTAAAAACGGCAGTAAGCATATGCTTAATCGTTTACGATTATGAGTGGGCCCCTTGGAAATGTTTTCTCTTCTTTAAGGGCTCCCTGGCCATGGAAAAGTTTGAGAACCCCTGGCCTAAACCACTTTATTTGGTATACTGAAATGTCGGTAATAATCCCTCATTGCACAGAAAAACAGTTTGTGCACAAAAATCACAGTAGGTCCAATTTGAAATCAATTTGTCAACTGTGATGGATGTTTACAACAGACAGTTTGGGTAATAATTTCACCGTTCGCTCTTCACTTCTCTTCCAACTAAGTTTGGATTAAAGGTGCAATGTGTAAGATCTGGCCAGAATTTTAGTTTAAAACGTTAAAAAAATGAACGAACATTATCAACAAAATATGAAGAGGTTACAGTGTTGACGTTATATCAAAGACGTCTATGTATTGTGTTGCAGAGATATCTACTGAAATGAGCATGTTAACCAGCTAGCCCTAACCCGTCCTGTCTTATAATACCACTTGTACCTCCAGAGGCGATAGTGAGTCACTGTAGCGTCCAGTCTGCCCTCAGTCCAACATGAGAGGACGAACAAGTAGAAGTGTCCTGAGGACTTGTCAATAATACATCCATGGTCCGTGTCCGTTTTATAGTTTGTTTATTGGATTAAATTCAAAGTGGCAGGAACAAGAAAACAAGTTGCTGCAGCTACTGACTGGGGGTCCGACCACTCTGTCCCCGGCAGGGTGGTGTCCTGACCGCGGAGGACGAGACGAAGCAGCGTGGTCAGTAGCACAGTAAACACAAATATGGCTAACGTGAAGATATTAAGATAGCAGTGTTATTTTGACCGCCACTCAGAGTTCCAGCAGTTTGGTCGAATTTTGCATATTCTTGCCCTGCTGTTAGTTAGTATTTGTCTTTACTTTTATTTATAACTGATGACTGTATAATCAGATTTTATAGACCCAGTAGAAGAGGTGAAATGCTGCCCCCTAGCTCTTTGGAAAAGGTGGCTCGGCATTACACATTGCACCTTTAATTGTTTTTATATCAAAATCACAACTCGAATTGCAAATTTCAAATGTCAAAAGCAGCAATTTTAAATATAGTTTACAGTTTCTTAGCAAAGATTAAGCCGGTGATTGTTCATTTCACCGGCTATAATGACAACTATTTCCACTCAGCCGCAATTAATCAATAACAATTTAATGAGTTAGCGGAACAAACAAATGAAATTCTTGGCTGTTGTCTGGTTAATATGCGTTTTGTATGGCGGTGTCTGTGCCATTTACTCTTGGGAAAAGATGGTTTTGTCAAAGAAGAAACACCACTCACTATAATTATGATGCCTGGAAAAAGGAGTAGGCCGTGCCTTTTTGGTGTTCAAAAAAGACCAACAGAGTGGTAAGTCTTTTTTCACATGAACAATTGGAAGTTTCCTGTAGTTCAACACTAACACTGAGCCAGGTTCATTTGCATGTTTCTCTCTGGTCCAGCCTCTCCTATCTCCTCATCCCTCCCACTTCATCTCATTTATCCAATCACTGCATGTGCTTGGACCTTCTACTGCACCTCTTCCCATTCAGAAACCACCCATTTCCTCATTCACTGTCTTGCTCTACTCCAACGCACCTGCAGCCACCACAACTCCACCAACCATCAGAGGGCAGTCAAGAGGCTCGGCCGCCCTCCGGCAGAGGATCTGTACTGGTCTCGGCCATGCCGTCCATGGAGTCTGCTCCAAAACTCTCTGAATAAATCATCTCATATTCGTGCAGTAGAGTCTAATCACGATGAATCTAGGTAACCTCGGATAGCAGTTGTGAAGTGTAAATGGCGGACAGCTGGTGATTAGTGAGTTGTTTGCATCCCCCAGTTAAACAATTAAGCACATGAAATCATCGTTTTAAGCCCGTCGCCTTAGAAGTCTGGATCACTACCTCCAGGATTCAGAGTCCTGTCAGTCTATGAAGCTTCAGAGCTGTCAACAGTATCAGCCATCCGTCTGCTATCAAAACCCGTCAGATATGACTTACCAGCAGTTGGTCATTATTACATAACTGGCCAACTATGCAGCTTTAATCAACACATATAAAACCACTTGCATATCAGACCACAAATACATGCCTATCATTTCATTTATAGAAAATAATAATAATAATTGAAATTGTAATTGCAATTACCTGAGGTATTTGTTTAAAACCCTGTCTTGTGTCCCTGTTTCTTGCCCAATCTGGCTTCCTTTCATCAATGTTGCCATGTTCCCAGATCTCAGCAATTAACTTGATAAGTCCAATGTTATTATTGCTGATAGGAATGATTGCCCAGCTATGACAAGTTGTAATAAAACTGAATTACCATTAAGGACCCTAAAATACTGCAGTAGATGGCAGCTAATGACAACACTCCTTGCATTTCTGGACTATTTAGTTGTTTTTTTTCCCTTTGTTGCTCGTTGCTAATTGGCTGTTGTAGACGATGTCATGTCGGGTCAATGTGTCTGTAGCTGTGCTGCAGTGCAGTTTGTCAGCGGATGATATGCAAAACATCTGCAGTAAATATTGTTCCATAAACATCTGTCATAGAAAAGGCAGACACCAGTTTGTCAAGCCCCAGTCGCCTCAGTAAACCAGAATAATAAGGAGCATGACTCTCACTATTTCTCCCTCGAAACTCTCGCTCTCCTCCTGTTATTATGCCATGACTGTCACTCTCTCCCCTTATGTGTATAAATAACAGCTGAAGGCCCAGCAGAGTTCACCTCCCTTTCTAGGGATTTATGAAAAGGCATTCTGGGAAACCCATGGAAACACTGACTGAAGTAGAAGCAAGGCAGACTAAAATAAATTGAGTACATTGAACAAAATGAAATGCGAAATACATCATGCACTGAATACTACCAATTAATGATTGATGATGTAACACAAAAAAAAAAAACAGAATTTGAGATAATACGACTATTTCCTATGGCAGGGTGACACATCCTGGAAGGCTCCCAAAGGAGCACTACAAAGTGGATAATGAGGGTCATGTGACCAACTGAGGTAGCTAAAAGCATCAGTGGGCTATAGTACTGTAAAAGGCAAAGTGGTCAGACCAAGCAGAATCCAGGCACAACAAGGATTTCTTTATTCCTATAGAATAGAATTAATTAAATAAAAAAAATTGTTGATAAAATACAGATATTGCCAGTTTAAAGCTCAATTGATCAACATTTTTTTTATATTAATAGTAGGGCTGTGTATTGGCAAGAATCTGGTGATCCGATACATATCATGATACAGGGTTAACGATGCAATATACTGCGATACTGTAAGCAAGGCGATTTATTGTGATTTCAAATCTTATTTTAGGAAAACTGTCATAGTATAAAGACACACCACCATATGTATAAAATCTGAGTAAAAAAGTCACTATGTGAAATGGCTACTATGGGGACTAACATCATTACACATGAATACAGTTGGACTCATCGGATCTACAACAGTCTCAGCTTTACAGTCATACCCAATTTATGCATTTAGACTATTTATGGATCCCAGTATGCAGAAATATCCAAACACATCATTTTTAGAATAGGTGAAAATAACACATTTGTACTGTATGTAAGAAAAAACTGCATGGGATTATCATAAAGTGGGCATGTCTGTAAAGGGGAGACTCGTGGGTACCCATATTGAACCCATTTTCATTCACACAGCTTGAAAATTGAATGCAACTTTGGAGCGTTATTTAGCCTCCTTTGTGACATGCAACTATGACATGGTTGGTACCAATGGATTCCTTAGGGTTTTCTAGTTTCATATGATGCCAGTACATTCACTCTAGCTTTAAAATCCGCTACAACCTCCGAAAAGACAGAATAGCGGCCGGGATTTTTCAGAGGTCAATTAAAAATCGATACAGCGTTTTGGAGAATCGATGCAGTATCACAAAACATAATATTGCGATACTCACGTGTATCAATATTTTCTTACACCCCTAATTAAAAAGGTCCAATATTTGGGAAAATACACTTATTTGTTCTGAGAGTGCACACTGTCACTGTCATTGAGCTTTTTTATCCACTTTTAACTTTAGCTCAGTGTTTTTGTAAATTGACAGTAAGGTTGAATCTCCATACCTACTATTAGCTGGCAGCACCAAACAGCATTCAGGTATTTTATATTAGCCTATATACAGTATCTCCCCTGGCTACTCAGCCTCCCTTCAAATGCACCAGTAGGTAAAAACATAAATGGATGTAAATGTTGTCCTTTATGCTGTTGAGGTCAATAGACATGATATGTTGTTTTAACCATTTTCCTGAAAAATCTTTTAAGGTGCTAAATGCAAGATTTGGAGCATTTATATTGCCAGTCGGCTCACAGCTAACGGTGCTCACAGCTAACGGTGCTAACAGCTAACGGTGCTTACAGCATTAACAGTGAAAACAACGGCAACAGTGCTGACAGAGTTTTAATCTGGGGGGGGGGGGGGGGGGGGACCAGAGGGCGGGTGCTACGCTTCCGCGATGACGACGTTATCAACTGTAACCATCATATGAAAGCAGTGCAGAGCGGCAGCTGTGAGCTAGCAAGTGGCCGGCCCGGCTATGTCAACAAAGCACAGAGAAACTCAGATTACAACAAACACAGAGGGAGAACGACTTAATTCTCTGCTCAGGTAGACATCACACCTCTATCTCTTTACATAGACAATAGTTGTTTGATGCTATATTAATGCTCTATAGAGAACCTTTAAAGAACACTGAGTTGCACCCACAGCTAATGGTGACTGATGAGCTAACAGTGTAATAGCTATATATATAACAGTTTAACAGACCCACCCTACCTTTTTATATTTATACCAAAGAAAACAGTGAAACGGTGTTATTACCAACAAGTTGCTGAGCTGATATTTTGCTCATTCCTGTCCAAATGAGCTGAATGAAGTGAGTCATTGCTAATGCCTCATTGGGTATTCTACACAGCACATCCTGCAGGAAATGGACATCATCATAGAGAAGTGATTTGTTGGCATGTGTGTACATGCATGTTTAAAAGTGCACGTGCATTCAGCTGCATGCACTTTATATGAGCGATCCGGTATCTACCCTGACAACGTGGCTCAACCAGTCAGTGTAGCGTGGCACTGACGGGAAGTCCAGACTGCTGCTGTAATGGCCTCCATCCACAACCCAGCCCCTCAATTATGGTTATCATGTCAACCTGCTCAGCTCCAATTCAATCAGGCCCGCTTGGGCCGCTCCCTTCCACACACATACACACTGGAAGAGGCTCTGGCTGCATACAGGCCTTGACAACCTGTCAATAGCCCTCACCCCTACACTCAGCCCACTCAGATGCTGTATACATGCACATATATGCATACACCCACCCACGTGCACTCACACAGCTCTTACATACTTGCACAAACATAGAAGAAGACATGTTCCTAGCTAGTTTTGCATCTGTTAGCCTCCTTACTATAACTCATACATATATTCTAGTAGTAGTTTATTGTGTCCTGCACATACTAGGGCTGTTCAATTTGATTCAAAATTCAAATTTCCATTTGAATGTGAGAAAAAATTTTATATTTGAAATGTAATGACCTGTTCAAAATGTACAGACTAATAGCATTTCAAGTAGTTTGCCTTGTGATCCAGCAGAGGGCGCTCTTATCAGATTGACCTATTGCGTTCCCTAATAACCAGTAGACTAAACCAGAGGCATTATGACTTGCCAGATGAATCAAATTATGACTCTATGACAGATTCGTTCCCCCCATAGTCACCAAAGTAAATATTGGACCCATTTTTCAAAAGCCACATATCTTACACAAAAGTGTCATTTTCAGACAGACAAATCAGGAGAAAATTAACTTTTTAAATTAACTTCCTCTTCCTTGGAGCCGGCCGCCATTTTTCTACAGTAGCCCAGAACGGACAAACCAAACACTGGCTCTAGAGAGGGCTAGGGGTGTAACGATACGTTTTTATTCCGATATGATACGATTTCAATGGTTCCGATACGATTCAAGGACGATATTTGGCTCATCTAGAGCGATACGTTACGATACGATACGATACGATACGATACGATACGATACGATACGATACGATACGATACGTTACGATACGATACGATACGATACGATACGATACGATACGATACGATACGATACGATACGATACGATACGATGATTTGAAATCGATACAGTAACTTTTTTTGCCAAAAATTCAGTCAGTGTGACTGTGAAATAAATAGCTGATACTGGACAGAGCAGGTCAGGATTCCTCAAAGTTTTTCTTGTAAGGGAATCAGGGATAAATTAATTATGGATAAAAGCAAGTAAACAACAAGTTTTACAAGTAACCTGCTGCTTCTGTCCTCATTTTCAGTATAAACGGTAGATCAATAATACAGAGATCAACCGCTGATAGTGATCAAACAGCTGATAGTGATCAAACAGCTTGGGACAGAATCATTCCTCTACAAACGCTGTTTAAATAATCTGCTTATAGTAATCAAGTAGTCCACCTACAGTGTTCATTTGGGCTCTTTTCAAACATGAAAACATACGGAAAAACATTTTAAAACTACGTTAGACTAACGTTAGTTGAATTTCTGTTTTGTTTTATACTTTACTCCCGTCGTGATGATTTGCCTCGCGGACCGTCTGCTCTCCGGCTGGATACGTGAGGCTGATACTACGTGCACATAGATATCATGACGGGGAAAGGAAAGTCATTTTCTCTGAATGAAAAACCGACAGCGCGCGGGGAAAGCACCTGTGGGTGAAGCCGCCCTCGTCTCATGCAGACCGGTGCTCATCTCCCTCCACGCCGCTACCTCTCACGTGAGAGATTGAGGAGTCCAGCGCGCTATTCGTCTGCATGCAAGCCATGGATGCGTGCTCGCGCTGCAGAGGGCAGAGCTGGCAAGCTGACGCATGTCTGGAGAGTGAACCGGAGTAACGTTTAACATATCTTTACTAATAAAAGTGCTAAAAAATACTTTCATATGATGTTTGTCGTCCTTAAATACAAGGTGCAAATCCTTAGTATCAATACAACTGATTTTTGAGTTTCAAATGGATTTTATATCGATATACGTCTCCCGTGACGGACAACTTGCCGAGTAACTATCGATGTAGTTGGATCGTAGGAATATAAATCGATACATCGATGCAGTAGATGAATCGTTACACTCCTAGACAACTAGCAAACTGCACCTTTAAGCTTGCCTATTGCTAATGTTAATAAAGCTGTACACTCATTTTTGTTTTGTTTGTTTGTATTTGTTCAAGTCAAGGGATGTTCATGCTAAATATCGCAGTATACCACTGATGGCCCGGTAGAGAGACCCCCAAGATCCTTACGTAGTCAGTAGCTCAGTACTGATCTCAGCGCTCAATTCATTTCAGTCTGGTATGACATTTAACTCACACACTTGAAAACTGCTGAAAGGATAAGGCTGGTCTTGTGCATTTTTTCCTTTTTGTCAACAAATCCCATGAAAAGACCAAAACCAACAATGTGACTAAAGCGTACATTATTGTTATTGCAACTTGCAAATCTGCAAGTATATTGTCACACTAGTGAAATGAATGGTAACCTTTTACTGCCTGGAAGGTAGAAAAAAAACAACGTTTTCAAACATCTAAAATATTATGGTTTGCTTTGGAACATACATGACACTACTGGTTTGTAGTAAAGAGGATAAAACAACACAGAGCACTAGTATGATCGAAGACATGTGCAGACACACACACAAACAGATCTCGGCATCATTCCAGACTGGATGGCATTTATCATATTTCCCACTAACTGCTTCCCCTTCTTTTCAGCCAACAGGATTAAGGCCCAGTGACTCCCAGTGACTTCCAGAGGGAGGGGCGGGGATGTTGAGATGTTGAGAGGTCTGGGAATTGGCAGAGGCCCTGTTTATTGCAATGACGTTCCTCACACAAGCCCCAAATAAATCTCTGTATCATTATGTAAGAGAGGCTGGGCCGTACTCTGGTGAAACCGGCAAGCGCCAAGGGACTTTCTGCAGCGTAATAGCATCCTATGTCGCTATCCCCGTCAGCTTTACAAAGTGCTGAAACAATGATTCAGTTAATCAGTTTGCTAAAGAACAATAACTGTGATAACAGCTTAAAGGGTTATCAATTAAAATACTAAACATTTTCTGATTATAGTTATTAAAAAACGGATTTGTTACCTTAGGGCTTTTTGACTGTTGGGTAAAACAAAATAGGTTGAGCAATTTTAAGATATTACTGTGGGCCCGAGTAACTTGTCACTGGTATTTGTCATTATATTTACCATTTCATAGACTGAATAATATATTGATTAATCCAGAAAAAACAACTCCTGTCAACATTTGGAAACTAGTGATGGGCAGACAAAGTCTTATGAAGCTCTGGGGCTTTCTCCCTGACAAATACTAGGCAAAAGTGATTATGGCTCAATGTAATGTGATGTGATTTGGAGAAGGATATTCATTAATATATGACTTTAATAAAAGGTAATTAAAGTCGTAGTCATTAAATAATGACTTTAATGACCTTTTGTTACTTTGTATCAGATTGAAATGTTTGCATACTTATATGATCTTCTAGAGTACATCAACATATCTCTCAAGTATTCTCCTCTCTTCTCGTCCTCAATGCTATAGTATGTATCAGCTGTGCATATAGTTGAGCTGCAAGCTGTCAAACCAAAGAAGCACTTTGAAAAGCATCAGTGACGTCTGAAGCCTCGGACTTCGTCGACCACGTGGTAGTCGTCATTTGACACAAGCTCCGACACAACGTATTGAAACAAGTTCTGACCATCACTACCGGAAAATTCTAAATAATTTCAACTGAAGGCAAAACTCGTTTGTGCTTGAAAATAATTTCTAAAGGTGTGCTGGGACACCACCAAAAAACATTTCACTGAAATCTGATGTTGCAGTAATTTCTGCACTGTATATACAAGGAGTCCCTCTGGTTTTCTGTATGTCTAACGTGGACAATACCACATTATCAAGACTGTTTATTCAGATAGGAAGAAAACACCCTGCCATCTGGAATGGCTCGGCTCTACTGATCATTAGAAACGCAACACACACACACACACACACACACACGCACACACAGCAGAGCTCTCCCCTCCCCTCATTAATCGCTGCTGCCCATCAGCTCTGTCAGTTAGCAGCTGTATAAGCCATTAGGCCAGTGCTACTCACCCTGTTAGGACCACCACAAAGTCCATTACATTCCAGCCATTACGCAGGTAGGAGCCTTTGTGAAAGGCAAAGCCCAGGGCGATGATCTTGATGCCAGCCTCGAAACAAAATATTCCAATAAAGTAGAGCTCTGTGTTGTCCTGCGAGGAAAAAGCAGAGTAGAGTAAGGAGGATTCAGGAAATTACACACTTCCATTTGGCCTGATATTGGCTAGTCAATGTCATCACCCTCCAATAAAAAAGGGTCCATATGAATTTCTTCCAACAGCTCCAGGGTATCAGTCTGTAGGTCTATAAAGATTCAGTATCCCGTGAGAATCTCCAGTGCTGTATCAGATGCTTCAACACCCTGAAGAACTCTCAGGAACTACTACCATTGAGGACACTGCAGTCATGTCCTCTGATTTCTTTTCTGGGAATTTTGGCACCTTAGTACATGAAGGTGTCCTACAGTTAAAAAAAAATGACTGGGGCTGTCATGATTATCACAATTGTGATTAATCGCATATTAATCACAATTTTTGTATTTGTTTAAAATGTACCTTAAAGGTACTATATGTAACTTTAAGAAAATCCTTGTTATTAATTACACCTGTGGCTGTTAAATGAATCGTAGTCAGCATCCTGTTGCGCATGCTTGTGCTCCGAGCAATTATATATATTACAATCATATATCTTTGAATAATGTTCTGTAATGTCCCAATATTTAATTTGGACCATTGGCTCCATGATATTAGCTTGCAGTCTGTCAATTACTTTATCAGCTAACGTTACAAAGCAACCAGCGGCAGATCCACACACCATGTAGCTAAGTTACAGCTAGCTGGCTAACCTTAGCGCTGTTATAGGCAATCAATAAAGTCAGGTGAACGTCTCGGTTTTTAAGATTCATTACAATCCGTCCACACATTGGCAATACAAAGCGATAAATTGTTACATATAGTACTTTAAAGGGAGATTTGTCAAGTATTTAATACTCTTATCAACATGGGAGTGGGCACAGTCCTGATGACATATCTGATCACGTGATCATATCATCATGAACTTTGTGGTATGTCTGTCAGACGGGGGTTTCAGCCCATCTCAGGGAGTGGATCAATGACAGCGGGTAGCTCAGAGGCTCCTTGCCTCGGGGAGTGGCATTTCATTCTTAAACAGCCCTGCCCCCCCAAACCCTCCGCCACCAGCAGCTCTTTGATTGGGCAGAAGGCTTCACAGCACTTGCTTCTTTCATGGAAAGATTTAACAAGAGATCTGGGGGGGGGGGTAGGGGGTGTGCAGCAGGGGTAACCTGAGGTAATGATACACAGGGGGGGATCAAAGGCAGCTCTGCAGGATTCTGCTTCACCTGCAGTGCTGAGGAGGAGGGACAAATTAAAATCAAATGTAATCCTACTTTGTATTCAAAACTATCTTTAAATAAATCTACTGTTGAGGAATTCATGACAGCAGCGTCACTACTGCTGCATGTTTTCAGGTCATATTTGAACATTTGATACTTTCACTCAATGTATTTTGGCTCTGAAATTTTCAAATCCTTGAACACATGGACTGGGGGGGGGGTGTGGATTAAGCAGAGCATAATTGCAGCAGTCAGACACAGCAGAGTATCACAGCGGTTGCAGTCTACTATCTTTTTCTACTGCATGAGACATGAAGAGCTGTACAGTAGGAAATGGAAAGCACTTACCAAACGCTCTGACATTGGCGTTTTGTCGGAGGCCGGTAGGTGTTGCTCCAAGGCCAGCACGATGCAGTTTGCTATAATGGTGGCCAGGATCATGTACTCAAATGGAGTGAAGGTGTTAAGGAACTCTTATGGAAAACACATTCACAGGTTGCTACACATGCAAACACAAACAACGCCATTAAACCAATCCATCAAATTTCCATGGAAAAATGGAAAAATCCACCCTAAACTCTTAAAAAACACTACTGGGAACATACTCTCTGTTTGGTGATCATTCTAGCAAATGTAAAGACATAACGTCTAGCATCCACAAATTTTAAAGCAGCTACAGTTTTACAGCAGATTCAGACAGACAAGTTCATACTAAATACTAATTCTAAGCAGCTGTTGAGTATGCAGTGTCTTCACACTGGAAAAGTGACACAATTTAGTGGGCTTACTAATGCTTGTTTTAAGATGTATAGTCCCACCCCCCACATTCTCCCACAATGCAATGCACAAAGAAAATGGAGGAACTGCTCACAGCAAAGAACACCCTAAACAATAGTATTTTTAATTGCTAACATTGTTAATTGTAATTGGCTGTAGCAATCTGAAGTGGCAGTTTGAGTGACATCCAATGGACCATATACACAAATTGTAGGATATACAATAATTACTTCATACAAGTCTATACTTTATACTGTTTTAGCATACAAGAAATCAATATACTTATAGGATCAGTGGAAACTAGTCAGACAGCTATATAGCTGTGGTGAAGTGGTCCAAACATTTGACTTGTGTACCCCAGCTAAGTGTTGAAACCATCAAATGTGGACAGACAAGTCTATAAAGATCTCCAAAAGAATCCAAACAAAGGGATACAGCAACTGGATTGAAGGTTACATCCACAACACTTGTTTCAGCACTTAGCTGGGGTACACAAGTCAAATGCTTGGACCACTTCACCACAGCTATATAGCTGTCTGACTAGTTTCCACTGATCCTTCCCACTGAGTGTGATGTAAGAGCAACTCGGCCGCTGTGTGAATATGGTCCATGGCACACATATTGTACAACTTTGTATAAACTGGTAAAGTATGTCGATTTCTTGTATGCTAACTGCTAAAACGGTATAAAGTAAAGACTAGTATATAGTAATTATTGTATACAGTTTGTATGTAGTATTGAATTGGGACACAGCATTACTGAAAGTGGATTTAGTCATTTACTTCCATAGTCAAAATGGAAGCAGCAGAGGTTGAGATATCCGGATTTTTAATCCCTATGGATCAAACTCCAGAAACACTGGGCTCTAATTTTCCCATAATGCAATCAAATAGGATCCTTCATTAGAACATCCACCCCCATCAGCCCCCACCCTGCCTTATTAATGCCGACTTCTTTGAAAACCCACAGCCCCAATTTATAATGCAGACTTCCAGTTACATTTTTAAAGTCCCATTCGCAGGCTGAGATAACCTCGATGACATCACCAGGGTTATTTTTTTCAGACTTTGGGAAGCTCCCTTAGAGAGCCACAGAAGACATAAAACAGTTGTCACTGGCTGACTATTCCTCCTCATGTACGAGTAAACTGAACTTGTAACTTGTAAATTTGGTGGAGTGTCCTTTTAACCTCAATGTCCACAAACTAGTTTGTTAGCCGTTTATATCCCCATACAGTCCTCCATAGAAACTAGTTCAGTCAAATCCTCTCTTTCCCTGTCAGATAAAAAATGTTGGGACCCTCATCAGTATGCAACATTTCTGCAGTATCAAGTAAGAGGAGAGTTTCTCATTCTTCTTATTTTAAAGACATTATACACAGATATGTGCACATTATTGGGTATTCCAGCATCCCCTCAGGACTGTTCCAGCTCTGCCAGGAGGAGGACATCCTCAGGAGAGGGAGCTGGCCAATGGCCACCAGCCACCGAGCCTCCAGATGCTCGGGGGCCACAATAGATCCTCCTGCAGCGTTGCCATGATTGCTCTGCATCGGGATAACGGGCTCAGTAATGCACTCACTGCAGCATCAAAGCATGATAAATGTTTGCTCAGCACCGGGGGGTAACCAACCAGTGACTTAAGTAATGGAGCCCATTACACAACTTAATGTGAATTAATTGCAGCACCTATAACACTCACTTTTCCTCAGAAACTATTCAAATCTGCAAGAGTGAGAATTCATTTTGTTGTTTTCTAATTTGAAACCTGCATCCTGCTGCATTTTATTGCTACGGCTTGTTTGTTTGGTGTCACACCCATGCAGTTTGCCACCGCCTTGATGCTGAGGCCAGCCTGCTGTTTGCTGGGAGTTCAGCACCCTGGACAGCACCATCTGCAGACTACAGCCCTCACCAAGACAATGGTCTACCAAGTACACTTTAAACCTTCAAGTGCCCTAACCCAATTCATGAATTCAGCATTAGGATGCATGATGCCTGTTCTGACCAGAGGTTTCACTCCATCTGCCCACAATAGAGACGAACTGCAGAAATATTCCTGGATTATCGTTGACAAGAAACCCTTGTAATAGAAGTGACATAAAACACATTTATGAACTTGCCAAAAACACCAAGCAACATGTTATGCCCTCACTTCCTTCGGGTAATTATTAACTGATTAAAGGTTGAAATGTGAAAAAGAGCCGAACTCCATCAGAAATGTGTCTCTTTGAGGTTCCCTTCCTGTCAACAGAACTTTTCTGAAATAAGACCTGGCAGCATATTTATATTCTACAGAAAATTGACTGAAGAGTTCCCAATTGTGGCCCTATAGCTGCCGCACTGCCCTCTATAATTAAGGCTGTGGAAACAACAGGAGAACCAACTGTAGAAGTTTGACATTTAATGGTATAACGGCTTCTTTGCATATTGTATATACGCCGAATTAAAGGGTCTATAATTTCGTTTCATTTAAGATAGTGTATCATTACCTAGATACTTGCATCTTATGCCGGTAAGTAAGGGACCTTAAATGGACCTATTTTGCCGTGGAGTTCGGCGTAATAGAACTGCATATATGCTGGTTAGACAGGACTGTAAGGATATGGCCATTCGGTGATCTTTTTGGCATATTTCCGTATGAAATTATCCTCGCTGAAGATGAAGAGAGAGCGGTTGACGGTGAGGAAGCTCTGTTTGATGGGGATGGGGTTGTAGATGGCCATGGTCCTGGCTCTCTGGGCCATGCTCTGCTTGTACGCCCTGGGGACCCCCAGAGGAGGAGGCCCCGGCTGCCGGCTGGCCCCTCTGCCCGGCGGGCCCGCGGGACTGCGTGCTCCGAACCCCCGAACGCCTTTGAAGCGAGCCATTGTGGGAGAGCACAGATCTTACTGGAGAAACCAAAAGTGACACCTGAAAAGAGATGGAGCATCACAACACACACTGCCCCGTCCCACAGGTCCACCAGGTCCACCAGGTCCTTTAGGTGCGTGTAACGTCCACGAGCAGGAGAGTCAAACATTCACAACAGACTAAAGAGAGGAAGGATTAGTCTGTTATCTGCTCGTCTGTGATGCTGCTGCTGTCCGTGCCCTCACTGGACCCGACATCTAATTGTTGCTCAAAGTTGAGATGATCAGACTCCATGATGCATCATGTTTCCTGGGTGTTTGTCCTCCGGCTGGCTGCCCCGGTCCTCTGTCCTCAGAACGAGCTCAGATATATACAGGCGTCACCGCTTCAGCTCGAGCTACAGGAGGCTTCTTCAACCAGTAAAACCCCGGGTAAAATAATGTCAGTTTATCACTAAAACACTACAGCGGAGAAAACACCGTCAGCACGAGGAGTCAACATATATGTCCCTCCAGAAAGCGTCCACAAACAACAACATGTCTGTCCCCTAAAGACTCGTTTCCAGTGAAAAGAATGATTCTTCTGTTTTACCTTCTTTGAACCAGCTCGTCCCGCCGTCCAGGTGAGGACGACAAACCGCTGTCAGCCTCTCTTTTATCGGTTATCGAGGAGGAATGACGGCTGAGCAGGTTGTTCTCACAAAGTCTCCTCCGTTAGTGTGAACGCAGAGACAGAGACAGAGACACTACCGCTACTTTCTCCGCAGCTCAGAGACCCAGAGACCCCCACGTGACGGAGAAGACGCCAGTCAGTGGCTCCACCTGGACCGGCCCTGTTTCCATAGCAACAGGGAGGAGAGCGAGCCGCCACACCGGGGTCAAGTTACACGGAATAAAAAAAAGTCTTCCGTGATAACTTTCAAAATAAGAGCATGTTTATGAACACATGTTTTTGTGTTTATTATACCAAAATATTGTAGCGACCCTGGTCAATGAAGCTACGAGGCAGGAACTGGTTTAGCTGGTACTTTATTATTAAAATAGATAAAACAAGAAAGGAGTTGTAATAAAACCTATTATACATCGGCTGGGCGTCCAGCGTACACCAAACACTAGGTAGGAGGACGAAAGTTCCGGTTAACCTTTTCAAAGTAAAACAAGTACATCTGTTGCTTGGGAGAAGTTGAACTCTATACTACAAGGAAATATTCAAATAAAAAAAACAAAACTTATTGATGAAGTTAGCCAATTGACATACAATTATATGTTGAACATACATCCACCATTTTTATTTTCAAAATAACTGCATTTATTATAATATAAATAAAGAATTGGTCCCTCATATTGTTGGCTAAAAAGTAATTAGTCGGTTTTACTACAACGAGTAACGGGGGGGGAAGTGTATTTCTTTTTTTTATTTATTTATTTGTTCATTTGTTACCTCAATGCAGAAAATGGGGAAGGGCGCCCACAAGTATTTTTTAAAATTATTTCTTTTATTTTTTTAAACGGCGAACGAAGGTGGTATCTGAGGCGACCCCCTATATGGCCTATGCCTTAAGCCGACCCTGAGATAAAGATTAGATAAGGGTGTGAATTCATTTGAAAATAAGACCTGAAATGGTGTGGAAGGTTTCTCCTCTCTAAACTGTATCTATAAAAAGTATATATTTGGGAAAACATCCATATTATAAATTGTAAGAAGGTGATTTTTGATGGGAGTAATGGACACAATATGCTTGTTTTATTGGCGCAAATGGTCCCCATCTGTAGATATGGACTTTTTAATGATACAGCACACTTTTATAATTTATAGCAAATTATTTTGCGGACCCCCTGAGAGAGTGCCACAGACCCCACTTTGAGAATCACTGGTTTAGACAATAGAGTTCTTCAAACTTTGTGTCAACAGTATGTGTTTGTCCCTTTCCTGTTTCAGCATGACAATACTCCCGTGCACAAAGCCAGCGCCGTAAAGAAATTGTTTTCCCAGTTTAGCATGGACGGAGATGGCTGGCCTGCACAGAGACCTGACCTCAACCCCATCCAACAATCTTTGGGATGAACTTGAACACCGACCGTGAGCCAGACCTGATCACCCTACATCAGACTTGGACCTCGCTAATACTCTTGTGGCTGAAGGGAGTGAAGACAGAAGCTGTGTCTCTTCTTTCTCTTGATAATCTAAGTTCATTAATAAAAAACAAGATGAAAAGATGCTTTAAAATGTGTTTAATTGAAAATTAGACATGTAGAAAAAGCACGCTCGTAGAAGAGATCAGACTACGGAAACATCACTTCACTTCATTAATCCACAAATATAACACTTTGCAGTATTAAAGGAATAGTCCATGAATGTTAAAATCCTCTATTAAAATTATTGAACCTGATTATTGGCTAGTTAAACACACTCTCACATACAGTATTTCTGGCTGGCGGCAAGCTGCAGTGTTCTTTATATAGAAAAGTAACCGTATTAGGTGTATAAATAAGTTAGATCCTTTGCTCTGAGATGACAGATTTTCACAATTTTTTATCTTTGATTTGTTGCCTTAAAATTGTGAATTCAGGTGAATACCAGAAAATCCCATTGGTGTTCACGTAATCAAAGCATCACTCTTACGTGGTATCTGGTTCAGAAGACAGTGTTTCTGACATTAAAGAGGTCAAAGCGGCAGAATGTGTCCAGGCAGAAAAGGGGAGTTTCTATCTGCTACCAGCTGATTGACGACACTTGAGAGACCCACACTGGCAGCTGAAGTACTTGCTTTTCACCCTCCAGTAGTGATCACCATAGTCAAACCTGATGAGGAAGAGACACCAGTGCATCATATTACAGGGTTCCTACACATTTTCCATTTCAAAATTCCATACCTTTTCAGACTCATGTTTCCAGACTTCTCGGAAGCTTTTTCAGATCATATTTGACTTTAGGACTTTGTGACTCGGGGTGAAGAGGATGCTGTGACAAGACTAGTCCTTCAGCGCCTGCCCCATGGTTGAGATGTCAAACGATTTCACACAAAGTTTGCATCCAGCTCTCTTTTCCCATTTGGAATTGTTTAACCAACCAGGTTTTGTATTTGGGATTGTCAAGCCAGCCCTGAGAAAACTCGCATTTACCCTCTGTGGCTGTTCAGTCCACAGCTCTACGCAGAAAGTTGGACGACATTCCACTGTCAAACATCTTGCACTTGGGGCAATGCCGCTCTAGGTGAAAAACAATTATGAAGCCCCTCTATTAGCAACAAGGACAGACTGGAACAAAAATCCATCCCGCGACTTTGAGACGGAGAGGCTTCTAATGCGAGCACCCGTAGGGCGCGAGCCAAGAATATTTTGGGCATTAATTTGAACACAAATACAGTTGTTGTGGTACTAGTCGCCGATTTTTCTTAAACACACACACACCTGCGCTGACAGAAAAGAGCCAAACTGAACGTGCCACACACGTTTTACCGGTAGTAACGTTACTACCAGGGAGCGCCTGCGACCGTTAAAACACGGGAAAATATATATTTTTTAAGACAGGACAATAGTCGCATAAACGAGTCGATTTTTTATAATTTAATGACTATTCGAAAAATGTAAAATCATTACCCATCCCTAGTAGTTACTGCTGTTGGTTACTTTTTTATTATTATATTATTATTGTTATTTTGATGAATAGTTGGCCTACATTTCGCCGCCCTATGCAATTGTCTAGTTTGCCTAAATAGACGCGCCGGCCCTGACTGTGACGTACAGGCGTAGAGGCAGCAGTGCGTAGGAGCGTGCGTTGTCGCACGCCGTAGCCTGGTTCTTGCCTTGCTTTCGACGACATCAAGCTCACTCCGGCCTGCGCTCTCTCACATAGTAGTAAACATTTTGGCAGCACTGAAACGCCATGAAAAACACTCTGCTAGCATGATCAATATAGTTTTAGAAATTCAGAATTTTGTATTTTAGAACACAGAATAGGGGCAGTAGTCTGGAAACAGAAACGTTTTTTCATCCTCTCTTTTTTTTTCCATACTTATCCAGATCTGGAAATTAGTAAATTAAATTTCCATACTTTTCCATACTTTCCACCCTATCCACCACTCACCCTATTTGGTCTCCAGCTTTGATGGGCCTGCTGGAGAAGAAGGCTATCCTGGGGAAGCGTAGATCCTGGTGCATGGTGAACACCCTCACAGCCAGCACGTTGGGCTCACACAGGTGGTTGATGAAGCGGCCGATGTTGCCAAAGAGTCTCGCATCAATACAGTGTACGTCTCCCACCTGCACAACATGTTGACCAAAAAGAGTCACAAGTCTTTATTTGAAGGTCAAACTGAGAGTGAGAGCACCAGACATGTCGTTACTAACCCGTCATTACACAGGAAAACTTTGACCTGCTGTTGTTGTTGTGTACACAAAGATGAAGCAGGAAGTGGGTCTCTAAACTGTGATGGATGTTTTACAACAGTTTGGGTCCTAATTTTACAGTTCACCTTCACTTTGTCTACAAAATAAGTTTCGCTGACCTGTCGGTTTGTTTCCAACCTTTCTGATCATCTGACTGCTTTCTTTTCTTGTCAAACCTCTTTTTTAGCGATGTCATCATGTTCACAGATTGTCCTGATTCTATCCCTGATTTGTACCTGCCCAGCCTGTTAATTGAGTTTAGGAAACGCATCACTAATGCATGTAGCCTCACACTTTCCTGAATGGGAATAAGGAGGCAAAATCAATGAATAAAACAGGGTTGGTTCTAACATATTTCATTAAGATACTTCAGAAGAACAAAAGGCTTTTGAGGAATCAAAGACACCAGTCCACCGTCCTACCGTCAACTAGCCGTCATCATAAGATCAACCACAGTCTGTAAAAACATGAAGAAGGCTGCTGACAGAGGAAAGACGGTGCGTCACGTACTGAGCAGTGTGTGGATGAGTAACTCTCCAGTGCCACCTCTTGACCAAACATAGCAGCACACACACACACACACACACTCAATCCCTTCTTCCTGAAGATGCCCCAGTCGGTTTGATATGACAGAAGAATATAGATTGCAGCACATGGTTACATAGCTCAGTTTTTGTTGAATGCTTCCCATCAACATATGAGAGAGTTGTATGTTTAACTTGTTAACTTTGATTTGATATAATGTAGTTGACACATGTATACAGCACCATGCATTGGCTTGTGTTTTCTCTTGTCTCTGATGGTAATCTAAGTAGTGTCAATTTTATGTGTGTCACACTTGAATGAAAGAAAAAAATACATTTTTGCAATCACACAGGCCTATAGCACTGACATTACACCATCATACAATTTTGGCTTGTTACTAATGCTACACTGAGCGAGATTTAAATCCACAACAGGTTAAATTAAAGGGGACATATCATGCTCATCTTCAGGTTCATGTTTGTATTTTGGGTTTCTACTAGAACATGTTTACATGCTTTAATGTTCAAATAACACATTATTTTCCTCATACTGTCTGCCTGAATATACCTGTATTTACCCTCTGTCAGAAACGCTCCGTTTTAGTGCATTTCAATGGAATGGCAACAGAATTGCGTTGCTAGGCAACAGCTTGGGTCTATGTTTACTTCCTGTCAGCTTATGTCATTCACATACACTGCAACAGGAAATAAACTTGGACACATTTAGAATGTTTATGTTTAAAACTGTGAAATTGTCTAAATATTGTAGATTTGTGACATCACAAATGGACAGAAATCCTGACGGCTTCTTTCAAACGCTCAGTTTCTGAATACGGGCTGTGTGTATTTCTCCGTATATATTGAGCGTTTTGATACTTTCACAGTATTTATATATCACTTAAACCTACTTTATAATATAAAAGACATGAAAATCTCACTTTTTACAATATTGGACCTTTAAACTAAATCCCGACTTAATCGTAACCCACACTCCCTTTTTATTTTTACTCTAACACACACACACACTCTATAATAATTTCTACTTCTAGCATCAGAAAACAGCAAGCAACTTCACACTAGTGAGTACTAACTGAGCATCATCATCGACTACAGCAAACTGGTCTCTCTAACGTCACAGATTGTCCCCGCTGGTAAACACTTTTTGTGCTATTATGTCTCAGAAGAACCAACATGCACGGTTGCCTAGTGCACCTTTAAAAATTCATGTAAACTAATTCAATCACCTTATTGTCGAGGGTGAAGAGGAAAGAGTCATTCTCCCTTTTATCGGCCTCTGCATCAGTGATGATCTCCCCGACATACCTGTGGAAGCATTAGGGGGGGGGAAGAGCTCAGAGCGCGGCTTCTGTTCAATATTTCATGCTGTGAAACACTGAATTCAGTTTTTTCTCTTATGAGAGCCTGTCCTCACTCGCAAATGAATGTTCCCTGAGGGATATCCTGCATGGCCCTCACTCCCCAGCCCATCTTCTGTGTCCTGAAGAGCTGCAGCCGGGCTCTGAAACAAACAACAACAACAAGGTAATTATCTCATCCAGCAGCAGCACACTTCAGAGGAACATTAAGACCAAAAAATTACATTGATTTTATTCAAGAAAGCACAGAAGAGAGAAAAACAACTAAGAGAGCTAATCCATTTCCTGGAGGAGCAAATGGAGACACTTTTCCTCTAGCCTGGTATAAATCCGCCACGTGCTAGCCATATCGTTTGGATGTACACTGTCACCTCTATGTTCCCATCAAGTACAGTGCACACAGTGAGCTACTACCAGGCCCAAGGTTTGTGTTATTGTGTGACTTTGGTGAATCAGAACTAACCCCTTTAAAACACCAACTTCACACAATAACACAAACAAGCAGTAGTCCATCAACTCCCGTGTTCTGCGAGTTAAAATTACTGTTTTTGTCAAAGGAGTCTGGTGGCTTTGAAGAGAGCATAGAAAATGGATTCTGTCAGAGGCAACAAAATCTTTCCCCCAGGAAACCAGAGGGGCTTTTACTGCAGGAAATGCAGTAGTATTTGCAAGCGTGGAAAGGTACAATAAGAAACAGCCACAGTGAGCGGTTAGATGAAAGTGGAATACCTCAGTCCGTTCTGGACCACTCGGTTCCTGCAGGTCCTCCAACAGGAGCAGGCATGGTTGCACTCAAACAGCACTGGGGGCTCCCTCTGACAGAAGTCAAGTGGTAATCGACCCTCCTACAAACGCACAAAGAGACATGTTACAAACTGCTATCGGGGATAAAAACACAGATTTACTGTTTGGACATGTTATCTGTTGCTTTCAGAGAGCCACATGTTTGATTTTTTATTCCTAGCTAGAAATATATTTTGGAAAAACTAGAATTACCGCCAACCAGTCAAGTTGCAGTTTACATGCATGACCATGTCTTTCCAAAATGTAATCACTTCATTATTTTATCCTAATAGATATGGGTGTGAGATTGTCATAATATGAATTCTTGACTCATGGCTGAAACCATGCTGACCTTTGACTATCAAATTCTAATCAGTTCATCCTTGAGGCCAAGTGGACGTTTGTGCCAAATTTCCCTCAATGTGTTGATATATATATATATATGCAAAATGAAGCATGTAAACCTGTAGCCTCAACTTTGTAACAAAGCTGATGTGAAATCTGAAACTGTGAATACTGCAGGCAGAATGTGTTAACATCTCCTTCATTTATTCAAGTTTCTTGCCCAAAAACTACATTTTACAAGATTACATTTGAAGGCATCATGATGGAACCTCTGTTAACGTTAGCCGTTTAGCTCCAGGAGATGTAGCCTCTCTAACAACTTACTTCAGTCCAAGAGGGCTTATTGGCATGGCTACCATACGTTTACATTACTAAGCAACTGTGAATTAAAAACAAAAATCTGGTCCTCTCTCAAGGATGGTGGATAGGAGGTCGTGTTGCTTTGGCTCTATCTATGCAGCGTGGAGAGGAGGTCGTGTTGCTCAGGCTCTACCTATCTGATGTGGAGAGGAGGTTGTGTTATTCTGGCTCTATCTATCTGGCGTGGAGAGGAGGTCGTGTTGCTCTGGCTCCACCTATCTGGCGTGGAGAGGAGGTTGTGTTGCTTGGGCTCTATCTGGTTGGCGTGGAGAGGAGGTTGTGTTGCTTTGGCTCTACCTATCTGGCGTGGAGAGGAAGTCGTGTTGCTCGGGCTCTATCTGTTTGGCGTGGAGTGGAGGACGTGTTGCTCGGGCTCTATCTGGTTGGTGTGGAGAGGAGGTCGTGTTGCTCTGACTACCTATCTGGCATGGAGAGGAGGTTGTGTTGCTCGGGCTCTATCTGTTTGGCGTGGAGAGGAGGTCATGTTGCTCTGACTCTACCTATCTGGCATGGAGAGGAGGTCGTGTTGCTCTGACTCTACCTATCTGGCATGGAGAGGAGGTCATGTTGCTCTGGCTCTATCTGTTTGGCGACGTCGGAAAGCTGCTTGACATCCTCCTGGATTCACCTTCTCACATATGTCCACATCACTTGTGTTATTTTTTGTCATATGGATTATCTATGTTGTATTTTCATTATGTTGTTAGTCTGTACAAACGACATCTATTGCACGTTTGTCCATCCTGGAAGGGAGATCCCTCCTCTGTTGCTCTCCCTGAGGTTTCTTCCATTTTTTTCCCTGTAAAAGTTTTTTTTTTGGTTAAGTTTTTCCTTATCCGATGTGAGGGTCGTACCGTAATGGACAGAGGGTGTCGTATCCTGTACAGATTGTAAAGCCCCCTGAGGCAAATTTGTGATTTGTGATTTTGGGCTGTACAAATAAAATTGACTTGACTCCGTGCTGTCGACAGACGAGCCGGTCACAATGTTCACTCTGAGCCGTGTTCCTCCGCGGCTTATTTTGGATTTACAGTTGTGACAAATTGCACGTTTAATGTTTTCTTCACTCACACTGAAGAACTTCTACACCGCCAACATGTTGTGTGTGTGTGTGTGTGTGTGTGTGTGTGTGTGAACTTACACTGTCATACCAACATCGCAGACTGAGCTGACCACACATGCAGGTACTGGATGAGCAGTCGTCTGTACAGCTGCAGTGCTGAATGACACAATCAGTGAGCTATTAGAAGTCAGGTATTATGACATCTGGCAGCTTTTATCTTGTGTTGCTGTATTGTTCGATGTAGTTTATGTACATGATGTGACAGCCTCGGTTGAAAATAGAAACAGCAAGTCTGTTTGGAGCAGTTTACTCAAACTGTGGTGTGTTTTTCTCTTTAAATTTGGACAGGGCAATGAAAAATTGATAATGGATATTTGGTAAACAGCAGTTCCTTCTGCTTGTGGGTTTCATTAAGTCCCCAAATGCACTTGACTTGAAAAAAAGCCAATGGCAATCTCAGTATGTGAGACCTGGTAACACATCAGTAACAACACAAGTCTGACGTGAATGTCTCACAGTTACATATACAGGGTATCTGCAGGTTTCAACAAGTGAAATTTAAGACTTTTTAAGACCAATTTAAGACCTGCTTCACGTCCATACTGGCAAGAAAGTACTAAGGATATGAAAGAAAATTGGAACCCCGGAATTACTTGCAAAGTAAATTAATTTATTCACTGAAACACATTCCTTCCAGCAGGTTTCCCAGTCTTTGTTCCAGGTTTTCCCAGTTTTATAACCAAATAAATAAATAAAATACAAACTAAAAATAGAACAAAATGGAATGGAATCACTTAAAAACAGCAGACCCTCGGAGGGCCCCGTGAGGGTCTGCTCCCCCTGAAGAAAATTTTGTACATTTCAAAGTTAAATGCATCAATCTGGTGCACTTTGAAAGCAAGACTAGACCAGATCTTGTGCTCTTGTAAACAATGTTGTGCTCTAGTAGTGGTGGACTGTAGGCTACTCAAGTCCTATACTTAAGTACAATTTTGAGGTACTTTTACTTTATTTACATTATTGTGAAATGGGCCATTCTGCATAATGAGTAGGTTACTTTTACTTTTGGTACTGAAGTTTCATTTTTTTAAAAAGGTTCAGTACTTTCCTAAAACATCTGGTCACTGTATCTATTACTAAACAGGAGTAATTAGGGCATTCATTTGCAGAGGAAGAAGATATATCAGGCTTTGATACACACACAACACTAGATCCATTCATTATTGGCTTGGGTCTGCAAATGGGATTTAATATAGAATATCACCAGACTCATTCTAAAAATACACACAGAGATATTAAATGTGCATCTTGTTCTGCTTCCTTTAGGGCACTGTGATGGATGTAGAATTTATAGAGAGCTGAAGTCTCACCTGTAAATGAGTGATGTCCTTGTCTATGTTCAGTGGGGAGGTGACACAGTTGTCAGGTATGTATTTAAAGTTTTCAGGGCTTGGCTCGCTGTCCACACCGTTAACACAGGTGATGGGAACTGCCTCGTACCCCCGAGAAATGTCCCTAAGAGAAGAAGGAAAAGTTGTTTTTAAAATCTGATTTAACTATGTATGGTAGAAAGAAAAAAATAGATCCATATAGAAAGAGATATAAATAAAAACATGATGTGGAAAACTGTCAAGACTTCATCTAGTTAAGGCTGCAGTGGGTAGGAATGGAGCAAATATGATTAAAAAAAGTATTTTTATAAAACAGTCACTATATCCTGATAATGGTGCATGAGACAGGTAATCTGAAAAAAATCTTGTGCCTCTGTGTCCTCCGGTGCTCCTAACGGCATCTGCAAGATTTCACAGACCGGAGTAAAACAAGCAGTAAGAACTGATCAACAAGTCAATCACTCGCAAACTAATTTCTGTCCTGTCAGATGACAGATCGTCTGCTTTTCTTCTCAGGGGGACAACACTTGTTTAACACACTGTAGGAATCATAATGCCTTAATGGTTTATATATTATACTGAAATCAACAAGAAATACTGTATATGTTGGCAAAAACTAAAATAACTTATAGATATTGTCATCATAGGCTATCATCGCCATCAAGGTTTGTAGTTTTGTGTTGTTAATTGATTTCCAATAATATATATATACATACATACATACATTTGCAGCATATTTGTCCACTCCCACGTTGATAAAAGTATTAAATACTTGACAAATCTCCCTTTAAGGTACATTTTGAACAGATAAAAAAATTTATGATTAAACAAAAAATACATGATGCCAGTATCTTTACTTCAGCTTTAAAACTGAGCCCGCTGCAACCTAAAAGTCACAAGTTGCGTTAATGTGTTAAAGAAATTAGTGGCGTTAAAACAAATTCTGCGTTAACGTGTTATTATCACGTTAACTTTGACAGCCCGAGTATAATGGTTTTCCAACAGAAGAATTGGCTCCACAAACTTATCTCGATGAACCGACTCCTAATAATGGCATAACAGAGTGGATGGAAAAAAGTCTTCTAAGTATTTTCTTTTGCCAATTTTCTCAAAATTTGGCTAAAATGTGCGATATATATATTTGGATGGATCTGGCATGTGATTCCCTGACTTTCCCAAAGAACTCCTCAAACTTTCTGACACTCCCCGTCTAGAGTACATCTTTTTACAATTCCACACTATATAAAACCATATTACATTAGAGAAACCTAAAGACAGCCTTGTTTCTTTAGCTTGATCACACTCCGTTTTTGGTCCCTCCAGTGTTTTGAAAGTGTTTCATATAAGCGAGACAGATAGAAATGTCTCAACTCACAGAGGAACAGTACCAATGAAGACCACCCAAACACAGTTGAGAGCAGACAGCAGTAATATGCACTAAAAAAAAATAGTTCCATACATGTAATATTAGAAAAGAGACATTCATATTATTATATAACCCAGACAACACACACACACAGCAGTATTGCTGTCTACCTGCTGAGCACTCTTTCCCCGTGAAAGTCCCTGCCTCTCCTGGCGTCAGTCAGCTTCTTGTTGGTGTTGAGGGCCGTCCAAACCTTGGAGCTGCAGACGCAGCAGTCCAGAGCCGTCTCTCCCTCCCTGTTCTTCTGATTGACGTCAGCTCCACGAGACAGAAACAACCTGCACATGGACCGTGTTGGAGTTACAAGTCTGGTGACTGGGTTAGAAACGTTGTTGTGTAATATAACAAAGACAACACGGTAAGCTTAAAAACATACTAAACTGATGTATCAAGGGGTCGACCGATATGGGGGCATTGAAGCTAAAACCATTATCCTGCATATTATTTGTAGATTCAATTTGCCAGTAGCTAATAGACTTTATAGTCAGAAGGTTGTGGGACACTTGAAAAAAGTTTGTTGACACTCGTACATTCCAGGCATATGTGATTCTTGAACATGTCATTAAAAACCATGGGCATTAAAGCTTCAGTAGGTAACAAGTTTTTGGCATCATTGGGCAAAAATTCCATAATAACCTTTCAGCATATTGTAATTCAAGTGTTCTGAGAGAAAACTAGACTTCTGCACCTCCTCATGGCTCTGTTTTCAGGGTTTAAAAACATCTAGAACGTGATGGAAGACTTTGACCAATCACAGGTCATTTCAGAGAGAGAGCGTTCCTATTGGCTGTGCTCCGGCTGGTGGGCGGTGCTTGGTATTTCCTCAACTTGATCTCAACATGGCTGCCGAGTCACAAACTTTCTCATTTTACAGCTAAACAGTGCACTACAAGATGATTCTGAAAACATTTGAGGAGAGAAATAGGCATTACTGTAACAGAATATTGATTCATATTTGATCGGGGCTGCCTAGTTTGACCGTTTGGTCGGAGTTGACGAGTGATTGACAGCCGGCTCTCATAGACGGCAGCTGAAGGGCAGACTCCAGATCAGCTCTGATTGGTTGTTTTAGTTGTTGGCACATGATTTTTTTTCAGATCACCTGTCTCATGCACTACTGTCAGGATATAGTGACTGTTTTATAAAAATAACTTTTTTTTAATCATAACTTCTACCCACTGCAGCTTTAATGTGCTGCTGAAACAGCCTCCGCTCTTCTGCTTTCACTCTTTCCACCAGATGTTGGAACCTGGCTGCTTCAACTCTGATCAGACTGACAAACTGGGACTAACGGGCTGAGCCCAAACTATAAAAAAAAAAAACTGCCCCAAACACTTGTGACCATATACTGTAATGTACTTTGAGCCAATATTTGATAGCTTTACATTTGAAGAGGTCAAATATAAATCTTATCTTTACGTTTCAAGGATTCAGTGTCTCCCCAGAATTTGATTCAAAGCCTTACAATGTAACCCAGGAGGAAGTGGAGAAACAAGAGTTGGACTAGGAGGATAATACTGCATAGTAATCAATGTTTCCTATCAACAACCAATTATCAACCGATATGTAATCAATGTATAATGTGTAATTTGATAAAGGTCTGTGCAACTCCAGTGAACTTTTTTCCCCCAGAATACACACTCACATGACACACTCCAGGTGGTTCTCTCTGGCAGCAACATGAAGCGCTGAGTCACCGTGAACATTGACAGCGTTGAGGTCGCATCGAGCCTCCAGCAGAGCCTGGGCGACGTCATCGCAGCCCGAAAGAGCTGCCCAGTGCAGGCAGACATTCTCTTCCTGAAACCAGGAGCAGATGAGAGGTCAGCACTGACATGGTGTTATGATGGCGGCAAGGCTTCAGAGAATAACAGGCCAGGTTCCTACAGAACATGAAGCATCAGCTTGATAGGGATTATGATCCATTGAGTTATGTACTCTCTTTGACACTGGTTCAAGTGATAATATCAGTATTGACGAAGAAGAGATGATTTCTAGCATCGTGTGTCCTCAAACTCACAAGATCGGTGTAAAATCTGAGTAGAACTCAAATGATCTTAACTTATTATTATAATTTATAGGGACAGACAAGAAGGTCTTTGTTATTCTCCATACTTTCCTGAAGTAAGTAGTTAGTAGGGGTGGGCGATATTATCAAAAATGTATATATCACGATGTTTCTTTTGGGTTTTTGCGGTGATGGTATTATATCACGGTATTACAAAATTAAAAGGGATACTCCACTCAAAACATGATTCTACCACTTTTCTTTCTATTGGCAATGTAAGGGGACATATCTTAAGAAAGAAAACAGATTTTTTTTAAAACAGATGTGTTTATTGGCTCCAAATTAAAAACGAGTTATAGACCTTCGTGTGTTTTAGGAGGTTTAGCCGGCCCCATAATGTAAATGTAATGTGATTCATTCAGAGTTAATAGTAACAGTCATGCTGTTGTTTTCAGTTGTAGCTGACCATCGAGCAAATTGGATCTCAGCAATAAAGAATATTTGAAAAAAAAAAATGTTTTTTCACTTATTTAGCCTATTGTTGTTTTATTATTTCAAAGTTTTTTCACCAAAGCCAAACTGGGAATTACATCACATTTAATTGAATTCTTTGAAGGTACTGTAAAGAAGACCAGGACTGTGAGCAGCGCGGCAGCGGGCGGCTCATCTAGAGATTCGCTGTGCGTCGCCTAATTTTTCCGCTTGATGCGCTGCAGTTCTCAGCCAAAATAGACCGTGAAAATGATCTCTTGAGGGCAGACAGCTCCGCAGCAGCAACGCGGTCTGTGTGGACGCCACACAAGTATGAGCAGCTGTGTGGCTGCTCCAACCTATTAACATGGGTGCCGAAATGAAGAGTAAAAAGGTTCCGCGGCGTGTGTGTGTGTGTGGTACAGTTGTAAAAGTGAACATTGTAGCGTGTGCACTGACCTTGTCTCTGATGTTAACATCAGCCCCTCTGGACAGAAGCAGCTGGACCAGCTCCTTGTGCTTGTACTCGATGGCCCAGGTGATGGGGGTCCATCCCCCGTCATCCTGCACAGACACGGGCCATAAAACTTGTGCAAAGATTTATACTAACATATGACTTTTTATTTACACATCAGGGATATCACGATACCAGAAAGCTAGTAGTCGATACCTATACCAGTGAATTTCCACGATTCTCGATAACCGATTCGATACCACGGTAAAAAAAAAGGGGGAAAAAAGGAAAATGATGAGACTTGATTCCTCAGGTATAACTCAAGAACTGGAAGAAAACAGCAGTACACGCACACACTCTCTCTATATGTATCCTCAGATTGCAAGCAGTAGTTTAAATTCACTGATGTGGTGACAGACTGTTAGACCATTAGATATTTATTTAAAATGCAAATTTTATATTTTGATGACAATAAAAAAAAAGCACCACTTTTCAGAGATTTAGCAATAAACAACAAAAGATAGAAATTCAGTTCAGTTCCGTTTTTTCTCCCACAAGTGAATCCTCTCCGCGAACAAATGAATAAAGGATCTCTGAAAAAGTAAACCAACCCAACATCTCGACGGTGCTGGTGTGTGTGTGTGTGTGTGTGTGTGTGTGTGTGTGTGTGTGTGTGTCAAACTCCGACACAGAGAGCAGAGGACAGAAGCCTTGAGAGAGTTACTCGCCAAACGGAAAATCCACCCGCATTTCGCGTTTGTTAATTTGGGACCCTGATTACAGGCATCGTACGGTACATTCGCTACTGTAGAAAAAGAGTACCGTCACGTTTTTAGAATTTTGGCATCGACTTGGTACCGAAGTATCGGTTCTCGTGACATCCCTATTACACATTACAGCAGTAGCGGTTAGCAGCAGTTAGTGAATGAGGCGGTGTGTGTTTTTACCTGACAGTTGATGTATTTGGATGCCTTTGAGAGCAGATGATGGACTATATCACAATGTCCCAGTTTAGCTGCCAGATGCAGACAGGTGAAACCCATGATATCCTGGGATGACAACATGATTCACATTGAACAACACTACTGCCACGACTGTTTAGTCCAAAACAAAAGAGCATTTCATTGGCTTCTGGATTCCATGAGTTCAAACTTGTGGGTGAAACAGGACATTGGAACTGCTCTGCTCTCTCCATTCTCTAAATGTTATCAAGTTTAATATACAAAGCCACTGTGCCCAGCAGTTTTTTCCCCACAAAAGCGTGTTCAAATTTGTTTCAGAGGTTTCTTTTTTTTAACATGTGGCAAAATAAACCAAAGCCCGCTTTTGCCAACTAGTTTAGATGGAAGTGTACGGGGTCAGATCAGTCTCAATATTAACAAATGAAAGACAGAAGCATTCACAAATGTGATTTATATATCAATGACTCTCCACAAAAATATTTTTCACGTCACATAAAAATAGTTATCGTTGTATATAAATGTAAAAAAAAAAATCCACTTAAAAAATAAGGTTCACAAATATATTTCTGATGCACACACAAATATGTCTTGTTTTAAATAAATGTAATAGAAATCCACAAATATATGGATTTAAAAGCATTTGCGATTTTCATCAAAAACACATTTGGATGTTGTTACATTTATATACAAACGTTTGATTCATTTGATTTATCTCTATTTATGGTCCTGAGCTACATAAAATCTTTGCATTTCAATTTTGCTGCGTTTCAATTTTGCCTGGCTTTGATTGTATTATTTATTTTCATCCTCCGTATAAGATGTTTGTCTTCTCGGAGTAAATTCTACCAATATAAATTGGTTTTGGATCTTTTAGTATGTGCTGCAGCAATCCAACATTAACAATATGTTTTTTCAGGAGGTGAAAATAATACTATTAATGTTGTGATTTTAAAAAGAGTAGTAGAAAAAGGCCTGAGCAGTGGCAGCAGTTGATAGAGTGAGAACGGACTGAGTGATGAATGAAGAAGCAGAATCTGACATTGAGCACACATCAGGCTGGTAGGACTGAGATGAGTGTGTGTGCTGATGACCCACCTTGTGGCTGACGGCGGCTCCGGCTCTCAGCAGGTACTTCACTGTGTCCAGGTGGTTGTTATCACAGGCCGCCATCAGTGGCGTTCTCTGCTCCTCATCGAACATGTCCAGGTTGGCTCCAGCCTACAGTGTGTGTGTGCACAAACTTACTCACAGTATCTCAACATCATCGCTGCTGAAGACACTGACATCATCAACCAATAGGATTTCTAGGCCCCACAGTTAACATGGCGCCTACTGCAGCTTTAAAAGGAGCAATATGTAGCACTGACATCTAGCGTTTTAAAATGGGTAACAGCAGTCCAAATTCAAAATATTGGAGCCCTAGCCCGTCCGCTCCTCCGGTGTGACTTATAGCACGTTTTCGCAATTTGAGGGTTACCTTCTAGACACGACCGCGTTGGCCTCTGGCCAGCAGCAGTAGTCAGAATCACTTCAGCGGCTGTGTGTCTCAAATACTCGCTGCCATGATGACCAGCTGCACACGGACCACAGAGAGATGTGCCGAGGCTTTTGGCCGGTCGGGTAGAATCTAACGTTAACGTTATCTCTGTTGATCCAGTTGGTTTACTTGCTTCCATGGCTGCTGAAGGCTGTGTTTGTGTGCCAATCTGTTTCATATGTGGTAACGGGGTGTTGAAATGGGCAGTGGACGAGATCACACAGATCCAAAACAAAAACAGAAGTTCCGGACCGGAATGGAAATTTCAAAGGAGAACTTCCTGGCTGTAGCATTGTTGTCTGAGAAGCCAGTATTTCAATGTAGCATGTTTCCTTAATCTCTGATGACACATCATGGTCGTTTTATGATTTAATACATTAAATATATTACATATTGGTCCTTTAAAACATGTGATTTATTTTGCTTGCTGCAGACTAAAGAAAAAGAATGGTGCCAGTTTAGTTCAAGTCCTAATATGGGTTGGATAACTTGTTAATGTACATTTATGGAATTTCCGCTCAGATTTGAAAAACATATTTAGTAGGGACGCACAAACTTGGATTTTTTGCCGATATCCGATATTTTCCAACTCATTCTGGCCGATTGCCGATGCCGATATACACACATATTTGTATCCACCTAATTGCAGAGAACATCAAGTCTCTCCTGTAGTGGAATTAATATTATTACTATGCCTTTACTGTTATCATGATGGCCCATTGGCAGTTGCAGGCATAAAATACAATGCTTTTCAAAATGTAGGCCAAAATAAGAAAACTACTAGGCCCCAAAACTTCACTTGCAGCCTGTAATGAAGTCTCCTCACCTGGACCAGCATGTGGCAGATCTCCTGGTGACCCTCAGCAGCTGCTGCATGAAGAGGGGTGCCTTTATTGTGGCCCTCCATCAAGAAGTTGGGGTCCTTCCCATCAACTTCCATGAACAAAGTTTAGGTTCAATCAGTGTGATGATACAATAAAACATACATTGAGATGTTATAATTGAAGCTGCTTTGTGTCGAGTAGCATATTTGAGTTACCTAGGAGATGAATGACCTTCTGGAGCTCTCCTTGTTTAGCAGAGATGTACAGCTGTCTGGTGGGGTACTTCACTTTCTTTGGTTTCAGGCTAAAAAGAAGAAAAGGTTCAAACTGTGGTCTCACACTGTACTTTTTTTGCAAATTGATACAAAATAGGTCTTAACCTTACTTCTCATCATCCAGTGCCATCAGGATGCTCTCCAGTGACTCTTTAGGTAGTCTATCTGCAGCACACACAGCCTCGCTATTTAACCTGGAGAGAGAAAGCAAGTAGTACGGTTTGTATTGTCACAAAGTGGAATCATCCTTTTAATAGTTGTGCGTTTAGTGGTTTCAAGAAGGAAGTGGTATCTCTAGGTTTTTCTATATGAGAAGAGGAGATGACATCAGTCCTGTGTTACCTGCTGGGGCTCTCGTCTCTGCCCCTCTGCGGCGCGCTGGTCTTCTTAGCTCGGAGAATCTGCGGAACAGCAGGCGCGGTCGGTACCGATGGCAGGGCGGCCACGGTGGGCACGGCCGGAATCGGCGGCCCGGGGTTTGATCTGGGTACGGAGGGAGACGGATCGGCCTTCGTCGCCGTGACCTCCTTCGCCCCGCTGGCGTCCTCTCCGCAGTGGGGGCAAAACCTGAGATCCCTCAAGATGGAGGCGCAGTCGCGGTGAAAGCGGTGGGAGATGCTGCCGTACGGCCGGCACTCCATGAAGCTGCCCTGTGGGACGGACCAGGAAAACACTGCATTAAGGTAAGGAAGTGCAGTATATATCATAATTGTATAAAAACCTAAGGAATCCATTTGTCCCCACCATGTCATACTAGCGTGCTGCAAAGGAGGTAAAATAACACTCCAAAATTACGCTAAATTTTGGCGAGGAAAAACTGTCATGGCCATTTTCAAAGGGGTCCCTTGACCTCTGACCTCAAGATATGTGAATGAAAATGGGTTCAATGGGTACCCACGAGTCTCCCCTTTACAGACATGCCCACTTTATGATAATCACATGCAGTTTTTGCATTTGCAGTACAAATGTGTTATTTTATACTAAAATGGTGTATCTGAATATTTCTGCATACTGGGGTCCATAAACACTCTTGGAAATTACATAAATTGGGTATGACTGTAAAGCTGAGACTCTTGTGGATCCAATGAGTCCAATTGTATTCATGTGTAATGTTGTTAGTCCCCATAGTAGTAATTTCACATAGTGACTTTTTTAGTCCAATTTTTCAACAGTTCACCTAAAATCCAACTCCACCAGAATGCAAGTGAATGTTTTTTCTCCCCTTTGCTCTCATAGAGTGGGGGGGGTGAACGGGAGGCGAGTGTGGAAGAGGAAGCAGGACACTGAGACAGAAGATAAGGAAAAGAAGACGGGAGGGAGATGGATATGGAAATAGGTTAAATGTAAGAGAAAACTAAAGATTAGAAAATCAGGAATTGTTTAGAAGAAGGAGACAAAGAACAGAAAGCAGGCAAAGGAGAAGCAGGACAAGAGAGAAAGAAAAATCCACAAAAGGAGAAGAGGAAATAGTGGAAATCTTCCCATAGATAACCAGTGCAATTCCAATAAATTCTACTGTACATATATAATCAAAAGAACATCGTATAGCATAGTACTAATGTCAGGCTTCAGTGTGTTTACAGTGTCAGTGTGCTTTATTCCCCTCACCGTCCTGCAGAAGAGTCCACATCCAGGGCAGCAGTGGTGCTTGACCATGCCGGCCCGATGCTCCTCGCACAGAACCAGCAGATGGACCGTGTTGGAGGGTCGCATCATTTCCTGCTTCATCACTCGCCTCTGGCAGCGACTCAGCTGTGGAGAGAAGATTGAGCAGGCCATCAGTAACCAATCATACTATACAACATTAAAACCAACAGGGTTCCAATACCGTCAGTGCTTTTGGACCCATAATAACCTTACCCAGCAACAGCTGTTACACATGTTGTTTAGTTTGAAGCAGCTTTAGTTCATGGGACACTAAATCTGTTCCACTGAAATGTATAGCAATGACTGAGGAGGAGAACCCCCCAATAAAAAGGGCTCTAAAATCACATAGGGCAGAAAATCATTACTGCAGTTCTCTTTTAAACACCTGCTTTGTAATTCAGGATTGCCCTCAGTGATGTAGTGTGGATGGGCTTTGGGTCACCTTCACATCTTTAATTTGGTTTTCTTGGTCAGGACCATAGACTGTACAGTATATAAAGATGGATGACATGTCAGCTCCCCCAAATGTGAAGATAAATACATTTTTCCCAAAGATGATTTCTGTCATTTGAGGTAGTTCTTATCAGGCTGATGTACAGTGCCTTCAGAAAGTATTCAGACCCCTTCACTTTTTTCACTTTTTGTTATGTTGCAGCTTTATGCTAAAATCGATAAAATAACTTTTTTTCCTCATCAATCTACACTCAATACACCACACTGACAAAGTGGAAACAGAATTTTAGAAATTTTTGCAAATTTATTAAAAAGGAAAAACTGAAATATCACATTGACATAAGTATTCAGACCCTTTACTATGACACTTGAAATTTAGCTCAGGTGCCTCCCATTTCCCTCGATCATCTTTGAGATGTTTCTCCACCTTGACTGGAGTCCACCTGTGGTAAATTCAATTGATTGGACATGATTTGGAAAGGCACACACCTGTCTATATAAGGTCTCACAGCTGATAATGCATATCAGAGCAAAAACCAAGCCATGAGGTCGAAGGAAATGCCGGAAGAGCTCAGAGACAGGATTGTGTCGAGGGACAGGTCTGGGGAAGGCTACAAAAAATTCTGCTGCATTGAAGGTCCCAATGAGCACAGTGGCCTCCATAACTCTTAAATGGAAGAAGTTTGGAACAACAAGGACTCTCTCTAGAGCTGGCCGCCCGGCCAAACTGAGCAATCGGTGGAGAAGGGCCTTGGTAAGGGAGGTGACCAAGAACCCGATAGTCACTCTGGCTGAGCTCCAGAGATCCTGTTTGGAGATGGGAGAAATTTCTAGTAGGACAACCATCACTGCAACACTCCACCGATCTGGGCTTTATGGCAGAGTGGCCAGATGGACATGAAAGCCTGCTTGGAGTTTGCAAAAAGGCACCTAAAGGACACTCAGACTGTGAGAAACAAGATTCTCTGGTCTGATGAAACCAAGATTGAACTGTTTGGCCTCAATTCTAAGCGTTATGTCTGGAGGAATCCAGGCACCGCTCATCACCTGCCCAATACCATCCAAACGGTGAAGCATGGTGGTGGCAGCATCGTGCTTTGGGGGTGTTTTTCAGTGGCAGGGAATGGGAGACTAGTCAGGGTTGAGGGAAAGCTGAACGGAGCAAAGTACAGAGATATTCTTAATGAAAACCTGGTCCAGAGCGCTCAGGACCTCAGACTGGGCCGAAGGTTCACCTTGCAACAGGACAATGACCCTAAGCACACAGCCAAGACAACTCAGGAGTGGCTTAGGGACAACTCTGTGAATGTCCTTGAGTGGCCCAGCCAGAGCCCTGACTTGAACCCAATCGAACATCTCTGGAGAGACCTGAAAATGTCTGTCCACCGACGGTCCCCATCCAAACTGACAGAGCTTGAGAGGATCTGCAGAGAAGAATGGCAGAAACTCCCCAAATCCAGGTGTGCAAAGCTCGTCGCATCATACCCTAGAAAACTCGATGCTGTAATCGCTGCCAAAGGTGCTTCAACTCAATACTGAGTAAAGGGTCTGAATACTTAAGTAAATGTGATATCAGTTTTTCCTTTTTAATAAATTTGCAAAAATTTCTAAAATTCTGTTTCAACTTTGTCATTGTGGTGTATTGGGTGTAGATTGATGAGGGAAAAAAGTAATTTTATCGATTTTAGCATAAAGCTGCAACATAACAAAAAGTGAAAAAAGTGAAGGGGTCTGAATACTTTCTGAAGGCACTGTATGTTCAACTGTTGAAGTTTGGTATTAATTAGTTATTTGATGCTATAAAAAGGTGGTGAAACGTCATGATTGACAGCTGTGAGTCTCTCTCGCTGACACGTGCTCGACTGGTTGACTGGTTCAGGCGGGCGACCTCGATACCGCGTCTCCACCGCCTGATCATCTGCGCTGCGGGCGCCGCGTTTCAACCAACCACCATCGTCTGGGCCTAGTCCCAACCGGACGCCACCATATTATTGCCTTACAGGGCTGCACAATTAATCACATTTTATCGAAAATCGCAATATGGCCTTCTGCAATTTTCAAATCGCAGTATTTGTTCAAATCGAAATGTGTGTCAAAATACCATTTTAAATTAAATATTGTGGTGCTGCAGAGATGTCCTGGCCTTACACATCATATTCTACAGCCTTAAGAAAAACATCTTTGTTTGGTAAAGATCCCCACAAAAATCACACCATCATCATTTAATATGTTTTTCAATAAAAAAATTGAATAGTAGTGTAAAAATGATCATTCCCTCTAATATCGCAAATCATATCGCAATCACAATATCAGTCAAAATAACCACAATTGGATATTTTTTCAAAATCGTGTTGCCTTACATTATGATAAAATATGTTTTTCAGTTTAACTTGTGGGGAAATGATATTTGTGGTGCTGAAAATATGGAAACGGCAGCATTGGCGTGGCCAAAGTGTTCTATGCAAGCCCCCAGGAAGAGCGCCGGTCGTCGATCCGGACTTTCGTAGTGGCCAAACGGCGGTACTGCAACTTATGTGTCGGTCACGTGATGCATTGGACCCAAAAATACTTTTTCCCATAGACTTACATTGGTAAAGAGACGTTTGTAACTCAGCGGATAATTTTCTTTGAGGTTAATCAACTTCCCAGTACGAACACTCTAATAGTCCTTATTAAAAAAATACGTTTTTAAAGTTGTAAAACGCACTAATAGCTGAATCCAGAGTTATTTCCCTTCCTCCTTTCATGTGAGTGAGACCCAGTCCGAGGCTGGAGCGCAAGCCGTGACGTTGGACTCCGTGACCGAGTCATGAGACCGAGCGGACGCTACTGCACATGTCCCATGTGCCCAAGATCCGCCAAGATCCGGGTATTTTTCCAGATGTAAGTCCAGCCATTTTGGCTTCAATGAGCAACTTCCATAGGAATGACCGGGGCCCCGCCTCCAACGCTGTATCCAGTTCTTTAAATACATCCATGGTTCTATGCCAGTAACCAATAGACATCTCTAAAAGGCATATAGTTTCTGATTCTGATGACCATGGCAGCCATTTTGGTCATCAGAATGCCAATCTGCAATGACCCAATATCTAGATTTCTTCTAAATATATTAAGCTATATATTTACCAAATCAGGCGCTTGAACAACAGTCTGCTCTGCTGCCCCACTATATGCCTTTTAGAGATGTCTACTGGTGACCAGTGGAAACCTGCTTAAACAAGTCTCTGGATAACTGGATGGGATTTGGATCTGATTTCTAATAAGAGGCCAATACCAAAGTGATATGTCTGCGTTTTCATCACTTCAGGTGATCTTTACCATTCCATCCATGCTCTCCATGGCCATGCAGGTCTGATCCAGAGTGGACAGGCTGCCTCCGATGTGAGGAGTCTCCATACGACAGCAGCACAGTGGTAACTCCTCCGCCAGGTCTGTTTCTGTTACCTCAGCACCCGCTGCTACACCTGAAAAAAAAACACACACACACATCCCATTGAGAAAGAAACTGACCGGTGTGACCTATAAAAATATATTCTTTAGAGAAAAAATTATGAATTTAAGCGATCTTAGATAAATGTTATGAAGCCTAATCAGTCAGTGAGATGCTGTTGTCACCTGACTGGGTAGGTGAGAGCAGCTCTTCCTGGGCTTTCAGATCCAGACAGTCCAGAGCCAGCTCTGTGTATTCAACACGGCAGCCTTCTCCAGGTTCCACCTCCACCGACGATTCATTCCTGAAGACTGTCGGCTCTCCGGCCTTCAGAGTCTCGGGTAGAATCACTGGTTTCTCATCTGCTGCGGCTCTGTTCTCCTCCACACTGGGTTCTGGTTCCTCTTTCTGGTTCAAAAAAAGGAAGGACATTTGTATATTGTTTTAGTTATTCCATCCCCACTCTTACTTTAAGCCAACCTCTGAGTGTCAGTTTTTAAATAAATGACATTTGCAGTTATGTTGCTAGGCATGCGTCATGAGCTCTCTCTCTCTCTCTCTCAAACCAGGCCTTGGCCATTTTCCCACGGTAGCAGGCCTACTGCGAGCATCGAAGCTTCCGCGTGGCATTTTGCACGTTGTTTTATTCATCTGCTCTCATTCATAATGTGCGACAGGGGCGTAAAGTTGGGAGGCCAAAGGCCCCTCCCATGTTCATAGTCTTAATCATCGTGGGAGAGACTAAATGCCCTCGCTGGAACATATTTGTGTAATTTTATTTTATCAGACTTTCGGAGGAAAGCTTTTTACTGCTGTCTTAGTCAAGTTTCATGTATCACATCATTTCTGACTCAATAGAGTGCTGCAGCAAAGAGTCCTGAAACCCAGAAGATGAGTTAGCATTTTCTTTTCCCTCGTTGTGAGTTTTTTTAATGGGTTTTTAGTTAGATGCCTGAAATAAGGTCTGTGGTTAACACGAGCTGAAGAGATTTTAACGTTTTTTTCTACGATATAAAATACATCAGTAAATATCCCACTCATGAATTTTTAAGCTTTTAGGTGTCTTAAAAAAGGCGATTGCTCTACCTGGTTAGCTCAGTTGGTAGAGCGGGCGCCCATGTAACAGGCCTCAGTCCTGACCGCGGTGGCCCGGGTTCGAATCCGGCCTGTGGCCCTTTCTGCATCCACTCTCTCTCTCTCCCCCCTTTCCAAGACTCTATCCACTAGAGTGGATAGAGTCAATAAAATGCTTAAAAATGCCCCCAAAATATAACTTAAAAAAAAAAAAAGGCGATTGCTAACAAGTGGCTAAATGAGACTACTAAACGTCATCACGCCGACTTGTCCGTCTTTACAGCCTCGTTGTGTTTATACTCGCCCTCATGTGACCGTGGTGTAGTTCGTTTAGAGCCTAACGTTAGCTTTCTACTTCTGGCGATTGCATTCATACAAAATCATAAAAGTGGTGTTTATACCGTATGTGCAGACTATCTTCCTGAACGAAATGTGTACGTATCATAAACGTTTGTTTCCCACAGAGTTTATTTTCAGCAATAATCCAAAGCCTAATGGAAAAATCCCGTTGACTTTTTGTCAAGGGAACCAGGGCGATGCTAACATCCTGGTTGGCCTACAACAGCCATTCATTTTTCTTATTATATCACATTTGATTTGTATAATGTTTTGTAAATAACATTGTCAGACTTGGGAATTTATCTGCTTGATTTTCAACGTACATGAATATTAACATAATTATAACTACATAACATCAAACACCAGTTTAACACTCCGACTGTCAACAAACACTCATTTTAGGGGACCCACTCAAATGACCACCTGTGGCTACACAGAGTGGCTTTATGTGACCTAAAGCATTATATTTTATATTTATATTAGTGTGACAGCCTGATACAGACTTTAGAACCAACTAGTGGGAGCACATATGACCCAGCTGGTAGAAAGAGTGATGTATGCTAGCTGCTAGTAATAGATAAATGCTGTTATTGATCTCGGACTCCAGACTGAACTGAAGGCAATACCTTTTAACATCCCCCGGTCTCTGTCCCCATGTTTCCTGTCACTCGCCACCAGCTATGAACATATTTTGACTATATTGTATAAAAGTGAACATATTGGTCTGACAAACAGGAATGAATAAATACATGACCGGCCCTGCCTTCTCCTGCTGTTTAAGGGCCTTGGCCTTCTTCTTGGGGACCAGGTTGTACATTCCCATCTTCCTCTTCCTCCTCTTCGCAGCTAGGAAAAGCACACAGAGTGAGGTTAGGCGGAGGCCACAAGTCATCAGCAGGAAATAATGCCTGAAAAATACTGTCACTTTGGACTACATGTTACATCAAGGCCCAAGTTTGTACTTTAAAAAAAAAAAAAATTTTACCGCATGGAAAAACTGTTATTACACAGTTTGATAGTATGATTTGATTAATCAATGTAACGTTGACATTAATGGGCTGTAGCTGTCAACAGTACTGGTATTATCGCTAAAATAATGGACGTTTAAAAAAAGAGCACATATGAGAATTAGAACATGAAAAAGATTCTTTAACATTTAAGCTCAGCTTCATGTGCTTCTAATACATAAACCCTGTCAATGAGACGATGCAACATTATTGATCCCACTGATTCATTAACGACATTCCCCAACTAACAAATACAATCACACAGGACAGGGAAGGGCTGGGCCAGAACTCAATGTGATCTTTTAGCATCAATAGAATCATATCGTGATGGAATCATATATCGAGATATCGTGATAAACAATCACGTCATCTACGTAAGGGATAATGTACAGCCAGCCGGTCATTGGTGTGAAAGAAACCCCGACAAGGCGATGCCAACGGTCTGTTATACATAGCAACGGTCTGTTATACATAGCAACGGTCTGCTATACATAGCAACGGTCTGCTATACACAGCAACGGTCTGCTATACACAGCAACGGTCGGCTATACATAGCAACGGCCTGCTATATATAGCAACGGTCTGTCATACATAGCAACGGTCTGCTATACATAGCAACGGTCTGCTATATATAGCAACGGTCTGTCATACATAGCAACGGTCTGCTATACAGTACATAGCAACGGTCTGTTATACATAGCAACGGTCTGCTATACATAGCAACGGTCTGTTATACATAGCAATGGTCTGCTATACATAGCAACGGTCTGTTATAAAGAAATAACAGACTGCAGAACGCCATGATTGACCAATCGGAATCGAGTATTCCACACAGCCGTGTAATAAATTGATAATAACAAGCACATGCTGACTCAAATTTCTCAGAGAATCTGAATTGATAAGAAGAATACCCCAGAGTAGTTAAATCTAATTATTGTCTTAATCTGATTACTCTCTATTTGTGTGTGTGCATGCATGTAAACACAGTCAATGTATAGCTGGAAATATTTATTATTCTTATTTATTATTTAATATTTATTTTTTCTCTACAATTTCTCTGGAAACTGTTTTTTGCACTGAAGTTCTAAATTAACTGAGAAAATACTCAGTACTGTTCATTTTTAAAGTATTTAATCACACAGGGGTATACAAAATAGACATGTAGTTATTTTATATAGATTATTTATTAGGGCTGTCAATCGATTAAAATATTTAATCGCGATTAATCACATGATTGTCCATAGTTAATCACGATTAATCACAAATTAACTGCACATTTTTTAATCTGTTAAAAATGTACCTTAAAGGGAGATTTGTCAAGTATTTAATCCTCTTATCAAGATGGGAGTGGGCAAATATGCTGCTTTATGCAAATGTATGTATATATTTATTATTGGTTATCATTTAACAACACAAAACAATGACAGATATTGTCCAGAAACCCTCACAGGTACTGCATTTAGCATAAAACAATATGCACAAATCATAGCATGGCAAACTGCAGCCCAACAGGCAACAACAGCTGTCAGTGTATCAGTGTGCTGACTTGACTATGACTTGCCCCAAACTGCATGTTATTATCATAAAGTGGGCATGTCTGTAAAGGGGAGACTCGTGGGTACCCATAGAACCCATTTACATTCACATATCTTGAGGTCAAAGGTCAAGGAGACCCCTTTGAAAATGTCCATGCCAGTTTTTCCTTGACAAAACTTAGCGGAACTTTGGAGCGTTATTTAGCCTCCTTCCCGACGAGATAGTACGACATGGTAAAAAATCTTTAAATCAGCCAAACAAGAAATAAAATAGAAACAAAGTTTAATGACAATAAATCTAATTGTAAGACGTAAGAGGCACAATCGAATTACTAATATAGTCTGCGAATATCAATCATTTAACAAAAGAACTTTGGAGATTCTTGCACAGAGGTTGATATTTTGTGATATGTTCTAATAATGCAAACTGTTGTCTGGACACATTTCTATACATAATACCTGTAGATCTTTGCTTGCCACTTCCTATAAACAGTCCACATTAATTGCACTTAAAAAAAGATCCATATTTATGCAGCTGTTATAGTCATATACTACTGTAAGTAGACATGTTTTTCTCTCTGCTGCGACCCGTTTTCCTTCAAGCATCTTTACAAGTTAGATTCAAATCAATAAAGTTTGCAAAAGAAAGGATCAACTAACCAGACGGAGGCTTGATGGAGGTGGAGACAGCTCTCCTCTTTCTGCCTTTCTGGCCGTGACGAAGCTCCGTGCTCGACTTTTGTGTCTTCCTGCCAGCAGGCTTTGGAGGCAAAAAGAAGACAAAATACTTTATTATCTTTTTTTTAAATGTCTACACCCTCTCTAGGTCACAACAACATGTCCAGGTGGAAGATCCCTATCGGTGAAGTACCACTATTCCATGAGATCTGTTTGATGTTTGTGTATACTTCATTATCTATGTAACAAAAGGAGAATGTAAGCCCAAACCAGTCTTTACATTTAAATTCATATGTGTAGTATATGTATATCCATATGGAGGGTCAATTATTAAGGGGGGTCAGCATTGGATTGCATTTGAATATAAAAAACAGTCCACAGACTTCGACTAATTATTGTCCTGTGTATCAATGAAGAGAATTGAAGTTTTAGATTCCCCGTACTTGGCATGCAAACAGTCAAAGTTAAATACATTTTGCATAATATATCAGAACAATACAATACATCCCAAAACTGGAGAAGTATGATTTTCAAAATTGTTCTCAAATTCAGCACTTTTGCAATACATGCACTCAGATTAATACCATTCTGTACACGGATTATTACCCAAAGAATCCGTTTTCATACACATATCTTGAGGTCAAAAGGACCCCTTTGAAAATGGCCATGCCAGTTTTACCTCGCCAAATTTCCGCTAAAGTTTGGAGCGTTATTTAACCTCCTTCATGACAAGCTAGTATGGCACGGTTGGTACCGATGGATTCCTTAGGTTTTATAGTTTTGTATGATACCATCATATCTTTACTCTAGCTTTTAAACTGAGAACCATACAACCTAAAAAATCGCAAGTTGCATTAATAGAACCCATTTTTCATTCACATATCTTGAGGTCAGAGGTCGAGGAACCAGTTTTTCCTCGCCAGAATTTTGTGTAACTTTGGAGCGTTATTTAGCCTCCTTCCCGACAATGACATGGTGACATGGTTGGTACCAATAAATTTCTTAGATGTTCTAGTTTCATATGATACCAGTATCTTCAGTACCTATAAAATTGAGAACGCTACAACCTAAAAATCACAAGTTGCGTTAAAGAAATTATTGATGCTAAAACGAATTTGCATTAATGCATTATTATCGCGTTTACTTTGACAGCCCTAATACATACATATACACTGCATATACACATATATGCATACCTTGTTTGCGTATATATGTATACCTTGTTTTTCATCTAAAAACAAATCGAACAATCACAGCATGTTAGCAATTATACAATTTCTCTTTGATTGCTAAAGCACAACTTATATAGCAAAATACATCCTCTGGTCTCCACCTAATCATCACATATCATTTGTATTAATAATCACATAGGATTTGCATCCAATGCGTTCAACTCATCTACAGCTGTGGTTGGTTGATGGTCTGTCTGTTTTGTGCTGCATACTGGATATGTGTTATAACACTCATTTTACTGACATATATATATATATATATATATATATATATATATATATATATATATATATATATCATCTGTGCTTTCGTTTAGTGGATATAAAGGTGAAATAACTAATTATATACATGTATTACCATGACAAGATCTACTTATTTATTATCAAGGCCCGTGTCCTCTTCCAATTCTATATTTCTGTATCTTACAGTCTTTTTTTGACTGGTGATCCACTCTGCTCTCATATTATCACTGAGAATGTACTGGTCACCAGGAGAGCTCACAGCACATGTGGTTGATATCCTTTTACCTTGACAACAAAAGGACTTGCCTGTACTTTTTCTCCAGCTGCGGCCAGTACAGATGCTGAACTGGGAGTTGGTTCCTCTGAGCTCCCAGAAGTAGCAGCAGCAGCAGCAGCAGCAGCAGAGGGTCTCCCTCTGACAGGTGGAGCAGTCAGCCGAGCAGCTGTGTCCAGCAGCAGGCTGCCAGCAGAAGCTGCTCCTAGTCGTTTGATCCGGACAGCTCCATCACTGCGGACTATGGCTGAGCTGTGGAAGGGAGTTATCTTCACTTTGAGCCGTGGACCACTCAGTGCTACTGGTCCCTTGGCACCCATGGGTGTCCCAGAGGAGGGACTGGAGGCTCTCCTGCCTCGTCCAGACCCCTCGCTGGGATCCATCGCTGTCTTGAGGTTCCTGAGGTTCTGCTTGTTGAAGCCAGTCGGACTGAAGTGTCTCAGCAGCACCTGAAGAGTTTAAACAAGTTTTACTTCACTCTTTCAAACATGAAGTCACAACACACACTTTGTCTCAAAGTTATAAACTAAGTGGAGAACCAAGCCGTGCATACAGTATGTGTATCTGTTCAACACTCTACATGCAGGACAATGAATAGAGCACCAGGGCGATAGTTGTCACATCTTCTTCGCCTGGCAACGAGGCTTAAAGATGGAAGAGAGGCAGAGCAGAGTTGAGCAGAGCTCCTCCGGGCGGAGCAGCAGAGACTCTACTGAGACTACCGGAGCTTTAAACAGTCACAAACAGCAGCGAAGTTACAACGAGGCCGCAGAGAAAAAGTTGAAGCAGCAGAGTTTCATCCTACCAGCTCTGGTCGGTGTGTGGCTGCTGGTTCCGAGCGGAGGAGGGGAGCGAGGAGCGAGGAGTGAGGGGATGTGATGGGACAGGAAGACCAGACCGTCCACTTCCGCCCCCTCCCGCTCAAACACGTGACGCAATGAGCGTGCTGCTTTCACGTCCTGCAGGATTCCTGAAATACTACACCAGTGTGCTGATATTATATATATATATATATACATATATATATATATACATATACATATATATATATATATATATATATATACATATACATATATATATATATATATATATATATACATATACATATACATATATATACATATACATATATATATATATATATATATATACACATATACATATATATATATATATATATATATATACATATACATATATATACATATACATATATATATATATATATATATATATATATACATATACATATATATATATATATATATATATATAAATATATATACATATATATATATATATACATATATATATATATATATAAATATATATATATATATATATATATAAATATATATATATATATATACATATATATATATATATATATATATATATATATATATATAAATATATATATATATATATATATATATATATAATATATATATATATATATATATTAGCTAACTTTACTGTATACAGTAAGGACGACGCTGGCCAAATTCACTTTTTAATACCAATTTGAGCCGCGAAGATTTGTGAAATTTAATTTAAAACGATATAAGATAGAAGTATTTTTTCGCGGGATAATTAATGGAATTGAAGCGAAAACGGAAGTAGGTAACAGTGAACCATGTAGCCGCCACATGAGGATTTGGCACAAAGTGTTTATTTGCTGAAAAGAGGCTCTGCAAAGACTTTGATCAAAATATTCAATTAAACTTTATGTTTGAGGTCTCAATGTTCCACTCTTTGCTGGCCAGTGATATTATACTGTACATGATTATACAATAATTTAAATCTATCAGAATTTTTTTTTTTAAATATAGCTTATAATAATAACAATAATAATATTTTCACATATGTAAATATAGTTTTCTTTAGACACTTTTTAAAGCGTGTTTTTAACTAAGCAATGGTCCATGTCTAAGCACAAAACATTTTGTTTCAAAATTAATGGAGCCTTTTTGAGTTTTATATAACGTTTGAACAGGTATCAATCAAATTAAATTAAGACATAAATAAAGGGGAAAGGGAGAACAGAAACACTCCAAAATTGTGTGTAAAATTGTCCTGTAAATTGAAAGAGGTCTACCTGAAATAAGATAAGATAAGATATTCCTTTATTAGTCCCACATTGGGGAAATGTGCAGTGTACAGCAGCAAAGGGGATAGTAAAGAAACAAGAAGCATCAGTAAAAACAAAATAACATATCTATTTTTTAAATGTTTCAAACACAAGAGGGGATTCGTAAAGTATTTGTGTACCCTTTAATAAAAGTAAAATGAGTCAAACAGTTGAGTCTATGTGGCAGCAGTGCTCTGATTTAGCCAGTAGGAAGCATTATGTATACAGCTGTCCATGGTAACTGATGAGATGATGGACCCATACCTAAACTAGTTATCTAAATGAACAATTATTCTTGTTCACTGTGTACTACTTTGATTCTCAACTTTGAACTCTATCTCTGATAGACACACAGATTATCACATAGGCTACATCAGTGGTGGGAGAAGTATTCAGATCCTTAACTTAAGTTAAAGTACCAATACATTAATATAAAAACACTGCAAGTAAAAGTAAAAATTCATCATTAAATCCGACAGCGGTCGGACCCCTCTCAGGGGTAAAATCAATCTGAGGGGTTGTAAAATGAGAAATAAATTCTACTACACACATTTGTGTTTAGACTTTTCTCTAATTTTGGCTTTTTGTGAAACATTGGATCATTTTACATCTTTAAAAAAAATTATATAAATGCATGCCATCTGAGAATGTCCAGTTGTTAAGTTTAGAGGGGGAATGTCTCTTTAGTGGAAATGATAATCTCATCTGAAACCCCACAGGTGCTCCAAGAAGACGCTGCTTTTATTGTATGTGATCACAAGCCAAAACATTTGTATTATGGCTTCCTTCTTATTTCTATTCTAAGCCATATTTCTTTCGCCCAAGAAAACGTGTCAACAAGGCATCTATTAAATAAAGTTGAGCTCATTCATGGGTTTACTCACGGTTAGATGTCCTTTCTGCCATGGAAGCATATGATCGATTTGCAGCCTTTGTGTGTGTGTGCGTGTGTGTGTTAAACTACATAAACCAACCCAAACAACCCAAAACAGGATATGCCGCGGCAACCCAAAGTAAAGAAAAAAGATCAACCTAAACTTCGTCTTAGTGAAATGAACAAAACTATATTAAAGCCCGTTAAAAAACTATTTCGGCTCTTGGCGTCCTTAAACAGCTGCGCTCTCCACAGCTGATACTAAATCAGGATGACGGCATCAACTGGTGCCAAATTTATAAACAATTCAATGCTGTGGTTGGCCACATGGGGCAAAAATATCAATTACTATCAACATAATGTTTCTCTTATAATAAGGAATTCAACTACTCCTTTCTTAATATTTGGCTCCTACAATTTGTGTGGCTTCAGCCACTAGAGGTCAGGAGTGCTGCAATTTTTAAGTGATGGTGTTATTTTAAGAATTTCAGGTGATGTTCAAGCTTTTATCTTCTGAACTCTTGATGCTGAAACTAGTGGAACAAATTTTCATTTAGCTGTCTAGTTCCTTGAATTTTTCACAGGTAAAAAGTATAGAAAAATATAAAAAATATGAACAATTCACGCAACAGTTTAGAAAATAACAGCAATATGAACAATAAGCCTATATATCTGGATGGAACAGTGTCAAAGTACTCTCCTAAAGAACAACATTATTTTGCAAAGGGTCAGATTGGTCTTCTGGAAATGTAAACCCTCTGCGACTACCAATATATATACACACACACAACACACACACCACATATATTTTTACACAACATATATTTATAATGTTTTACCCCTATCAGGAGCTATAGACCCATAATTTATTATATCTTCAACTGTGCAATACTGACTTAACAGTGCAATAATTAAGTGCAATATTTCAGCTATGCAATAATCTCGGTTACACTGGCATTAACACTGCATTTATTTATACAGAACATTTAAACTAATATTCTCATTTATTTATACTATTCTTGCATTTTTATAAATGCATGAATTTATATTATTTGCATATCTTATTTTTTTCAGCAGTATTATTTGCACTTTCGTTATATATATATATTTCTTATTTATATTTTCTTATGATTTCCCCCCGGTGATCAATAATGTATTTCTGATTCTGATCTTCTGAGAGGGAAATTCTAAGGAGTCCCCCCCAGGACCACCTAGGAGAAAATTTGTATGAACTCGTTCCCTCGAGTTAGGTATCTCGTTCCCTTTTATACAGTGTAGTGCCATCAAAAAGTCTTAATAAGTATAATCACGAAGAGACCACTGATGTGTGAAGTGATTTTGATGGTACTACACTGCATAATACTGAAGTTATTGAATATTTTTCCCATTAAAAATTCAAAAGAATTATGCAATATAATATTTTTTACAAACCGAGTGTTGTAGTACAACTATGAGGAGATCATTAATGTGTGAAGTAATTTTGGTGGTACTACACTGTATAATACTGAAGTTATTGAATATTTTTCTCTTTTCGGCGTTGCCTTTGTAGACGGTCCCTGACCACTCGTCTCACAGCCAGCTGCACATAGAGACCAGTGTTATGAACACATAACGATGTGTTGATTAAAATGAGTTTGTAGCTCGTTGTCTACCTTACTACGGTTATAAAGAGCAGTCGTTATGAGTTATTGATCCAGGAAGTTTGAATCTGTCAATATCTTTTCCACTTTATCGAAGCAAATCATGTAGGGGGGCTCCGTACATCAGCAATGTGCTGACTGTCAGGAATAATTGGAGGAAGTGCTCTAGGAAGTAACTCGAGGGAACGAGACAATACAAATGTTCTCCTAGAGGTCTAGGGGGGCTCCGTAAAGTTGATCCCAAAGTGTCTGCTGTATTTCTCCCCTCCACCTTAAAGAAGGAGCTTCACTGAGCTGTGAGTGACTACAGACGGAGATTCCTCCACCACGGAGATGGAGACGGAGTGGTAGTGGGAGGCTGGAGGCTGGAGGGGCCGGACTGGAACTGGCTCTACTTCTCTAACAGCTGCTGGACAGATCTGGATAGACACGATAGGCTCTTCTTCCCCACATCCTGAATGTGCGTCATTCACGTGTCAACACAGAGGAGTAGTATATATATAAGGAGTGCTGCTGCTGTTGCTGCTGTGGAGCCGCAGAACAGAAGAAAGCGCAGATATGTCCTCATGTAAGGAGTTTGAGTCACTGGATGAATGTCTGGAGTCTCACCTGCCAGAGGCCGAGCTGTCAGAGGTGAAACGCATCTTATACGGGAAGGAAACCAAGTGAGTTGTCGCGAGAAAGAGTGCGTGTTTAACTGTAGTGAACCAGGCATCTGGATCATATTACAGTGTTTCTCAATCGCTTTGGCTCATTTCTCGAAACAGTCTTAACTTTCTCTAAACTGTGAGTGCAACTGTCACAACTCTATTGCATGTCTGCAAAAGGTAGTAACTCACCCAAACACTCCATTCATGGTTCAAAAGCTCGTTATTGTGTCAGTAAAGTGGCCAACGACTCCAACCCTGTAAATGTTTCTGATAGACAAATCTCTGTTTTGTTCTACTTGTTTGTTGACACTGACTGCTGACTGTACTACACCAGAATGTCAGCTCTATCTAGAAGAATGATGTTGTGTATCACATTAAGCTTTTTAGATTCCCATTTCAACAGGGGTAAAAGTTTACTGGGAAAAGTCAATACTGTTCAATACTACTGTATACACAGAAATGGATATGGTCATGTGAGTTTACAGTAAATGTATTTGTGTAGCAATGTGTTACATGTACTGTAAACGGAAAAGTCACCTTTCTCTTGTAAAGTCTTATAGTGAACAGACAATTTGCCTCAAAATGACCCCCCCCCCCCCACTACAACCATGAAATAGCCTGCTGTAGTTAAGTAAAAAAATAAACTAATTGTACCTCCTCACAGTACATAACACCATGTCATAGATATTTATGGAATATACATGTATGTCTGACAGATTTTGATAACTGAGTGGATCATTTTGCATGTGATGGTTCAAACGATGAATGAATGTTTAGAAGTTGTGAAGAGGACGAGAATCTCACTGAGAATCAACTCGTCGGTTTTGATCAATAAACCATGTGCAAGTGGTTATTGTACTGACTCTTTTGCACACATGTGCCAAAACTAGTGCAATTTGCTTGAACGAATGAGAAATTCTAATCTGTTGTGAACAACAAACTAACTGTTTAGAGATTTGAGCTCATTGTCTTGTACTGTGCTTTTTCTATTCAGTTTGTTCCTGGTAAATTATTATTGTGCTGAGTGGACTTTGGTTACTTTGGTCAGAGCTGCAGGGTTCAACACACAACCCTTCAACTGGGCAAAGAAAAGATGATGCAATAACATGTTAAAAACTTTACACATGTAGTTTCTGCGTCGAAGTAGCCCTCACAATTAAAAGTATATTTGCTGCACACTTAACAATGGTGTTATTGCTGGGGGAGTATTAGTACAAACTTCTATTTATTTATGAGTCACATCTCCAGAAGGAAAACAAAAAAGTAGAGCTGTAATAAAATAAAATAATAATGTAAAAAAATTGTGAAAAAAATCCTATTGTAATATCCTAGAGTGCAAGATGAACTATTAAGATACTTTATTCTGTACAACCAACAGTCCAATACCCAAAGACACCTGGTTAGACGGAACACTGTCAGTTTGACCAATCAAAAAAGAGCTGTAATGATGTCATCAATATCGTACGCTCCCATTTGCTTTATTGGCGTATATCTGTGAGCAACATTATGGATTTTTTGACCCAAAAACTGAATTTCAGGTAATAAAGTAAAAGATTTGAATCAAGATTTTTTTTTTTGCCTATAGCGTTCATTGTATTGTAGATACAATGATTTAACTCACACAACCTAAAGTAGCAGGTTCTCTAGTTTCATTTGATGCTTTGCATTCATGCTAACTTCAAACCCACATGCTAAAACAGTGAGCTATGTAATGTTTGCTGGGGGGTGGGGACAAGCCCCCAGGAAGCGCGCCGGACTTTGATGAAAATTTTCGTAGGGTCCAAACGGTTGTACCACAACTTCCGTGTCTGTCACGTGATGTCATCGGGCCCAAAAAGGCTTTTTGCCATAGACTTACATTGGGAAAGAGATGTCTGTAACTCAGCGGATAATTGGTACCAAGGCTCAGTCCTTACTGCAGCGGCCCAGGGTTCCAATCCGACCCGCAACCCTTTGCTGCATGTCATACCCTCTCTCTCTCTCTCTCTCTCTCTCTCTCTCTCTCTCTCTCTCTCTCTCTCTCTCCCTTTCACAACTATCACTATCACTGTCTCTATTTAATAAAGGCAAAAAAAACAATCTTTAAAAAAAAGAAAAAAGTCAGTTCTGGGCCAGCGGACTAGCGTCGACGAAGGCCGACCGTTGCGTCGCCTCACGTCACCTTAGTTTTGGCCGACATCTCGCCACTTAGCTTCATTCCAGATGGCCACGTCGTTGTGAGAATATCTGTGTATTGGAATAATCAGATGAAAAATGAGAAGACACTTCTGTCTTTTTCGTTTTGACTTTACTCGTTGGCTTGCTTTCCTCACTTCCGTTTCTCTTCTGGTGCACTGATTTGCACAAAGCTGAACAGCCAATCAGAGTGATTTCTTTCACCGACGGGCTCCACCGTCGTTTCGACACGCTGAATTGGCCGAAAAGCCTCAGACACGGGCAGACTGGAGCCGACGGTGCGGGACTCACCGCTAAAACTAGACCGACAGACGCTCACCGACGGCCCCAAACTGTCCGACAGCTGACCGTTGGCTTGGTGGGCCTACAGTCCACACACTCACTCACACAAACACACACAGCAATTGTATTTGTGTATTGTGTATTTGCTAAATTTAAAGTCATAAAAGTTTTTTTTAAAGCAATAAGTGTTTTTTTGTCACTTTAAATTGGTGACTTTATTCAAAACAGTTTATTCTTTATTCTCCAATAAAGTTCTTGCAGAAAATTGGATAATGTGGATCTCTCATTTCAACAAATGACCTCTCATTGTTACATCTATCCCCAGCAAGTGTCACAACTCACCCAGTAGTGGGATAGATTGTAACAACGGAACTCTTTACATTTGACATTAACTCACATAGTGTGTGATTATGTAATAGATGTCCAAGTGAGTTTTATTTGTTGTAGACAAATATTGGGTACCATGTATCAAAGTTTGAGAGAATCTAGCACGAACAACCGCTGAGTTACTATCATCCCCGGTCTCCCCTATTACAAGCGAGCAATGTTAGATCTTCTCCTTATCTTCTTGTCTGGGTGTCCATTGTGAAGAAGAATCTTCTCTCTGTCACAGGAAGTTGGAGCTCTCTGCAAGTGCCGTGAACGCTGCCTCTGAGCGTGACTTTGAGCTCAAGGGTTACGGGTTTGAAGCCGCACAGGAACAACTGAGGCCGCCCAGAAAGATCCGCGTGGGACTCATTCAGCTCCGCATTGTTCTGCCCACTGATGCCCCCATCCTGGACCAGGTCAGGACCCAGACACATTATTAAAGGGACTCAATGTAAGAATCAGAAATTGCTTGTTAACAGTGACACCTGTTGCCGTTAAGTCAACGACAGTCAGCATCCTGTTGTTCGCGCTTGTGCTCACTCTACCGACACACACAAGACTGAACGTGATTGACAGGCATCATGTTGAGTATTGTTAGCATCATTAGCAGCTAAAAGCCCAATATCACTCTATATTTCACATGCTTGGCAGTAATGTTAGCTGACCAGACGGAGGTCCCTCTATGAATGGAAGGCCCGGCCGATGTTGATCCTAGTGTTAACTTTTCCTGCTTCAGTTTCCCGACCATGGTCAGAAGAAACAGGGGAGACACCGTAGTTATGGTCTCCTGGGCCGGAGTCGATAATGTGACTCGCTCTGGAGTCAACCCCCGCCACCCCATTCAGCAGCAAGGAAACAAGACACATTTCTGCACAAACTGCAACTTCCACTGTACATACACTGGATATTCTCGAAGCTAAACTAACTCTCTTCTGCTCCACTGCTCTCTCTATTCTCACACACTCGCTGCCGCTCTCTCTCTCTCTCTCTCTCTCTCTCTCTCTCTCTCTCTCTCTCTCTCTCTCTCTCTCTTGCTTCACCACTCACTTCTCACATGCATACACACTTTGCACTGGCTCCGCTATTCTCCCACAACACTAGTTTTCGCCCGACGTTGGTCACAATACGTTTTTTCACTATATAATATATATATATTATTTTGTTGTGTCTGAGTTGTGGTGTGGACTGGTCGTTTGTTGGCGTTAGCAGACTCCATTGTTAACAGAACGTTATCTACAGCTAAAGCACTCACGAGAGCACATGACGTCACATCCGTTGGATTTTCCCGGAAAAATCTGCCCGGGTTCTTCACGTTAAAAGCAGTCTACAGGTTAATAGAGGAAACCCAGAAAGTAGGTCAAATTTTTTAGGTTAGGTTACAACCTGTTCACACATTGGCAATTAAAAAACGATTCAAAAATGTTTATACATGTAAAAACGTACATACAGTCCATTTAAACAGACCTGTTGTGGTTTCAGTGGGATAGAGACAGACAGGATGTTGTTCAGGTGATAGAATCCATTTCTCTCACCTGATGTGGTGATCACTGTCACTGGTGTGAACGCTCTGGTTGTCTCCTCCACAGGTCAATGCCATGCATAAACGGGTTGGTGAAATGGTTGAAGTGGCAGCCATGTGCGGTGTAAACATCGTCTGCTTTCAGGAGACCTGGAGTGAGTGCTTTCATGAGTCTGAACCACACATTTCATATTAGCCAGTAAACAGACTAACCTGTCTTTTGCATGTCCACAGCCATGCCCTTTGCTTTCTGCACCCGCGAGAAAGAACCATGGACGGAGTTTGCAGAGTCCGCTGAAGAAGGACACACCACACAGTTCTGCCAAGAGGTGAGATTAGAGGTCTGCCACAGTGCAATGATATACTTTACTACAGAAGCCTAATGACACTATGATTCTGTCATTAGCTGGCCAAAAAATACAACATGGTGGTCGTTTCTCCGATTCTGGAGCGAGAGGGGCTGCACAGCACTCTGTGGAACACAGCAGTGGTGATCTCCAACTCTGGAAATGTGCTGGGAAAGAGCAGGAAGAACCATATTCCCAGGATTGGAGACTTTAATGAGGTTGGTGTGTGATTTTTCTTATGCACCTGTATGAAATTAGTGCCAACTGCTGTGTTCACTGTGTTTTCTTTTATGATCAGTCAACTTATTATATGGAGGGCGACACCGGCCACACAGTGTTCCAGACACAGTTCGGGAACATTGCTGTGAATATCTGCTACGGGCGCCATCACCCTCTCAACTGGTTCATGTACAGTATGAATGGAGCTGAGATCATCTTCAACCCCTCAGCTACTGTTGGAGCTCTCAGGCAAGGGACAAAATGGAGGAAGTATTATTTCTGGCATGGCTGTATTAACATTTTCTGGAAGGGCCCCGCGGCAAAAATGAGCCGCTAGACTCCGCTGGATTAGCCCCCGGTTTGTCCCCCTCTCTCTGCACTATGCACCATCTTCCTATCTCACGGCAGTTCGTCAATTAGTCAAGAAATTTAATTTATTTGATTCGTGTACATAGACACAAGTTTCCCTTTTTTTTCGTGACGCTCAGCACTTCTTTTAACAACCTATGAATTCCTACGTCTCAGTTTCCGCTCCAGTCTTTTCAAAATAAAACTACTTAGTTAAGTTTAGGAAAAGATCGACGTGGTTAGGCTTAGGCAACAAACTACTTAGTTAGTTTGAGGAAAAGATCAACTTGGTTAGGCTTAGGCAACAAACTACTTAGTTGGGTTCAGGAAAAGATTGACTTGGTTAGGCTTAGGCAACAAACTAGCTAGTTAGCTTGAGGAAAAGATCGCGGTTTGGGTTAAAATAACTCTGGGAATTACGTGACAAATAAATCAACTTTGACTTTCACACGGGAAACGAACACCAGTCTCCTGGGCGAAAGCTCTGTGTTTTTTGAACCACCCATCCACCCTGACCTCATCGTTACGTGGCCGCTCTCTATACTTCCCAGTTCACAATTACGTGGATTACATACAAATTGATTTCGTGCTGACCATCAAGAAAAAGATGTGAAATTCGCGTCTATGTACATGAATCAATACAATAAATTCCGTGAATATTTCACAAACTGCTGTGCGACTGGGCTGGAACTTTATATGGCCCCATGTTTGCTGTGTGGTGATTTGATTGAACACAAATTACTGAGGCAATACGCAACATCTAACTAATAGTGTCAATCATTATTGTGCTTTAGTAGGGCTGCAATTTATGATTATTTTAATTGTCGATTAAGCTGTCGATTATTTTTTTTTAATGAGGTATTTGGTCTATAAAATGTCAGAAAATGGTGAAAAATGTCAATTAGTGTTTCCCAAAGCCCAAGATGACGTCCTCCAATGTCTCGTTTTGTTCACAACTCAAAGATATTCAGTTTATTGTCACAGAGGAGGAAAGAAACCAGAAAAAATATTCACATTGAAGAAGCTGGAATCAAAGAATTTTGACTTTTTTTCCTCCTTTAAAAAAATACTTAAACTGATTAAACGATTATCAAAATACTTGAGGATTAATTTAATTGGACAACTATGGCTGTCAATCGATTAAAATATTTAATCCCAAATTAATTGCACATCAATCGCACATTTGTATCTGTTCAAAATGTTACTTAAAGGGAGATTTGTCAAGTATTTAATACTCTTATCAACATGTGAGTGGGCAAATATGCTTTATTATTGGAAATCAATTAACAACACAAAACAATGACAAATATTGTCCAGAAACCCTCACAGGTACTGCATTTAGCAGAAAAAAAATATGCTCAAATCATAACATGGCAAACTGCAAGTACTAGTATGACATGGTTGGTACCGATGGATTCATTAGGTTTTCTAGTTTCATATGATGGCATTATCTTCACTCTATCTTTAAAACCTGCAAGTTGTTTTAATGCATTAAAGGAATTAGTGGCGTTAAATACAAACGTGTTATTACTGCGTTAACTTTGACAGCCCTATTGACAACTAATTGCGTAATCATTGATGCTTTAGTAGTACATATTCCTTTAATTTCCCCTCAAAACTAGACCTATTGCTGTTATAGATTGTGCTGAAGTTGTTGTTATATATTGTTATATATTCATCAGCAATAATGTTTTTTTTCTTGTCTCCAGTGAGCCCATGTGGTCTATCGAGGCCAGGAATGCAGCAATAGCTAACCACTGTTTCACTTGTGCAATCAACCGTGTTGGGACGGTAAGTCAGTCTCTAGAACTGTCTGCAATCATACACGTAGGTCTGATAAATGACAGCGTATGAAATCACACAGAATTGTGCCTTCGACCCTCAAGTGCAGGGCCGTAGCCAGATTTTAGACATACCGAGTCCTACATGTGGCTCTTTTTGGATAAAAAGTGTTTGTTAAAAGTGTTTTCTAATCTGTTTGGTTTAGAAAACATTCATCATTTCCAAACATTTCTTGAAAGTTTTTTTTTTTGGTAAATGCCAGAGATGGGACCAAGTCATTGTTTTGCAAATCTCAAGTAAGTCTGATGTCTTTGCGCTCAAGTCCCAAGTCCTTAACTTTGAGTTTTGAGTCCTGAACAAGACATAATGCGCTCTTCACCAAATGTAATGCCATTTTAACAACAGAGTAACTGCCGCCATCTGACGCTCAGTAACATAACGTTAGTTCTTCATGGTTCTCTCCTGCAACCTGATTAGATGCTGTTGGATCTGTTCAAACAAAGTGGATCTGGGGAATAAATGCAAGTCCCAATAATATTCACCAAATATAAAGCGTTCAACCAAAACAACACCACTTTTCGGGAATTCAGCATTAAACAACAAAAGATAGAAATACAGTTTGTTCAGTTCAGTTTTTTCCCCCATGAGTAAATCCTCTTCCCAAACAAATCAATAAAGGATCTCTCAAAAAGTAAATGAACCCAACGTCTTCGATGCTGTCGGAGTTCCTCCGGTAAAGGGCAGTTGATCGTCTTCGTGTTTTTAAATAACATACATTTTAATCTTTGGGCTCAGGAGAAAGTGAATCAAGTATTTTCCAGTCAAAAGTATTCAAGTCCAAGTGAAGTCATGAGTCACTGGTGTTAAAGTCCAAGTCTGGTTGCAAGTCTTTTTTTAAGTCATCAAATTTGCTAGATATGTGACTCAAGTCCACACCTCTGGTAAATGCTTCAAAAACTGAGATTAAAAAAAAACAAAGAAAGCCGGCCCCTTAAAACAATGTAGTAACATCATCACTGATTATTATCCTGAGGACTATTGACACACACAGTTCTTCCCAAAATTGGAAGTTCCGCATCAACAGGTTGTAAAACCTTCCACAGCCCTGAACTTGACATGAGCTCAGTATCAGTGGGAGCTACAGCATGTGCAGGGCACTCCGGTGTCTCCACTCGGCTGCTGAACCGTCACTGTTGGGAGCTTATGTGACATTATGTGCATTCTTGTATTTCACACAGGAACATTTCAAAAGTGAATTCACATCAGGTGATGGAAAGGAAGGTAATACAACTTCTTTAACTTGTACATTTGCATTAGTGAGTTTATTTTGAGGGATAACCTACTGTAAATGTTTTGTAATGTTGCAGTATTTATTTTTTCTATCAATCTACATTTTTTTCCCTAGTCAGTCATGTTTGGATCTACATACAGTACAGTAAGTAGCTGTTACTGGCAGGGTGAATTATTTCAGTACCAGTTACAGACAGCCCTCCTGACTTTTGCAGCTCACCATGACTTTGGACACTTCTATGGATCCAGTTATGTGGCTGCTCCTGACGGCAGCCGCAGCCCGGGGCTCTCCAGGACCGGTGATGGACTACTGGTGGTAGAAATGGATCTCAACCTGAACAGACAAATCAGCGACAAATGGAGTTTTAAGGTAAATATAACTGGGAATAGCAGAAGCGCCTCCCTGTATGTCCCGTTTTGACCTACTTTAAGAAATGCCGTGTTTATTTGTTCCTGCAGTGATTGGTTGGTTGTATGTTGGACATACTTGCTAAAAAGGCTAAATGTTTTTGGGAAGTTTTTGTAGAAATGTGGTAAATACAATCTATTCTCCTGGAGTACTGTTGATCTATCTGTTCACTGTACCTTTCTTTGCAGATGACTGGGCGGTATTCCGAGTACGCAGAGGAACTTACCAAGACTTTCGGACGTGACTTCAAACCCAACATAGTGAAAGAGTAGATGATATTCCACTATAGTAGATGTAACTCTCTTTTAAAAAAGTTGCTCTGATGTCTTTAGAGGACAAAAATGTCTGGGTCAAACAACTGCAATAAAAGTATTATATATTCATATTTGCCACTTTGATTGATTTTTTTTTTAACCAATTTCAGTCTTGAACACTTAAATGGGATATGTTAATAATTAGCAACAACATTGATTTTGATGCATTTTCATTTTTTTGTGCAGGAAACCAGGAAACTAGCATGTATTTGCCCCATTGGGCAAACATGAGAAAAATGGCTAAAATAGTAAAAACTACAATTTTGAAGAAAGGGCTCTAGATTGAAAGCCCGATACAATAAAATACAATGCTAAAACTGTCTTGTAACAGTAGTATAATTTGAGAAGAGTCAACTGACTTAGTAATATCAGTTTAATAATACACATTATTAGCTAACATTAGCCACAGTATGCTAGAGGTCAAACCAGACCATGTCAGGCTGTAGCAGCTTAGTATATTGAATTGAACAAGGGTGTGTTTTTTTTCGGGCTGTCAAAGTTAACACGATGATAATGCACTAACCACTTCTTTAACGCATTAACGCAACCTGCGATTTTTAATGTGTAGCAGGCTCAGTTTTAAAGCTAGAGTGAAGATCCTAGTATCATATGAAACTACAAAAACCTAAGAAATCCGTTGGTACCAACCATGTCATAATAGATTGTCGGGTCAGGCTAAATAACGCTCCAAACTTGCGCTAAATTTTGGCGAGGAAAAACTGGCATGGCCATTTTCAAAAGGGGTCCCTTGACCTCTGACCTCCAGATATGTGAATGTAAATGGGTTATATGGGTACCCACGAGTCTCCCCTTTACAGACATGCCGACTTTATGATAATCACATGCAGTTTGGGGCAAGTCATAGTCAGGTCAGCACACTGACACACTGACAGCTGTTGTTGCCTGTTGGGCTGCAGTTTGCCATGTTATGATTTGAGCATATTTTTTATGCTAAATGCAGTACCTGTGAGGGTTTCTGGACAATATCCGTCATTGTTTTGTGTTGTTAATTGATTTCCAATAATAAATATATACATACATTTGCATAAAGAGGCATATTTTTCCTCTCCCATGTTGATAAGAGTATTAATTGACAAATCTCCCTTTAAAGGGACTATTTGTAACTTTTTAAGAGTATAAATGTAGCGGGTCGCCACACATGCGCGCTCGCATATGCGCGTTCGCGTGTGGCCGCTGCCTCTCCTCCTCTGCCTGCCTGCCTTCACTCAGCTCGCTCCACCTCTGGACGTGAACGCGAGCTCACTCCACACTGCAGAAGGGTTAGTTTAGCTCTGAGAATATCTAGTGAATGTACAGGGGACGTTTGTGCAGAAATAAATGCTGCAGCTCCTTCAGACCAACAGAGGTTTCCCGTGTCTTGTGAAGTGACGGAGCTCCTCAGCTAGTAACGTTATCGTCTCGTTACCTACCGGGTGCCGGTGTCTCCCTGCTCTCTCCGGCTGCGGGCGGAGAGAGCAGGGAGACACGCTGCAGAGCCTCGCTGCATCAGCCTGCGCTGAGGCAGTAAAAGCCTACACTAAGATCAGATCTAAATCATGTTCCTTTGTCTGGTCAGCTAACATTACTGCCAAGCACCTGAAATATAAAGTGATATTGTGGTTTTAGCTGACGTTTGTCGCCTCACTGTTTTGAGCGATGCTCGTTCAGGTATATTTAGAGCGAGCAAGCGCGAGCCCGACGCTGACTTTTGTTGATTTCACGGCCACAGGTGTCGCTGTTAAGCATTTCTGAAAGTTACAAATAGTCCCTTTAAGGTACATTTTGAAAAGATAAAAAATGTGCGTACAATTTGCGATTAACTACGGACATTCATGCAATTAATCCCGATTAAATATTTTAATCGATTGACAGCTCTAGTTGTATCACTTATCAATTCAACCTTTCATCAGTGAGAGGAACAATCTCTTTAAGCTCAAACCTGCTGAAATGCAGGTTCATTAACAATTATCTGCATAATGACTTTTCTTTTAGACTTTTTAAGATGGATACCACATTAACTTATTTTCAGATATGAGAAATATTGTCTTCTTAGGAGGCACCAATAGAAAAATATTGATATAATAATCAATTTAAATGAGAGCATCAAGGCTATTTGTACTGATAATGTCCTCTCAGGACTGAGTTGGCATGACAGATCCCTCTGTCCAGTTAGCTTTGTTGCACCTTTGTTGCAGCTTGGTGACCTTACATTACAATATTTACTACCATTTTATTATGACAATTATACATTATTATTAGTATTTAATTAATTAAAGTGCTTATAACCTATAGGACATTTTAGGTTATTTCATAATTACAATATGCTTTAGGAAAGATACATTTGGTTCCTCAGCTTCAAAAAATGAGAGTGCAGGTGTTTAAGATTACGTTGTTCACGATTAAGCCAGAGGCTTAACTAGCTGGCTAATATCATATTAATAACTCACATATGAAAAGAGAGCGTAGATCAGATTATATTCCCTAAATCTCTGGCCTATATATATATATTATAACCCCTGGCATATAATAAATGCAGCTTTATGTTTAATAAAAAAAATAAAGTTTGTGGTTTAAAGAGTGCCGTTTGTTATTACCAAAAAGCACAACCAGGAAAAAAATCACTTCATAGATTCAAGAACAGCAATTTCATATTTTTTTTATTTAAATAACACATAATTATGTCTGCTTTGAAAAGTGTAGTGCAAAAACTTAATACATAATTCCTAAATTAAAGAATAAAAGTGTGACCATGAGGAAATGACCTAGTCTTCACCACTTTCCACAGAGAACGTGAGTCCAAAATGACACCTTTGATCTGCCACGCGGTCAAGACAACCGTCCGATGGATCCGTCTATCCAGCATGTCGCCATGACACTAAAACACAACACGTTGAGCTGTTTTTTTTCCCAGTGAAGTGAATGAAACAGGTGAGTTCAAGTGTCAGTATGCCAATCCATTGTCCATGTTCTTCTGCAGGCAGATTGAGTTCCATAGACACACTATGGAGTATTGCATTGAACTTGCTGTCATTTAATGCACATGTCACACTTTAGGGCATTAATTACCTGAGGCTCTCAAAACACAACTACTTCCTGTATTCCCTGTTGATAGAATCATCAGAATAAAAAGCGACGGAGAGGTGAGTTAGGAGGATTTTTTTTTTTTAAAGGCAAGTGGAGGTGATGCTCTTCAGGACGTCAACACTGGACAGGGCAAATAAATTGGATATACTAAAACGTTGTCATTATCTGCCCTGAATTATGTGCACACTATTTCCGGGTAATTCCTATTCTGTGTCATGATTCCCACATTTCATCCACTGTAGTTTCAACAAGTCTGAATTACTCACAGCGTGAGATTTCAATAGCTCCAATATCGGTCATTAAAATTCAATAAAGACACGGTAAAATTCATTTGGACTAATCTCAAAGAAGTGGATTAAAAAAAACAAACTTATTGAAACTCCCGGCTGTTAATCCTTCAGTGATCGAGTGGTATTGACTGTGTGAAGAGGGAATAAGAGCGGCGAATGTGCAGCAGTCATGTGAGCAGTTGGGCTTATTAGCACCGGAGAGGACGGCCCTGGCGATCTGCGACAACGGGGGGAGCCGCTAGTCCAAGACTGTCCACCAGGCAAGCATCAGGTCACTACAACGATGAGCTGAGGAAGAGTGAAATCCAAACCCATCATCGACGTCCATCAACTCTCCTTAAAGATCAACAGGATATCTTCGTCTGTCCCATAGCTCCGCCGAGCCTCCTCAAAGTTACTGATGCTGGTGCAGCACACTCCTGAATCACACACACACACAGACACACACACACACATATAACTTGTTACTACAGTAGCAGTTAGAGGATTATAGTAGTTCAAGAATCAGCTAATTGTCTTTCTCCCATTGTTAGCCCCTCTAGCAGCGTGGCAGCATCTGTCTGTGTGTCCTCCCGTGTCACAATGGCCTTGTTCAGACCTGGCATTAACATGCGTCATGAGTGATCCGATCACAAGTGGACAGATTGACAAGCTTCACAGCTTGTGAACGCACTCAAGACGCATTGAGATCCGAATGCTCAGACCACATTCTGAGGTGGTCTGGGCGACATATGGCCACATTCTTTTAGCAGTGTGTACGCGAATGTGTCCTGGATCACATTAAGGACCGCATACTCATCTGATGTCATGCTTGGATCTGCGGGATCTCTGCGTTCCTCATGTTAATAGACAGGCAGACGCGAGCCGTTATCTGCCTCGCGGCATGGAAGCGGCTTCTGTGTTCTACTGTATTCTATCGGTACAACTGTTCTTTATTAAAATATATCTTATCTATAGGCTACATATCTAGAGACTATCAGACTGGGCACGCAAAGTGCATTATTATAATTATTATGGCTTCCTTCTAATTTCTATTCTAAGCCATATTTCTTTCGCCAAGAAAACGTGTCAACAAGGCATCTACTAAATAAAGTTGCGCTCATTCATGGGTTTACTCACGGTTAGATGTCCTTTCTGTCATTGGATGCATATGATTGATTTGCAGCCTTTGTGTGTGTGTGTGCGTGTGTGTTAAACTACATAAACCAACCCAAACAACCCAAAACAGGATATGCCGCGGCAACCCAAAGTAAAGAAAAAAGATTAACTTAAACTTTGTCTTATTGAAATGAACAAACTATATTAAAGCCCGTTAAAAAACTATTTCGGCTCTTGGCGTCCTTAAACAGCTGCGCTCTCCACAGCTGATACTAAATCAGGATGATGGCAACAGGATGACGGCAACAGCTGGTGCCAAATTTATAAACAATTCAATGCTGTGGTTGGCCACATGGGGCAAAAATACCAATTACTATCAATGTAATGTTTCTCTTATAATAAGGAATTCAACTACTCCTTTCTCAATATTTGGCTCCTACATACCGGCCCCTATTGTTCTAAGTGCAAAACGTAACAATTCAACTAAACAAAAAAATGGAGCCAAACTAAAAATAAATAAATATGTTTCTTATCGTACTACCTCATAACTGTGTTATGTGTTTGAGTGCACTTGAAATCTCGATTTAATCTGAAGTTTCTACTAAAAGGCATATCTTGCTGATTGGCCGCTGTAGAGTGCTGGTCTTTGTCTTCAGCAGTACACTCCTGACATGTCCTCTTGAGTCAGCCTTTGCTTCTATGATTCTACCCAAGATCCATGAGCCTCTAGGGGCATTACTGTCCGCCACCACTACAATATCTCCTGTTCTGAAGTTTCTCTTGGTGCGATTCCACTTCTGCCTTGCTTGCATCAGAGGAAGGTATTCTTTTATCCATCGAGTCCAAAAGAGGTTTGAAATGTACTGGATTTGTCTCCATCTGCGCTTGGCATATAGATCTTCCCTTTGGAACAATCCAGGTGGGAGAATGGGTTGCACCTTGAGCTGCAACAGATGATTGGGTGTAAGGGGTTCCAAGTCATTTGGGTCACTGCAGGTTGTTGTTAAAGGGCGACTGTTAAGTATGGCCTCAACTTCACACATGACTGTTTCCAAGCTTTCGTCATCAAGAGTCTGCTGTTTTGTGACTGACAGAAGGATCCTCTTGATTGAACGAATCAATCTTTCCCACACCCCACCATGGTGTGAACCCGCAGGTGGGTTGAATGTCCATTTTACTCCTCTTTGCAAGAGAGCATCTTTGATCTTATTTAGGTTCCAAGCTTGGAGTGCTTCTCTCAACTCTCTCTCAGTAGCAACAAGATTTGTGCCGTTGTCTGATCTGATTTCCTTAACCTGCCCTCTCCTGCAAATGAAGCGTCTGAATGCATTTATACATGAACTGGTGTCAAGGGAGTGGGCCACTTCTAAGTGAACAGCTCTACAGGACAGACATGTGAAGATTACTCCATATCTTTTTACTAGGCTTCGGCCTCTCTTGACTTCTATTGGTCCGAAGTAGTCTACACCAACAAGTGTGAAGGGAGGTAACTCAGGTGTCAGGCGGTCTCTGGGTAAATCTGCCATTTTTTGCTCACCTAGAGCTGAATGAAGACGTCTGCATGTTACGCACTCTAATATAACCTTTCTAGCGAGGGTGTTCGCACAAGGGATCCAATATTTCCGTCTTAACTGAGATAACATGATGTTTCTTCCACTGTGGCCTACTTGGTCATGGATGTGTTTGAGCAACAGCTTGGAAACATGATGATCCTTCGGCAGGATTATTGGATGCTTTGTTTCCTCTGGCATAGCCGACCTGCTTAGTCTTCCGCCCAGTCTGAGCAGGCTATTCTCCAATCTGGGGTCTAAGTTAAAGATGGGGCTATCCTTTCTTACTGTGAGGCCCTTCTTTAATCTTGCAATCTCATTTTGAAAGCCTTGTTGCTGACAGAAGCATGCAATAGCTTTTTCAGCACCGCTTATGTCATCCACTGAGAGACTGACATTGGTTATGGAGCTTTTAAACTTGTCCATCTTTTCCTTAATTAGTCCATTCCATTTTGCTTGGCTTGCTTCCTGTGACTGGACTGTTTCAACAACTTCTTTTCTTTTCACATGCAGGTCTCGAAGCAGTTTCTTGAGTTTTAGAAGCCAGGCGACTGACTTTGTAAGTCGGTGCCAAGATGAGAAGTAATGAATCAGAGAACTAGTGCTGTTGTGTTGTTCTTTCATTATTGTATTGACAATTACTCGTTCCTTCTTTAGCTCAGGGTCATTTGGACAAATCGAAGTTAGTTCAGTTGTCAAGATGGGCCACTCCTGCTCTGCTCTTTGGAGAAAGACCGGTCCATTCTTCCAAAGATCTGATCTTATGAGGGCTTCAGCAGTTAGACCTCTAGAGGCAAAGTCTGCCGGGTTGTCTTTAGTGTTGATGTATCTCCACTGCTTGACATCTGACACTTCTCTGATGGCACTAATTCGATTGGCCACAAATGTCTGGAATCTTTTGGTCTCATTTTTAATATACTTCAAGACTGCAGTACTGTCAGTCCAAAACACTGATCTTTCTAGCTGCAGATGTAGCTCTGAGGTTAACATCCTCTCCATACGTACTGCTAACATGGCTGCAGTCAACTCCATCCGTGGTATGGTAATCTGCTTGAGGGGCGCTACTCTGGCTTTTCCCATCACAAATGCTACATGCACTTGATCTTGTGTGTTGGTGAGCCGCAGGTAGGACACTGTTCCATAGCCAAGCTCACTCGCGTCACAAAAATGGTGCAATTGTGCCCATTTTATCTTGTCGAAGCTTGGTGGTTTAATGCATCTGCTAATGCTGAAGTTCTCAACCGTATGAAGATCTGCAAGCCACCTTTGCCATGGTTGAATGAAACCATCTGGGACCTTTTCGTCCCATCCATATTTTAGCTTGCAGAGCTCTTGCAAGATTAGCTTTGCAGTGAAGATGAATGGTGCTATAAATCCAAGAGGGTCGTAAACAGAGCTTACGACCGACAAAATGCCTCTTCTAGTACAGGCTTGCTGCTTAAGTGCAACCTTGAATGTGAACTTGTCATCTTCCACTGACCACTGGATTCCAAGAGCTCGTTCAATGGGAAGGTCTTCTGAGTCTAAGTCCAAGCTCTTTATTTCTTTTGCTCTGTCTTCTTTGGGTATAGAAGCCAAAACATCTCTGCTGTTACTCACCCATTTTGTGAGATGGAATCCACCTTGTGCACAGAGTCTGCAGAGTTCTTTACAGAGTGCTATTGCTTGTCTTTCTGTGGACACGGACTTAAGACAATCATCAACGTAGAAGTTGTCCATTACAGTGCCGATGGCCTCAGCAGAGAATTTATCCTTGTTGTCCTCTGCAACTTTTTTGAGTGCGTAGCTAGCACAGCTTGAAGATGACGTAGCTCCAAACAAATGGACTGTCATCCTGTACTCCTCAAGGCTTTGGTGGAAATCACCTCCTGGCCACCATAGAAAGCGCAGGAAGTCTTTGTCTGTTGGTGTGACTCTAACTTGATGGAACATACCTTCTATGTCAGCCATCATAGCAACAGGGTCCTTCCTGAAACGTAACAAGACACCTATGAGGGTGCTGGTTAAGTTTGGACCTTGAATGAGCTCATTATTCAGTGAGAATCCATTGAAAGAGGCGGAGCAGTCAAACACAACACGGATTTTTTCCTTCTTGGGATGGTATACGCCATGGTGTGGTACATACCACACCTTTCCATCGTTTCTTTTAAAGGTCACCTATTATGCAAAATGCACTTTTCCACGTCTTTTAAACATCAATATCTGTCCCCAGTGTGTCTACAGGCCACCATAGTATCATAAAAGACCATCCTCTCTCTTTTTCTCCTCCTCCGTTTGTCCGGAAATGGGTGCAGAAAAAAAATTCGCTTTTTTCCTTGTATTCTGACGTCGTTAGAGAATGCAAGCCACGTGAGGGTTTCCTGGTCGAACCAGAGAGAACCTTCAGTAGCTGACCCCGCCCCACAGCGCGTCACTGTCTCTTCTCCTCAACCGAACTTGAGCAAAGTAGCTCCTACAGTTAGTCTGCAAGAACCAGCAGAACAGGCTTCATGTACTCCCATCATCTAAATATAACATGTTCTTTCACAAAGGCTTTATGTAATTACACTGTTTAAACAGATGATATTTATATATTATATATATTTGATGTCATGCATGTAGAAGAGTACAGGTAGTAAATAGTGACTTGTAAGCAACACAACACATTTCTGTTTCACAGTCAAACTTTATTTGAGTAGACAGATGACAATATTAATTATTCACAGCATTTGTAATCATCCCACCTGCAGTTATGTTAACATGGTACAGGAGAAAGTCTTCAGCTCTGGTAAACTATGGTAAGCTAAGCTCGGGTGGTCTGTAGTCATGGTAACACAGAGACAGCTACTACTGTAAATAATATACCATTACTCTGATCTTCCATACATTTATCTTTTAGCAGAAATAATGAACTGACTACTGTTTCACATCTTCTATTTTCCACCCTGATGGTCGCTGTGTTTACACACCGTGTCATAGCGGTAGCATGTAGCTAACCCGTTAGCATGTAGCTACATGCTAACGGGTTAGCTCTGTATCTCCCATCTGCCCACAGCTGTCTGCTCTCCTCTGGGATGATTCTGTCGGTCATTTCTCACAGATGGATCTGTAAAGACAGACGTAAAACAGAGTGTATGTTTACGGTTTACAGAGTTGATGCATGAGGTAAACACTGAGTTAACTAACAGAGATATAAATAGTATTATTTACCTGAGAGAAACCGTCAGGAAAACCTGGAATCTGGACCGCAGATGTTCATCATGTGTCGCCGATTTCTGATCAGATTCCTCCGGTAACGTGCGCTGGGTGAAGTTTCTGGTTTATAAACTTTAAAGTGGTTTATAAGCTCTATTCTAGCTCCTCTCTCTCCCTGCTCTCAGGCCGCGAGGGGGGCGGGGAGGGTGACGCTGTGTTGTTGAGGACGTTTGATTGACAGAAAACGCTGACCAATCAGAGCAGAGTGGGAGGAGACAGAGGCTACAGACACAGAAATCAGCACTTTTGGAAATGGGCTGAAACAGAGGTTATAGAGACATGCTGGAATGCATGATCTGATTGTTTTTTTGAAAAAAAAACTTCAGAGACATGGTTTGGAGGTGTCTGAGACCTATAATAACTAGTTTAAATGGAGTATAATATGTGACCTTTAAGCTCCGACCTTGGTACAGCTTCAGCATGACCTTTTTCTATGACCCCTTGCAGGAAGGCGGTGTATTCTTCTTTTAACTTTGTATCCTTTTGTAACTTTCGTTTCAGGCATGATGCACGCTGCTGGACCACTTGACGATTATCAGGCACTTTAACTTCGTCCTTTTTAAAGGGCAATGGTAGCTGATAGTGTCCATCCTTGTTTTCAGCCCTTTCCATTATCCCCATGAATCTTTTGTCCTCCACCGACATCTCATTTTTTTCTTCATAGGCTTTTTCAGGGAAGTCATGGTTATACTGCTGTAATAGCAAATCACTCAGGTTAGATACTGAAATGCGATTAGCATAGATGACTGGATTATTTTCATTAGCAGGGTTATCCAAAAGGCCATTTACCACCCATCCTAAGGCGGTTCTGACGGCATAGGGCCCATCGCCTTGGCTGTTGATAACTTGCTGTGGTTCTAGAAGCTTTGGTGCATTCATTCCTATGAGTAGCCCAATGTCTGCATCAATGTGTGGTATATGGACCTCTTTTAGGTAGGGCCATTTTTTGATCATGTCATCAGTGATTACATGCTCTTTCGTGACTGGAATTTCATCCTGAGTGTATGTCTCAGGGAGCTGTAAAAATTCCTCTCCATCAAGACCGCTCACTTCAAGGCCTTTGAGCACACTGCTTCCCACTATTTTCTGTTGACCCATAGTGCGCAACAGGATTCTTGTTTTCTTTCCTTGGACTTGTAACTGCTGTCTAAGGGCTTCAGTGCAGAAGGTTGCAGAGCTTCCTTGATCCAAGAATGCATGTGTCTGTATTATCAGATTTGAATTTAATGCCTTTACTTGAACAGGTATCACAGAAAGTGGGACTAATTGAGTGTTACCGGCCCCCGTGCAAGCATTGGAGTCCAAAGAGACTAGTGCACTTACAGATGCTTTCTCTGTCTTTACTGGATTTTCAAATGTCCGTCTTTGCATATGTAGGACTGTTGGATGCCTGAGAGTACACTCTTTGCAGATCAATCTTTTCTGACAGTTTCTACTAAGATGCCCTCTGGTGAGACAGCCAAAACATATGCCTTTTCCTTTAAGGAAGGAGATCTTGTCAGCATGACTTATTTTTCCAAAATTCATGCATGTTTCTAATCCATGATTTGCATTGCAGTATGGACAAGGCTGTAGAACTGGTGTTAAGCTGTGAGGACTCGCAGGAGTGTTTGACTTGGGAGCGAGAACTGAGTTGTTTGAAGTTGCTATGGTGACGAAGCTACTTCTTTTATAAGCTGGAGCAATTCTCGGCTTAGAGTCCTTGGTTACTTTACTGTCCCTTTTGGATAAACCATCTTGCAAATCACCAAACAATGGATCCATAGCGATATTTGCATGTCTTTCAACAAACTCAACCAGTTGTCGGAACTGGGCCCTTTTATTGCTGCGTTCATAGTGGTCATAAGCTGTTGTCCTCCATCTCTCCCGTAGCTTATATGGGAGCTTTGCTACCACACACTTCATGTTGGTAGCATGATTCATTTCCTTTAGAGCATTGATGTTTACCATGGCATTACAGCAGCCACGTAAGAACAGTGAATATGAATGCAAAGCTTTGCTGTCCTCCGCCTTTATAGGACTCCAATTGAGAGCTTTCTCCTGATATGCATGAGCGATGAGGATTTCGTTGCCATAATGTTTTTGTAACAGCCTTTTAGCTTCTTTGTAGCCTTTTCCTGTTTCCATGTGTTGACAGCTTTTAACAAGTGACTTTGCTTGTCCTTCAGTGAACTGTTCCAAAAAGAGCAGTCTGTCTTGGTTACTGCTTGTTCTCTCTTCAATGCACTGTTCAAATGTCCTCATAAAGTTAATATATTTAAGCGGGTCTCCTTTAAACACAGGAATTTCTCTAGATGGTAAGGCTGCAAGTCTCTGTTCATTTATTAGCATGTCTGTTATCATGTTTTGTTTCTGCATGACACCAACCAAACTGTTTCTGGCACCTTTAAATGATGAGCGTTTGTTAGATACAGTGCGGTATCCATCCATGTCTCGTCTTGTATAAGTGTCTCTCTTTTGTTCAACAGGTAAATAATTTGTGACATTTTTAGTTCCTTTCGACTTTGCTGAAATTTTAGATCCTTTGCCCTTTAAAGACTCCCATTTATATTCATCCTCCTCTTCTGAATCATCTCCATCATCATCAGGATTGTCATCATCTTCATCGTCATCGTCATCATCATCATCATCATCATCATCATCATCATCATCCTCAGATTCCATATCTGTCCTTTCTATAGGTGGGAATGAAGCCAGCTGAGCAGATTCAAAATATTCATTCATTTTATCTTCAGCTGTTGCAATGGGAAACTGCTGCAATTCATTATCCATTATGTTCATTGCTTGAATTCTTGCTTCAGCGACAGCAATATCCGTGTCAATAGACAGGCGTTCCTTTTTTGCTTTCAAGTCAAGTTCTTCTTTTTCCAATTCTACTTTCTTTTCTAATGCAGCAGCACGTGCAAGCAACTCAGCTTTCTTGGCCTCTGCTTCTCTGTGTATTGAGGAGCTAGTGGATGCTTTGCTGCCTTTTGATGTAACTGAAGCATTTTCATTTTCTTTCTCACTTTCAGGAGACTGCATTATATTTTCCACAGGAGGAGCACGTTCAATCCATTTTTCCACCTTTCTTTTGAAATCTTTGTTATTAGCATGTTTTGGTAAATACCAATATCTATGATCACGCTCCTTCTCATCATCAGGCAATAATTCTTGTACCGTCTGATGCAGCGCAGCAAACGCAGTTAACAACTTGCAAAATACACTCGCATAACGTTTGACATCACTCAGGTTGTCATACGTGCCAAGAAGTGGCTCTAATACATTAATTTTGCTCGTCAACTTTGCCAGCGCCGCTCTTCTTGCGTTTTTCTGTTTAAATAAAGCAGCTTCTGCGGCTTTTAAGGTGAGTTTTCTCTCGCGCTTTGCGCGCACCGCCTGAACACTTTCAGGTCCGTGTAATTCATCCTCTTCAGCCATACTAACAGGCTACACCATGCAGCTCATCACAAACATTTCTTCATCTTCTTTCACGCTGTTTTCCCGATCTCACACTCCTTCCATCCCGATGTAATTTCCTTTTTTCGTTCCACTACGTCGCACATTTGAAAGTTTTTTAACTAATATTATAGCTTCCTTCTAATTTCTATTCTAAGCCATATTTCTTTCGCCAAGAAAACGTGTCAACAACGCATCTACTAAATAAAGTTGCGCTCATTCATGGGTTTACTCACGGTTAGATGTCCTTTCTGTCATTGGATGCATATGATTGATTTGCAGCCTTTGTGTGTGTGTGTGCGTGTGTGTTAAACTACATAAACCAACCCAAACAACCCAAAACAGGATATTCCGCGGCAACCCAAAGTAAAGAAAAAAGATTAACTTAAACTTTGTCTTATTGAAATGAACAAACTATATTAAAGCCCGTTAAAAAACTATTTCGGCTCTTGGCGTCCTTAAACAGCTGCGCTCTCCACAGCTGATACTAAATCAGGAAGACAGCAACAGGATGACGGCAACAGGATGACGGCAACAGGATGACGGCAACAGCTGGTGCCAAATTTATAAACAATTCAATGCTGTGGTTGGCCACATGGGGCAAAAATACCAATTACTATCAACATAATGTTTCTCTTATAATAAGGAATTCAACTACTCCTTTCTCAATATTTGGCTCCTACAATAATACTGTCGTCTCTCTGAAGCTCTGTACGCCGCTGTTGTCTGGAAAAGGCGGCGTTGTCTGCGGCATGGAGATCCCCAGGGACCGCTGGTACAATAACCTTTTATTTAGATGTTAATAAAAATGTACCCGAATTCACGAATATGTAGGATATTACTACTGACATTCATGTAATATTACATCACAACGTCGGCTGTATTAGCCATGTGTTTACTTACTTGTTTACTTATTAATATTATATTCCATTTCTGCCAATAGATCCCCCTAAATGCTACACACTGGTCCTTTAATCTAAGGCTACAATTAACAATCATTTTCATAAATGTTTGATTTTTTTTTTTTTATTTATCGGCTTAGTCAAGTTGTCAGAGCCCAGGGGTGAAGACTTCATATTTCACGTTTTGTCTGACCAACAGTCCCAAAGTCAAACTGTTATCTAATTATTATTAATTATGAAAAGCCGCAAATCCTTACATTTGAGAAGCTGGAAAACTGCACGTTGGACATTTTTGCTTGAGAAATGACTCTTACAATTAAACGAGTATCAGAAGTGTTGGTGATTATTTTCTATAAATCAACGTGTCGATTCATCCACTAATTTTTCCAGCTCTATTTTTACCTAAAAGGAACTAAATCCCTTATGGTGGCAAAAAGAGCAACAGGGGATCCGAGTCCTGATGTAACTTCTGACACCATCTCTTGGCATTATATTTAAAATCTCTGACATTAAATCTATTTTAGACTGTTTTCAGAAAGACAGTTTTCCGCTGCAACCCATTGATACTGTAACTGTTTTCTGAATTTTCAAATACAGTTATGCCACATTCTGCTTGTGCTTTGAACAAATGACATTACTCACGGTCAGAATACGCAGGGTTGTTGTAGAAAACACAGCCAGTGGTCCTGTTGAAGCCGCACATTACCACAAAATGACCCTGGTACTCCGGCTTCCTGCAGAAACACTTCTGGCCCACAGGCAGGAAGCAGCAGTACTTGACGGGCGAGGAGCAGAGTTCACATGTCAAGACCACGGCGTTGACCAGCACTATAGCAACGTGGCCCTGCTCGAGATGAGACTGGATTTCCTGAACCGTCACAGAGCTATGAGAAAACATCCACAAAATACATGTCAGGTGTTAGGTTTACTTTGTGTAAGGCAAAAGCTGGTGGCTTGTCCAAATGAATATTATTTATTAACAGAAAACTCACCATTTCTTCACCACCACACTATTGCTCTCTGCTTTGAGGAAGAGCTCATTCACTCTGTCTTCTTCTGTATCAAAGTGTTTCTTGTAGAAGGACTGCATACCAAAAGACAACAAAGACACTGTCACACACAGAAAACTAAAAACAATCAAAACTGGTTGGACAGTACTGACAGCTTAGACTCAGCAAAGTACCTGATTCCTGAAGCCCTTATCAACACCCAGAGTCTGCGTGCAAAAGCAGTGTTTGATTCCTAAATGGCACATGAGGTAGGCCAGGTCAATAGTCCACACACTTTCTGTCAGCTTGAGATCCCAGCATGCTCTCTGAAACTCCTCATCACTGACTGGATGGAGGTACCTGCGAGATTGGACAGTTAAAGGGGAATTACGCCCATTGTCAAAATTCATACACGTTATTCCTTTGGTCTAAGACAGTCCAAAAAATATTAGTAAACACGAACAACTCTCTCCCAAATCCCAAAACTACAGTGCTAAAACTCAAACTTGAAATGTCATATAGGGTATACATCAGACCAGCAATATGTCATCCAGAGTGGGCTCGCATGACCACGCCCCCTTTTGGGGGAAAACAATCTTGTGTCCCTCGTAGACGGTAACAGAGTAAACAGAAGAAGTTGAAACATGTCTCCAAACTTCTACTTTAAACAAACCGGTAAATAGTAATAACGCTACGCCGAAGAAGAGTTGCTGTGTAGTTGGTAGCACCAACAATAAATCCAAAAACGCTGATCTCCGATTTGTTCCTCTGCTGCAGTAATACAGTCATACATTAACGTTATAGCTGCATCAGACTGTCATCTCCAACTAAATCTCAGCCTATAGATCAAACTGTTGGCTTTTAACACGTTGGTTATTTACAGACAACACTTAGCAGAACGGGATTCAATCAAATATGTAGAGAAGTCTGGATAAGCAATATCTGGCCATTGTGTTGGACGGGGGAAGACTGAAGGGCTTAATTTATTAAGGTATCGCGAACGCTCAGGTTCAGGCAAGGTCACAAAATAATTATTAGACGTGTATGAAACAAATGTTTGTATAACAACAGATGAATGCATACAAATTTGTCAGAATTACAATCCAAACATTCATCAAATTGCATTGAAGTCTAGGAGATCGTCGGTTTTCTTTCCCCCAAAAGGGGGCGCGGCTTTGACTTTTTACGAAGTACCCGTATGTGCCGGTCTGATGTATAAATTGTGGATCTCCTCTATAGACAATGAATAGAGAAAGATGTTCTAGATGACACTGAGAGCACTGAGAGCACCCAGGGGGGTGTCCTGAATATATGGGTACATTTTCTGTTTCACAACTGAGAGCACTACTATAGAATAAAACTCATTTGGGTATAAAAAAAGAAAACAAATATTCTGTGGGTCCACAAAATCAGTCTCCCATTCATTACCTATGGAGCAGCTCCAGACGTAAAACCTGATGACATCAAAAGGTTGAGACTTACTTCCCTTCTTCTGGCTTTTAGAGAGAGTAGCTCATGATCACTAATATTGATTGAGCTTTCACCATACATGTTACAATCATGTTACAAGTTAGTACAACTTCAACACCATCTGTATGGTGATGACAGTAGTTATTCAGAGCATTACATCATGACATTATTACATTGTTATGGCATTATGCAAAAACGATGATGATTTTAGAAGCTTTTAGAACTTTAGTGATCACTTACTTGAGGACCATCCTGGAGCAGGCTAAGCCACAGTCCCAGTGGTACAGCTGCCGAATCACAGGCACATTCAGCAGGACGGCATCCTCTGAGGAAACCCATGGTGGTCATCATTAGTTACTCTTTAACATGTAAACTGAGGCTGCTATCAGAACAACAACGCTAAGCTAAGCTAGCATCATCAGGTGTGTCACTCACCTGTCATTCTGTTGGATTCCTTCTTAGACGAGCGGCCGACTAGCTAACTGCAGACCAGCTGCTCAGTGGTGTTTACAGCATGTTAGCAGCCGGGGTCGGGTTGCTTCATTCATGGAAGCTAGCTACAGAGACCAGCTGCAGGTTAGCTGTGAGGCTAACAGTGCTGATGCTAACTAGTGTGCTCCAGGTCCGAGACGAGCTCCTCCACGCTCACCGCTGCTCCACATACACTTATTAGTGAACTAAACTAACAGGGGATGCAAGTAAGAAACATTTTTTTTCTTTACAAAGTTGTTGTGACGATGCCTCTATGCAAGAGGCTCTGCTCCACTGCTCTGTTGTTTGCTAGCAGACTGAGAACAAGGCCTATGGAAAGGAGGCTAGGTCACTAGTCTTGGATGTGGGGTATGACGCATGCGCAGTGTAACTGAAGCTGCGGTCGTGCGTTTCGATTGGCTCAACTTCGGCGAGATTTTACTGCGCATGTGCTATACCCCTTAGATATGACGCGTGATCTAGCCTTCTTTCTATAGGCCTTGACTGAGAAGAAGCTTCTTGTGTTGGTTCGGTCATGTTGTCTCTTATAATGATGCTGCCCCCGTGCGGTGTGGGGGACTCATCTCTAACATGTGAGACTAGATATGAGACCAGAAGGTAATTTCATTAAAAATATGTATATGGAAGGATAGCTTTGTCTTGGAGAAAAATGGATTTACCTTGGATACATGTATGGGTGAGGGAGATGGCATCTTGTGTCATACTGGAGACACTTACATACATAACCAGAGGAAAAGCAGCAGAATTTGAAAATGTTTGGAAACCTTTGTTGGAGTTTCTTGGACGTCAAGGGGCACAGTCACATTGAAACTGCTGCTGGGACCCCTGCTGCTGAGTGCTGTTGTTGAAACCGTTGTGTGTTGTTGTGGGGGTTTTTTTTGTTGGTTTTTTTGTTCTTCTTCTTTGAGGTATTTATTTATTTTGTCTTATCTTTTATCTTATTTGTTTTCTTTGTTAGATATGTGAAATATATGAAATGTCATGTCTCTCTTTCTTTGAAATTCTGCCTAAACATTTCATTGTATAATTTAATTATTAATATTGTTAGTCTGTCTGTATGTGAATATATGTATATATGTCTATATGTAAAATTCAATAAAAAATATTGTATAAAAAAAAAATATATATATATACTCATCCTTTACATTTACACATTTAACCAGTTTTATTGAAGAATTCAAATGATGTGGAAGATATCTATTTTCATGTCTTTTCTTTTTGTTCAGATCAGAAAAATGTTGATGTGACCATGTAGCTGGTGCTCATTGACACCTGTATTATAAAAATAGAAAGAAACAGATCAACCCCCAAAAGTCAAATATTTTACTCAACACTATAAGCAGTGAGGAATGTAAAATGTGAAACTAAAGGATCGGTCACTTACTTATTCAGTGCCTGCATCCTCACTCAGATATGTGACTTTCTGTTTGATGTAAAGATCTCTTTTTCTCATGCATGTCACCATAAACCAGTCACAAACCAGGGGGACCTGCAGGAAAACACTCAAATCCTTTGTATCATTGCTTTTTCAAAAAAAAAAAAAAAGCTTTTCTTTTAATCACATCTAGGGCTTCTCATTCGATTCAAATATTCAATTGCGATTAATCTTATGAGTGTCCATAGTTAATCGCAATTCATCACAAATTCATTGCACATTTTTTAGGGAGATTTGTCAAGTATCTAATACTCTTATCAACATGGGAGTGGGCAAATATCCTTGCTTTATGCAAATGTATGTATATATTTATTAATTGGAAATCATTTAACAACACAAAACAATGACAAATATTGTCCAGAAACCCTCACAGGTACTGCATTTAGCATAAAACAATATGCTCAAATCATAACATGACAAACTGCAGCCCAACAGGCAACAACAGCTGTCAGTGTGTCAGTGTGCTGACTTGACTATGACTTGCCCCAAACTGCATGTGATTATCATAAAGTGGGCACATCTGTAAAGGGGAGACTCGTGGGTACCCATAGAACCCATTTACATTCACATATCTGGAGGTCAGAGGTCAAGAGACCCCTTTGAAAATGGCCAGGACCGTTTTCCTCGCCAAAATTTAGGCTGACTTTAGAGCGTTATTTAACCTCCTTCGCGACAAGCTAGTATGACGTGGTTGGTACCAAAGGACTCCTTAGGTTTTTCTAGTTTCTAGTCTAGTATTTTCACCCTGGCTTTAAAACTGAGCCCTAAACTCAACCTAAAAATCACATGTTGCGTTAATGCGTTAAAAAATTAACGTGAACATGTCTACTCACCAAACTGAGGAATGATAAGGCTGCACCCAAGTTCACTATGGTTGGTGCAATTCCAAATTTTCCTGCCTGCGAGAGAAAAGAACCCCCCAGGTATTGTCAAAGCAAAGACGCATTTTGATGATGAAGTCATTGCAATTTTGAGATTCATTCTAGCCTCACAGTTCCAAACACAATGACGTCAAACCGGATCCCGTATGCTTTGATCATGGTTCTCGTTTCCTCTCCATCTTGGGTCTTGTAGTATTTTGCAAACCTAAAAGCAGTGGGGGCTTTTTTTTATTATGTATTTCCCAGCTTAATCCATTTGTCAATAAGAGTTTTTTTTCACCTGAAGTTGTATCCAGTAGCCACATTATTGACAGGATGTTTGCTGTCCAGCCTTCGGAAGCTGTACTTGGGGTAACATTTCCCTGCCCACCAGTCCAGGTCACAGCTCCAGTCAATAATAATACCGAGGACACCACCCTTTATAAACACACAACTCATTCATTATCCAACTCTGTACAAGTGTAGACACTTTAATCAAACTGTAAACTGTTACTGTAAACTATAAAGTAAAGAAAATTTAGAAAGATTAGTGTCATATTTAATTCTGGGTGAACCTTCACAGCCATGTCTTGAAATTCCTCTCCAGCCTCTGAAACGATGTGTTTGAGGCGGAATATGGGGCAGTCGGGGTCTGTTGCACGATTGAATTCACACCTCTGCAGGTATGAGGAGTTAACATGTGATCGTATGTTTCTTCTGGGGGACGAAGGAAGACGAACATTTGACATAACGGCACACTATAAAACAGTATGTTTGCATAAACTGAGCCGTTCTGTTACACTCAGAAACACTGACCTGTGAAAGTTGAACTTGGGGTATGTGATGCTGTTTTTGATCAACACAGTGAAGTTCTCTGCTGCATCCAGCAGTGCATGTCTGTGGGGAAACAACATGTCAAGCCATTTACTATAATAACGTATAAATACTATAACATTGCATCTATTATTCTTACTCGGGCAGCTTAGTGTCTATTTCAAGAGGACACCATGAGAACACTTCACAGGTCCGGACAGTGGTGGAATAGTTCTCACACAGCCCTGTCTGTATACCTGAGTGGGAAATCAATGTCAGGGTGGTGTTTGCTGTATGCTATCACATCATTTACAGCTAATGTATTAACATGTTTTAACGTGATGCCACCCAGTGAGGACGGGCCTACCGTTGCCTCGAGGATCGCTGTGTCCCTCGATGCAGTCACAGTCATCCACACAAGTAGTTGATGGGTTTGGAAGCTGGAGGAGAGAAATCACCAGTGAACCCTGTTAGTATATGAGGCAAAGTGTACATCGATATCAGAAGGCCTCTTTAGTAAAGCTGTTGGCCTGAGCAGCTTGGTGTTTAAGTAAGCTGAACAGGAGTCCCCATCATGGCCCTGACCTTAGCTTCTAGGATTTTTCTATAACATTTCATCATTAGTGCTTTACCATTGACTTTCATTATTTCCATCCAATGCAATAAATATGTGGTTACCAAAGTCATCAAGATTCAATGTCTAGGCACCGTGATTTTTTTTACAGCAATCCATTCAATAGTTGTTGAGGTATTTTCATCTCTAGAGCTACACTGCTAGCATGCCCAACCAAACATTTGCTGGTTCTAGCTTTTCCAAAAGTGAAGATTACATCATCTAATTATAAGTGAGACCCAAGGGATCGTAGGTGATCAACTTTACTGTCTTTCAGAGGCTGTAGCAGGTTCAGTTTTAGAGCTACAGTGAAGGTGCGGATATCGTATGAAACTAGAAGTGGAATCGGAGAGCGCAGACCTCCGCCAAGGCAGGTTTCAGGTTTCATGTACGTCGCTGATGAAACTAGAAAAACCTAAGAAATCCATTGGTACCAACCGTGTCATAATAGCTTGTCGGGGCAGGCTAAATAACGCTCCAAACTTGCGCAAAATTTTGGCGAGGAAAAACTGGCATGGCCATTTTCAAAGGGGTCCCTTGACCTCTGACCTCCAGATATGAGAATGAAAATGGGTTCTATGGGTACCCACGAGTCTCCCCTTTACAGACATGCCCACTTTATGATAATCACATGCAGTTTTTTTAATGCAGTATAAATGTGTTATTTCCACCTATACTAAAATGGTGTATTTGAATATTTCTGCATTCTGGGGTCCCTAAACAGTCTTGAATTACATAAATTGGGTATCACTGTAAAGCTGAGACTCTTGTGGATCCAATGAGCCCAACTGTATTCATGTGTGATGATGTTAGTCCCCATAGTAGCCATTTCATTATAATGAGACCATTTTTAAAAATGTAACCTCACTGTATAGAATGACCTGTGGTGACCTCTAAGATAATCACAGCCTCATGAAACTGTACAACCACAAACTAGAGACCTAGAGCATTCAGAGGATGGATGGCTTTCCTAGCTAGATTGACAATAAGGGGGTTTCTGAGCAGTTTACACAACAGAAGTGCTCCTCATCCACTGAAAAATGCAGTTGTTGCAGAAATCTCAAAAGCTTTTAATACCAAATCACAGCATGGCTTTTTCTATGGTGTTCTTCAATATCTTGGTGTCTTAATGTGGTATTTTGGAGAGATTATTGATAATTGTTATCAATTCTCCAGTGGTAAAAAATGGTTAAATTTAGCACCAAATCGGTGTAACAAATGGTATCAACCCAAAAATTGCTGCAACAACTCATGAGACATAATAGAGCATGAGGATAAGCATCATATACTTCTATCATAATGTTATAAAACCTTATACACTTTCACAATTTATCTTAATGAATTATGAATTAATTCATGTTTATTTCTGATTTATAACTAGAACAACTTGACACACAGTGCTGAGCTGCACATCAAATGAATCATCAGCTTTCAGAATGTACACCACGTCTACGTGACATCTACTGCTGACCTGCTATCTCCCCCTAAAGACGCCCTGTACCAAACTTGTGATGAACATTTTTAAATTAGTTTCTGACATATTAAGATAAATTCTAAATCAATTCCTTGGGATTTGTAATTTGTAATTGACAGTAATTGAAAATAATCATTAGTTGCAACCCTTAAAGATACACTAGAAATCATCCTAAAGTCTAATGACACGTTGTGAATCAACACACAATGTTCACCATAAAATCGTCTTAGAAGGAATATAATATAAGTTAGCATCAGTGACTCACCTCAGGACAACGTGACTGAGTTTGACCGGGGGTGAAAACCACATTGGTTAAAATAAAAAATGAATTATCGCCCTGTTAGACAGAGGAGAAGCACACATGTCACAAGGCAATGAAATAGTAGAATAAACTGTGTAGATTTGCCAGGTCATATACAAAAGGATGATGAGTCAATACAGGAAGTGGTCATTAAGTTTGTGATTTTGTAATAAAGATGAAATGTATGTTTAAACACCTGAGACGGGATTACATAATCAGCCACATCCCAAAGCCGGGGGTCGTAGTCAGATGTGTTGGTGAAGGCAAAACCTTTGACTTTGGTGGTGACGCTGCTGATGATAGAGTCTGTCTCCTGGTAGGCCTTCTGCACCACGCACACATACCTGCAGGTTTATTAACAATGCAATGAAATCACCAAACAGCTCACTACGACAGTCATGACTAGTTTAGCTTTACATCCACATTTGACCAAACCCATCATTTTTTGACTTACCCCACCACATACAGCAACACCAGAAGCTGGGTGAATCTGAAGACAAATCCTGCCCCTAGATGGGGAATAACAAGTGTTTTTGGTGTTTCATAATCAAACATGTAATGCAGATAGCTGTGGCAGCCGCCTGCACTCTTGCCCATCGCTGCTGCACCACACACACCACTGATGGGACTGTGTAATAATGGTGATCAGACATAGCTGCCCTTATGCAAATCATTGTATTCAAATCAACTTTGGCCTCAGCACGTTTTACATGTAGTGGGCATACGGTAGGTTTAAACAAACCCCATGCAGTATAGGGCTGGACAATAGCATTTTCTACATTTTCTGACTGTACTAAAAGTGGTGAGTCAGAGATGATCCAAAAATAAGTTTGCATAGAGCTGGTCAATGTCATTTACACACAATGAGAAGAGAAGAGGAATTATATAAGCACTTTTGATCTTTGCAGCACTGTTAAACTGATCCAGAGAACCTGAAATATATATATATGTATATATATATATACATATATATATATAGTAAGTCACATGTAACAATAGAATAAGGTATTATTATTATTAGGGCTGTCAAAGTTAAAGCAGCACATTGTACATTGGAGCAAATGTACAATATCCTGACAGTAGTGCATGAGACAGGTACAGTAATCTGAAAAGAATCATGTGCCTCTGTATCCTCCGGTGCTCCTAATGGCATCTGTCTAGTTTTCTCTCAGAACACTTATATTACAATATGCTGAAAGTTTATTATGGAATTTTTTGCCCAATGATGCCGAAAACATTCTGCCTATTGACGCATTAATAATAATGCGTTAACGCAAATGTATTTTAACACCATTTAACTTGCAATTTTTAGGTTGTAGCGGGCTCAGTTTTAAAGCTGGAGTGAAGATACTGGTATCATATGAAACTACAGGAAACGTAAGAAATCCATTGGTACCAATAAGACACGTGGATGAAAATGGGTTCTATGGGTACCCACGAGTCTCCCCTTTACAGACATGCCCACTTTATGATAATCACATGCAGTTTGGGGGCAAGTCATAGTCAAGTCAGCACACTGACACACTGACAGCTGTTGTTGCCTGTTGGGCTGCAGTTTGCCATGTTATGATTTGAGCTAAATGCAGTACCTGTGAGGGTTTCTGGACAATATTTGTCATTGTTTTGTGTTGTTAATTGATTTCCAATAATAAATATACAAATACATTTGCATAAAGCAGCATATTTGTCCACTCCCATGTTGATAAAAGTATCAAATACTTGACAAATCTCCCTAAAAAAAATATTTGAATCGACTGACAGCCCTGCTGTACATACCGTAAATCATAAATCTGACAGCAGTATTATACTACTGTACATGTGGAGTACATTTGAATAATTTAGCGGTTACATTATCTATATCTATATAGGACTAATGCATATGTAACTCTTTCTACAGTACATGTGATACATTCATAGCATTCAACACAGAATTGCACGTCTAGTGCTGTCCACTCCTGAGCTAATGGAGTCATACTGTAGGAAAGCCTCTGCTGTGTTTAACCAGTTCTTCAGTAGACGTCACGTAATAACACAATAAACAGTCTGTCAGAGGAGGAGGTGTTGGTGACACAGTGAACCAGTGCACGTGTCACAACATAAACTATATGACACATGCAATTTAATGAATTCATGTTGTGAAAGGTGCCTGACAGGAGGGCGAATGTGTCAGTTTAACATGCACAAGTGCACGGCTGTGTGACTCCTCTTCAGTAATCTATTCACCGGTCTGAAGATACTTAAGATAACATACAAACACAATGAAGCCTTGTTTAAACTCACCACACATTTACATGCCATCTTCAGATACTCACACTGCAAACCGAGCCTGCACACTGAGCTGAAACATTTGTGCTTATTATTCTTCTTCATCGTAAAAAAATGGACATAATAAGATCTCATTATCACTACACTGGTACACAGTATTTACATTGTGGATGCACCATATTGCCATATATATTGAATTCTTATGTGCATGAGTGGTGGAGAGAAGTGTGTCACAATAACAACACTTAAAACCAACACTGATCAAGAGTCAGTTTTTAATTTCATAACACACATTGACTTCCATGAACACAGGACAGATACAATGTCACTTTGGTCCAATAGTACCTCAGATATAAAGTCTGTATAAAAGAACCATTTCAGTTCACAACGAGGGTGTTTCTGCAACTACGGGCATTTTTAAGTCCCAGCAATGAAATTTGGGATTTATTTTCAAATTTGCAGTGCAATGCTTGATAAATAAATATATATATTCAGTGTTATTACCCATCTCGACATAAAAATAATGTGATTTAATAGAAGTCATGAAGCTTTTTATGGGTCCAAACACCACTTTTCTTCATGTCCCACAACTGTGATCTCAATGTTGACATATTAATAAAATGAGCTAATTCAATTATAATATCACATTATTTAAAATGGAATTGTTTCATATAAATATTACTTTACAACATATTAAAATGATTTCTTTGTTAACAAATCATTTATATGATTTTTTTTCCCATGTAAATGCACCTGTCCCACACTTCTGAGTCCTTACCGCGACACCGAACAAATACCATAGTAAAAGTTTTATTCAAAGCCAAACAAATCTAGTTTCTATGGAAACGGAAGTTAACAAGTGAGCACATGGATGACAGGTTAGGCGACCCACATAGGTGACCCTCAAGATCAGAGACACAAGGTTAAGGTCACCTTTTCTTCTGAAGTATTTATTGTGTATCCTTACCATACAGCTTAGTAATTGTGTATTTTGAACTACATTTTAAAAAATAACTTAATGTTACTGTTGAATTCATGTATACTGGATGCTAAGAGTCAAAGCTAACGTAGCAGACCTTGCTAGCTGCCATTTATCTGCAATATTAGCAAAAATTAAATTTCTGCAATATGTCTGTAAAGACATCAGAACTTCAATATATGTCATAAAACACAACATATTGTTTAATTTTTTGTGTATGAAGACTGACATCTATGGTTACTGTCTACATTTTTCAGGGCGTAAAGAAAATCACGAAATCCCCTATTTTTAAAAAATTTTTGTATATCAATACTTACAATGATGAATAAAGCTTGATGAAAATGAATTCAAATGTCTTGAAAATATTATAGAAATTAAAAAAGCAAATTGTATAAAATGAACGTTATTGTAATGTTGCGGTAAGGACATTCAGTAAGAACAAGTGATGAAAAATAAACATGTTACAGATTCAAATCTTAACCACTATATGTAATGTTGTGTACCTGTTTATATGTATTACATACTCTGATGGTTAAAATTCATAGAGGTTGATTTTTCTTTAATTTGGGAGAATCAAAAGTGAACGTAGTTGCAGAAAACACCCTAGACACTTTGGCATCCCATTTGTCACTGGTGTAGCTTGCCTTCAATAAAATATTTTTCCTACGCACCCTCTTTCAAGTTTTCTTTAGTTATGAAGTGATGTCATAATGTCATAATCACACAGGTAAGAAAGAAAGGCTACAGCAGACTGTATACACAATATACATATGGATATTTTTCATTGGACGACGTAGACACAGACGTGTTAGTTCATCAATAAAACTAATGAAGTACAGTCAATACGTGTTTCAGTGCTGAATATTCAAGTACGATATGAAGGCATCTACAATGTATTGTAGAAAAAAAAAATTAAAAACAGTCCACAGTAATGAAGCTACAGTGAAATGTAGACCAGGAACACGTCTTCTTTCATGTTTACATTCTCCAGTTAAACCCGTCAGGATGAGGCTGACACTTGTGGAAACCAGCCATCATGTTCGCTCATCTGCCCATCTTTTAGAATGCAATCGTGGGCTTCTCAGACAAAGAATAACAGGTTCTATGCTCCAGATCTGTATAAACTGTGTCAGCTGTACTGATAAATTTAGGATGACAATGTTCCATTAAAGTAAAGTAAAGGCTTCATGACGGCCATTTAAATGACAGATGGTCTTCAACAAAGCTACTAAAAAGGGTCCCACGGATTTCATATTTGGCCAAAATCAAAGTCAAGCCCCCCGTCGTGCAGGTTGCCTTCGTTTGCGTTGTCAAAGCTGTTCTTCCCGTGGATCTGTTTGAGGTGCTTGCGGAGAACTGGTTTGTGAGCGAAGACCATGTCACAGTAGTTGCAGCGGTGCGGCTTGTCCCCGCTGTGCAGGTTTAGGTGATCCAGCAAAGAACACTTTTGGGTGAAGGTCTTGCCGCAGATTTTACACTGGAAGGGCTTGATGCCGGCGTGGACGCGCATGTGCCGGTGCAGGTTGCCCTTCTGCGTGAAGGTCTTGCCGCACAGCAGGCACATGAACAGCTTGTGCATCTTGAGGTGGTTGGCGTAGTTCTCCAGCTGGCGGAAGACCCGGGAGCACTTGGGGCACTGGTGGTACCACTGGAGAGGTTTGTCGTAGTTCCTCTGGTGCACACTGTGTTTCTCTGCAGGAGGGGACGGAGGAGGGGGGCTCAGAGGGTATCCAGCCACGCCAGGCGCAACCGCCATCTCACTGCCACGACTGTCCACAGTGGAGTTGATGAGGGAGTGCTGGGGCTCAGGAGAGTGGAGGGCAGGAGGCGGGCTGGTGGGGAAGTGACCAGTGATGGAGTTTTCCACTTCGTCAGACACAGACTCCACTTTCACTATCGCAATATCACTCTCCACCACACCCTGCTTCGGACGTCTGCCTACGATCTGAAGGGGGGACATCGGCTGTATGATCACATCGTCGTCGTCGTCACCATCGACATTGTTGTCATCCCCAACCGGCACTACTTCCTCCTCCTCCTCCTGATGGACAGTCCGAACCTGAGAGCGCTCTTGCTCTCTCGGGGACGATAAACCCTCCTCCTTCTTCTCCCTCCTCAGACCCACATCCACCTCCAGCTTGCGTGCAGACTGAGGTTTGATGAACTTGTTGAGAGCTTGGGTGCACTGCTCCACAATGTGGCCCATTTGGAGGAAGCTGGCCACTGTCAGGTAATGCACAAGCTCCAGCTCGGGAAACTCCAGCTGACCCGTGTAACAGGATAACAGCAGCTGCCGGCCCACCTCCGCCTCCTGGATCATGGAGATCTGGACCTCCCTGGAGTCCTGCTGAAGGATGAACTGGTCCCTCAAGAAAGAGGAGCCGGCGGCAAACACTACCTTGTGACCAGGCACCTCCAGCTGGTTGATGCGCACAGTGACATCACAGAAGCGCCTCTGGTGTCGTAGGAGGTTCATCTTCTGCAGCATGGAGTCGCCAAACGTGGCGAAGCGGAACTGCAGGATCACCTGGTTCTGGGCCATAGTGAACCGAGGGCCAGCAGCAGCAGTGCACCTGTTAAGCACAAATTCAGAGAATGTGTCATCTCTCTTAAATAACACACTATATATAATGTGAATTTTATATTTTGTCTTTAACTGTTATACTTCAGATAACAGGCAGTCATACTTGCACATACAAATTCAAGAACAGGCATACCTGCATATACAAATTCAAGAGATGTAAATCTAAGAATACACAACTGCAGTCTCTCCTCACATTAAAGGTCCCATATTGTCCTAATTTTCAGGTTCATACTTGTATTTTGTGTTTCTGCTAGAACATCTTTACATGCTGTAATGTTCAAAGAAACTTTATTTTCCTCATACTGTGCCTGAATATACCTGTATACAACCTCCGTTTTAGTGCATTTCAACGGAATTGCGTTGCTAGGCAACAGTTTGGGTCCATGTTTACTTCCTGTCAGCTGATGTTATTTACATACACTGCAACAGGAAAAGGACTGGGACACATTTAGAATGTTTATGTTTAAAACTGTGTAATGATCTATATATTGTATATTTGTGACATCACAAATGGACAGAAATCCTAATGGCTTGTTTCAAACGCACAATTACTGAATACTGGCTGTGTGTATTTCTCCGTATATTGAGCGTTTTGATAGGTAAACAGTATTTATAAAGCACTTAAACCTGCTTTATAATATAAAAGACATGAAAATCTCACTTTTTACAATATAGGACCTTTAAACTCTCTATATACTATATTCTACATTAAGCCCATTTGTAAATGATACATAATGAGCTAGTGTATTTAACACGCAGGTGGTGGTAGTTCAATTAATCAGCCGATCGATGCAGCCTCAATCATCATCAAACCTGGCGCGTGCTGCTCTCGTGGAGGAGACAGAGAACCTGACCTGGTTCAGAAACCTGCTAGTTCAACAGCGTCGGTTGAGCGGCTGTTTGGTCAGCTAGCTAATGTTTGTTAGTTAGTTAGCGGTTTATCACATACCATCATGTTTCTATATACTTTCGGAAGCTTTGTCCACTCCTCAGCTCAGCGTTCATCCTCTCGAACACATGGTAACAACAATATCTCATTTATATCACATCCTATAACTGTTAACGTCAGCGAGCCTTCACTGCTCTCCTGCTGGGAACACCCTGGGTCACATTGGTGAGCAAAACATGATTCAATATTGTTTAAAAGTGTTTACAGCTGATAGCCGAATTACAATGGCGGGTAAAACACGTTTAAAACACTCTGACTTGTTCTAGTGCTGCTGAGGTTAGCCTACACATAAGAACACTGATGTGAAGCTGTCTGATATTGTCACCTGGTTGTCGCTGTCCGAGTAGACTGGACTGTCTGTTAGCTTAGCGCCAGTGTTAAAGTAACGTCAAAGTACGGGGGTTTCTTTGAGGGTAAATAGGTAGTCAGGGTGTTAATTAGTTGGGTTACAGTGAGAACATAAAGTCATCCTGTGTAAAGTGACTCTCCATGTCTAACGTTAGCTAGCGTTAGCTCAACGGTACATGTAAACAATCAATCACAGATCGCCTCCTCCTCCTCTCTCTAGCTCTCTAGCTGACATCTCAGGCTGTCTGATGACGTTAACTAACTACCTGTATTACTACGTTTCCACTGAAGGTGACATAGGTGTTGTGTAGCCTACCTGTTAACCCTTTATAACCCTCGTAAAGCAGTTAAAGTTGGGTTGTCATCGGTGGGAATCTGTCGGTCTGTCTGCGGATATGAAGGAGCTGCTCCGGATGCAAAACCCAGGTTTCCCCTCTACTTCTTCGGTGTTTATTGGCCAGCTTAGAGATGTATTACCGCCACCTACTGGACTGGAGTGTGGAGCAGTAGATTAGCACAAAAATATTAGCCTAATTATTACGCGCATAAATGTCGCACATGCGCGCTCGCATATGCGCGTTCGCGTGTAGCTGCTGTACACTCCTCCTCTGCCTGCTCCTTCACTCAGACAGCTCAGCTCGCTCCACCTCTAGACGTGAACGCGCGTTCACTACACACTGCAGAAGAGTTAGTTTAGCTCTGAGAATATCTAGTGAATGTACAGGGGACGTTTGTGCAGAAATAACTGCTGCAGCTCCTCCAGACCAACAGAGGTTTTCCGTGTCTTGTGAAGTGACGGAGCTCTACAGAGATTTACGTTGTCTTCTCGTTACCGACCGGATGCCGGTGTCTCCTCTGCTCTCTCCGGCTGCGGGCGGAGAGAGCAGGGAGACACGCTGGAGAGCCCCTCTGCCTCAGCCTGCACTTAGGCAGGAAAAGCCAACACTAGGATCAGATCTAAATCATGTTCATGGAGAGACCTTCGTCTGGTCAGCTAACATTACTGCCAAGCAGCTGAAATATAGAGTGATATTGTGGTTTTAGCTGACTTGTGTCGCCTCACTGTTTTGAGTGATGCTCGTTCAGGTATATTGAGAGCGAGCAAGCACGAGCCCGACGCTGACTTTCGTTGATTTCACGGCCACAGGTGTCGCTGTTAAGAAGCATTTCTGAAAGTTACAAATAATCCCTTTAAAGGTCCCATGTCATGCTCATTTTCAGGTTCATACTTGTATTTTGTGTTTCTACTAGAACATGTTTACATGATTTAATGTATTTACCCTCTGTCTGAAACGCTCCGTTTTAGTGCATTTCAACGGAATTGCAACGGAATTGTGTTGCTAGGCAACAGTTTGGGTCCATGTTTACTTCCTGTCAGCTGATGTTATTTACATACACTGCAACAGGAAAAAAACTGGGACACATTTAGAATGTTTACGTTTAAAATCGTGTAATGATCTACATATTGTGTATTTGTGACATCACAAATGTACAGAAATCCTAACGGCTTGTTTCAAACGCACAGTTTCTGAATACGGGCTGTGTGTATTTCTCCGTATATTGAGCATTTTGATACTTTCACAGTATTTATATAGCACTTGAACCTGCCTTATAATATAAAAGACATGAAATCTCACTTTTTACAATATGGAGCCTTTAAAGGGACTGTTTGTAACTTTTTACACGTATAAATCATTGCGGGTTGGTGTCCCATGCGCGCTCACGTGTGGCTACGCTGTTCAGACTCAGACTCCAACACAAACTACATGGACGCACCAAAACCATAAAGTTGTATCTAGTGAAGCCCGTCTGTTAAACAGTGTTGGCCGCGGTCGGAGGACGCGGAGGAGACCGCAGCTTTGGTCTCCAGGGCCAGAGTCTCTGCTGTACTCTGCTCCGCTGCTCCTCTGCCTGCTTGCCTTCACTCACAGCTCGCTCCACCTCACGTGCATGTGCGCACACTACACACTGCAGAAGAGTTAGTTTAGCACTGAGAATATCTAGTAAATGTACAGTGGACGTTTGTGCAGAAATAACTGCTGCAGCTCCTCCAGACCAACAGAGGTTTCCCGTGTCTTGTGAAGTGACGGGGCTCCGCAACGAGTTACGTTATTGTCTCCGACCGGGTGCCGGTGTCTTCCCTGTTTCCTCCGGCTGCGGTCGGGAGGCTGAGGCAGGAAAAGCCAACACTAGGAGTGTGTTCCAATCCACGTACTTCCAGAAGTACACTTCAATGTAGTGCACTTTGTGCACTCTGTACTCACTTGAGTAGTGCGTAAATTTCAACAGAGTAGGGTCGTCTCAAATCGAATACTCTGCGGCGCACTGACCGGAAATGACGATCGCAACATTTGACAGCGGCTCGCTACCCTCCAAATTATCTTCTGAAAAAAAATGAAAGCAGAGTGTAAATTACGTTTCCAACGTCGTAGCCTACACCTACGATGTGTCTTCCTGTTGGCTGAAAATGCACCGGTATATTTACGTATTGTATTGTTTTATTCTGTTATCTACGTCTGTTTGAATAGTGGTCGTGGCTCCGCCCCTTCCGCTACGTAGCCAAGATGGAGGCAAATGAGTGTGGAAAGTGTCCAGCGTTCCACACTCAACGATCTGACCGTTTTGAGTACAACATCCGGGTACTTTGAGTGCACTGCATTTTGCCGTACTTCCCAATTGGAACGCACTTATGCACTCAAAATAGTGAGTGTAAGTACAGAAGTATGCGGATTGGAACACACCGTAGGATCAGCATCATTAAGCGATCCTTAAGTGTTGACACAAAGGGGGGGTCCTCGGTGGGTGGGGTCGGGGGGTCGTGCGTTCCCATGCACGTGCAAATATAACAGTATTATACTACTTACATATTCCCATCCAATAATCATTCAAGCATTCATGAAGTGTAAAATTTTTTTATTATAAATATTTACAAAATGTACAAAACAAAATGTACAGATAGGAAGTCATGACTGTTATTTAATTTGTCATATACTGACAAATAAAATGACAGAGCATCAGCACTAGGAGTGTCGTGTCCGCTTGAGAAACCTGGAAAAGAAGACAGAAGGAAACCAGGTCATTCAATTACTATTACATGTCCTGTGTTTTACCTTATGTATTCACCGGCGTTGGTTTGTTTGTTTGTCTGTTTGTCTGTCTGTTAGCAGGATTACTCCAAAAGTTTGTGATGGATTTAAATGAAATTTTTTGGTGGCGATCCGGATCGTGATCGGGGTTCAGGAATGTTTTTAAGAATTCCAATCGGCCTGAGCATTAAAGTGGCAGTAGGCAGTATATTTTTGGCGTCATTGGGCAAAAATTCCATCATAACCTTTCAGCATATTGTAATTCAAGTGTTCTGAGAGATAACTAGACTTCTGCGCCTCATTATGGCTCTGTTTACAGGCTTTAAAAAATCTAGCTGGCTCTCATAGACGGCTGCTAGACAGCAGACCTCAGGTCAGCTCTTACTGCTTGTTGTCCTCCGGTCTGTGAAATCTTGCAGATTCCGTTAGGAGCACCGGAGGACACAGAGGAATATGATTTTTTTTCAGGTTACCTGTTTCATGTACTACTGTCACAATATAGCGACCGTTTTATAAAAATATATTTTTTAAATCATATGTGCTCCAATCTCGTCTACTTCAGCATTAAGACCACAGGGTATAACACATGCACAGTGTAACTGATGACGCGTTGATGACGTGTGACCCGCCTTCTTCCTCCTTCTGAGAGCAGAGAGATACGTGTGTGGATGTGTGAGCGGATGCTGCTGGCCGTCAGCGGTGAGAAAGGAAAAAGCGGTAGATGACGGGATGAGAGACAACGTAGTGTAACGTTATACAGACATGACGAGGCTGCTGAATGAGAGAGGCATCCGCCGATACGTTACACGGAAACACACCGTGTTAATAATGAGCCGACCACCTCACGGTACCGCCAGCTGTGAGCTGTGATCTGTTTTTAAAGTCAGGCACCTTGGCGAAGTTCTGCGCTCTCCGAGTGCAATTCTAGTTCATAGTGAAATATAACAGGCCACTTTTACTATATTATGCAGTATTGCTGTATTTTGTCACCAGAAACAAAACAAAAATGAATATTTAATTTGCAGGCTATGATTACAATTCATAACTACTATGTTATGAATAAATGGTTCAATAAAGCATAACAATAATATTAATATTGAATTATCCACTGATCATGCATGTACTTAATCTTTTGTACTTCCAGAAACACTAGAATCAATTTAGACTGTGAACATTTGATTGAATTAACATACCGCTGTTTCACACATGAAATGATATTAACAGGGTGTGTAATATACTGTATTGTACCATCCTCCATACCAGGTGAAACTGTATCTGCCCAAAATGACCAAGGCAACCAGTCCTATTGATGCAGCAGCAACCAGAGATGAAACCCTCAGAACATAGGATGTATCTGGAACAAGGAAACGCTGTCTGTGAGTATCACTTTATACATCTACTTGTTTAAAATACTCTCTATTGCCTTCTACCTTCAGAATGTTGTAACTAGGTAAAATGTCATTTCCCAAAATAAATCTTAATCCAAAAATCATCATTTTAAAAATGACACTATCTGATTAGGTTATTTTGGCCAGTGAATTACCTCTTACTTTAGCCCACAGGACACAGGAACTTTTTAAAGCCTAAAGAGAGAAAACATTCAGGTACTTTAACAAGTAAACTGCAAAGTCTGATGCAGTTTCTAAGTCAATACATATTTATACTGATACTTAATTGCACCCACCGATTTCCACTGACTGACAGCTCGCAAGATGATATAATAGTTCCGGCCATTCTCCAGTGGTGCATTAAAGAAGCCTCCATAGTCGAGTCCATCTCCTACAGTAAAGTTCATCTCTGTCCCGACATGTCTGACATCAATCTGGGCAGTGATGTACTCTGTTGAGGATTTTATTTCGCTTGAGGGGCCCGAGCTCGCAGGAGAGGAACAGTCAAACATCATAATCCCCTCTACAGGAAGCACAAACACCTGGTACAAACTGCAAAATGAAAGACAAAAAAAAGCATAGCCATATGGCCATAAATAAAGATATGTTAATACTAGGGCTGTCAATCGATGAAAATATTTAATCGCGATTAATTGCAGGATTCCCCATAGTTAATTAACAATTAATCGCAAATTAATCACATTTTTTATACGTTCAAAATGTACCTTATAGGGAGATTTGTCAAGAATTGTATACTCTTATCAACATGGGAGTGGGCAAATATGCTGCTTTATGCAAATGTATGTATATATTTATTACTGGAAATCAATTAACAACACAAAACAATGACATACCCATAGAACCCATTTTCATTCACATATCTGGAGGTCAGAGGTCAAGGGACCCTTTTGAAAATGGCCATGCAAGTTTTTCCTCAAAATTTAGCGGATGTTTGGAGCGATATTTAGCCTCCTTGGCGACAAGTCAGTAAGACATGGTTCGTACCGATGCCAGCTACAGTACAAACTAAAAACTGCAAACTCAACCAGCATTATAAATTGGGGACATTAGTAGGTCATTTTAAGCATGAAGGTGCATGATGTTGTTGTTTGATGTTTGAAGTTGATGTTTTATCTCATAGGGTTTTTACTTTCCCCTTTAACCTAGAACAGAAGAGCTGCTCACATATCTTGGTGGTTACCTTATTGGGTCCAGTGTGTTGGGTGATCTGCGTAGCCTCAGAGTTGGTACAGGAGTCTCAAATTCTCTATAGTAGACAACTGGTGCTGGAGGCACTGCCAAATGTTATTAGGTTCAGTATAAAGAAGACCGCATCAAATGAAATAGAGTTACATCAGTCCTAAATACAGTAGTTCCAGTTCAATGCAGGGAAACATTTAGTCAGAGTAGAGTAAATGTAAGAGTCGGCTGTATAATGATACCTGGTAAACTTGTGTTGGTGGTGATGGTGATAGTGAATCTGGAAGACACTGCAATGATGGAGATGCTGTAGTTTGTGACTGGAAGCAGGTTCAGACAGAGTTCCAGCTGGTCTGCCTTAGAGCTCAGAAACTGCTTTCTTGTATCGTGAAAGGAGCTCTGGTAGTCTCTGGATCCTATGTATGTCACCTGGAATGGTTACATCCAATGTGGCATCAGTCACGGTCACAAAAACCTCCATGAAGGTAAAACAAATGTATGGTTTTGCATGATAAATGCTAAACTGTCCATACACATTCACATATAACCAGAGAATGAAGTTAAAGGGATAGTTTGGGTGTTTTGAAGTGGGGTTGTATGAAGTACTTATCCATTGTCAGTGTATTACTTACAGAAGTTGGCGGTCGGCACGCCCCAGTTTGGAGAAGCAGACAGGAGCAACAGCACGGGAGCAAAGCAATGTAGTGCTGTGGACGGGGTCAGCAGTAAAACATATTTTATCCACCTAAAAGAAAGGCTCTCCTAAAAAAATCAGTATCCGTTTAAGAGTTCTCTATATTTAGAATATTTTCACTGCTTTATCTTGCTGTCAGAAAGACCTTTAGGGCGGAGAACTGAACTGTAAGGGAAACTTATCTATGCTCTCTTCAAAGCTGCCAAAAACCGTTGACAAAACAGTATAGATAAGATTCACTTTCAGTTCAGTTCCCCGTTGAAAAATATTCTAAATACATGTTTTGTTGCTGCCCCCGATCCACAGCAGTACATTGCTTTGCTCCTGTGATGGTGCTCCTGTCAATGGATGAAATCTCCTGTTACCTTGTATACTTCTGTATCCTCCTCATGCTTCTCTGCTCTCCAATGCAGACATTTTTCATTGAGGACAACTAGGTGACTGACAGGTGGCTTTATTTCTGTAAGAGATATAAAGAGAGTGAAGGTACACACAATCTTCAGTCACATCATACACGCATCATACCCATCCAGATGCTATTATTTCATGAGGCCTAATGAACATTGCAATTTACAGATGTTCCTAGTGGGGTTATGTTGTTACTCACCTATGCATCTCAGTGTAGCTGTCTGCCACACTCCAGAGCTGCCACACACAGAGACGTTGCTGCCCCTCCAGCTGTGATATCCATCCACACAGCGGTGGATCACCATGCTCCTGTTATGCCAAATCACCTCTGAGTTGGCGAGGAAGGGAACCGGGCCACATTTGGCTAAGAAAACAATAACACTGATCGGTTAGCTCATTGATTGCAAGTATTGCAGGTCCTTATTAGCATGATTATAATACAGTATATTCCACACATTATGTGTTTGTGTTCCGAGTCATCAGGTGGTAAAAGCCATTGCTGAGTGAAGTCAAATAAGTCACATGTTGTTCCTTAACATTCAGGCAGCAGCAGATTGATCACAGAATGATGTAAATTACCAGCGTGTCTCGGGACTGTGAAAATTACAAAATATAATTTTTCACCAATTTACCTCAAAATCTGCAACAAGCACAGAACATAGAGCCCAAACAGGAATATACAAGTGAGCCTCTAACCACAACTGAATATAATCCTGAGCATTCACTTCAAATCAAAGCATCAATAAAAATATATCAACGACATGTTAAAAGAAAAAAAAAAAAAAATCACAAATAGTGAATCTTCCACAGTGTAATAGGAGCATGTCCATGTATAGAGATTATCACTGTACCTTTGCACTTTACAGACACTTCCCCCCACTGTCCTGATAGTAGACATGTCGAAATATTAGTTTCCCTCTCCTGGTAAAATCCCTCCGTGCACTCGTACAGCACCACACTGCCCGGTCTACTGGTGCCATCCCACCGGAGGTTAGTGTGGGGGAGGGTTAGTGGGGGCCCACAGCTTACTTCTGCACACAGACATGAATTAGCACAAACTGTGTGCTATTAACAGGCATGCAATACATGACAAAGAAAAACACACATAGCACAGTCAAATGCTCCATGACAGCTGTCGATGGTACATAATGAGAACAAGTAGCAAACTCTCTTTATATATATTCTATGTTTATACCTCATATGAATATGCAAGTATAGAATTGGCACCATACTACATCATCATACCGTGACTGTTTACAAAACAGTAATATACTGTTACTTATATTTTAAAGCAAGAGTTTGACAATTTGGGAAATAGGCTTATTTGCTTATTTGCTCTATGGTAAATATGAAGCTTCAGCTAGCAGCCAGTTAGCTTAGCTTAGCACAAAGGCTGGAAACAGGAGGAAACAGCTAGCATGGCCTGGCCTGTCCAAAGGAAACAAATGTACTATTTCTTAGCCCAAGTGCAGTGACCGTCACCATGCGGTTGCCAGGCAACCAGCGTAGACTCGAGGCAGTCACTACCCCAGGCCAAGAAATAGTCCAACACGTCTCCTGCTGTAAAACCACAATGTGTCAGTTTTTACACTTTGTTTTTTGTATGGATTAAACAAACAAGACATAACGTGTTCATTCGCTTTTAATGTGCTGGTAGGTGGATTTTATTACTGTTGGACGGAAAGTTTCCTTTCTTTATGCTAAGCTAAGCTAATCGGCAGCTGGCTGTAACCTTATATTGAACGGACAGATATGAGAGTGGTATCGATCTGCTCAATAATTAAATTGAGGACAACTAGGTGACTGACAGGTGGCTTTATTTCTGTAAGATATATAAAGAGAGTGATGGTACACACATCTTCAGTAACATCATACACGCATCATACCCATCCAGATGCTATTATTTCATGAGGCCTAATGAACATTGCAATTTACAGATGTTCCTAGTGGGGTTATGTTGTTACTCACCTATGCATCTCAGTGTAGCTGTCTGCCACACCCCAGAGCTGCCACACACAGAGACGTTGCTGCCCCTCCAGCTGTGATATCCATCCACACAGCGGTGGATCACCATGCTCCTGTTATGCCACATCACCTCTGAGTTGGCGAGGAAGGGAACCGGGCCACATTTGGCTAAGAAAACAATGACACTGATCGGTTAGCTCATTGATTGCAAGTATTGCAGGTCCTTATTAGCATGATTATAATACAGTATATTCCACACATTATGTGTTTGTGTTCCGAGTCATCAGGTGGTAAAAGCCATTGCTGAGTGAAGTCAAGTAAATCACATGTTGTTCCTCAACATTCAGGCAGCAGCAGATTGATCACAGAATGATGTAAATTACCATCATATCTCGGGACTGTGAAAGTTACAAAATATTATAATTCACCAATTTACCTCAAAATCTGCAACAAGCACAGAACATAGAGCCCAAACAGGAATATACAAGTGAGCCTCTATAACCACAACTGAATATAAACCTGAGCATTCACTTCAAATCAAAGCATCAACAAAAATATATCAATGACATGTTAAAAGAAAAAAAAATCACAAATAGTGAATCTTCCACAGTGTAATAGGAGCATGTCCATGTATAGAGATTATCACTGTACCTTTGCACTTTACAGACACTTCCCCCCACTGTCCTGATAGTAGACATGTCGAAATATTAGTTTCCCTCTCCTGGTAAAATCCCTCCGTGCACTCGTACAGCACCACACTGCCCGGTCTACTGGTGCCATCCCACCGGAGGTTAGTGTGGGGGAGGGTTAGTGGGGGCCCACAGCTTACTTCTGCACACAGACATGAATTAGCACAAACTGTGTGCTATTAACAGGCATGCAATACATGACAAAGAAAAACACACATAGCACAGTCAAATGCTCCATGACAGCTGTCGATGGTACATAATGAGAACAAGTAGCAAACTCTCTTTATATATATTCTATGTTTATACCTCATATGAATATGCAAGTATAGAATTGGCACCATACTACATTATCATACCGTGACTGTTTACAAAGCATAGTAATATACTGTTACTTATATTTTAAAGCAAGAGTTTGACAATTTGGGAAATAGGCTTATTTGCTTATTTGCTCTATGGTAAATATGAAGCTTCAGCTAGCAGCCAGTTAGCTTAGCTTAGCACAAAGGCTGGAAACAGGAGGAAACAGCTAGCATGGCCTGGCCTGTCCAAAGGAAACAAATGTACTATTTCTTAGCCCAAGTGCAGTGACCGTCACCATGCGGTTGCCAGGCAACCAGCGTAGACTCGAGGCAGTCACTACCCCAGGCCAAGAAATAGTCCAACACGTCTCCTGCTGTAAAACCACAATGTGTCAGTTTTTACACTTTGTTTTTTGTATGGATTAAACAAACAAGACATAACGTGTTCATTCGCTTTTAAGGTGCTGCTAGGTGGACGGAAAGTTTCCTTTCTCTATGCTAAGCTAAGCTAATCGGCAGCTGGCTGTAGCCTTATATTGAACGGAGAGATATGAGAGTGGTATCGATCTGCTCACCTAACTCTCAGTAAGAAAGCAAATAAGTGTATTTCTCAAAATGTCAAACCATTGCTTTAAAGGCACAACGAGTAGGACTTTCCCTAAAAAAAACAATGTATAGACTGATGCAAATAATCCTTTATGACCCACTAGAAGAGTGTGGTGGTGTCTGTATCTGCAGAGATCCTGCCCTCTACCTGTATTTTCTCTTTTCTTTTCATTTTGTGTTCGATATGTTTCTGGGGGCGTCAACCCTGCCTGATCATAAGCGCTCATCCTAGAGGAAGCTACAAAAATGGCAGACACAGCGCCGAAAAAAAATGCAAATATGGCGAGGTAAAGCAGCAAGCGGACAAAGCTCATTTCAAAACGAGAGTGAACCTGGGGTTAGGCTTTCAACCCCTTGATAAGCCGAGGAAGAGGGGCTAACTTTGAATGTTGTTTACAAACTGCAACCGACAAATCCTACTCGTTGGGCCTTTAAATATTTTGTGCAAATTGCTACAAATATTCTGAAATAATTAAAACAGTAATTTCTCAATATATTTGTCATCAAATATTGCACCTTCACAGCATAGATCAATATCCTCCCACAGTCCATTCTCTCCACATACTGAGTAGTTCCTCAGGCTCCCAGTGTAATAGCCTTCCTCACATTGGTAATGCACCACACTGCCAATGTGTGATGTGCCATCCCATAGCATTTTAGCATGAGGTTTAAAAACAGGCTCTTGACAATTGATTTCTACGACAAACAAAAAAAACAGCAAGTCATTGTAGATGTTTAGATGTTAAAATCAATGAGACAAGTTTATATATACAATTCACAATGTTGAATAAATGGTTGTAAATGGCAGTTGACTGATGAGAGTAACATTCATACGGTTCAGTTACAGCACGCAAATTATTATGTACGACATTTGAGAGGATTGCATTATTACTTTTAGGTAGGCAGGTAACCTAATACGCTGTTGTGTGGACTAATGTCATTATCACCTTGACAGAGCAGAGAGGCTCCATCCCATTCTCCACTGGCAGTACAAACTGAGACATTTCCCTCTCCAACACGGCCATATCCAGAGTTACACTGATAAACAACCTGAGAGCCCACAGTGGAGATGTTACCCCAAAGCATGACTGAATGAGGGATGGGTGGGGGCTCACCACAGTCAACTTCTACAAGGATGGAAATACTTCATTGAGTGAAAAACACTTATTATTTGACTGGACAACAACAATCGGAAACAATGCCAACCGCGGCATGAACAACATTTTAATAAGTTGTTACCTTTGCATGAGATGTTTGGTTTTGTCCAGTAACCATTAATTGTGCACAATGACATGTTGTTTCCTTCATTGTGATAAAACCCTATTTTACAGTAGTAAGTCAGTGTGCTTCCAGCGGTGGAGCTGCCATTCCACACTTGCCCGGTGTGAGGCAGTATAGGAGGATCTCCACATAATATCTCTGGGACAGGAAATGATGCACACAGAGGGGTTATACAGAGTTTACAAAATGTATTAAAAAAACAACAACTAATACATTTTGACTGCATGAAATACAAGTTTTATTCCAATGAATTCTTAGCAATTTGACAAAAGTGGTGGTTACTGTATGTTCACGTAGGGATCTCTGCCCTGCACACCTATTCCATGCTACAGTCACACAGAGGATTTTCAGTTATGTTGATTAGCTCTTCTCAGGTCAGGACTGTGTTGCCATGCGCAGACTAATTAGCCAGGATATGTGAACATTAGGGCTGTCAAAGTTAACGTTATAATAATGAGTTAACACACATTAGCTTTAACGCCACCAATTTGTTTAACGCACTTAATGAGTGAAGATATCAACATCATATGAAACTAGAAAAACCGAAGGAATCCATCGGTACCAACCATGTCATACTAGCTTGTTGTTAAGGAGGCCAAACTTACGCTACATTTTGTTGAGGAATAACTGGCATGGCCATTTTCAATGGGGTCCCTTGACCTCTGACCTCCAGATATGTGAATGTAAATGGGTTCTATGGGTACCCACGAGTCTCCCCTTTACAGACATGCCCACTTCATGATAATAACATGCAATTTTGGGGCAAGTCATAGTCAAGTCAGCACACTGACACACCGACAGCTGTTGTCGCCTGTTGGGCTGCAGTTTGCCATGTTATGATTTGAGCATATTGTTTTATGCTAAATGCAGTACCTGTGAGGGTTTCTGGGCAATATTCGTCATTGTTTTGTGTTGTTAAATGATTTCCAATAATAAATATATACATATAATTTGCATAAATCAGCATATTTGCCCACTACCATGTTAATAAGAGTATTAAATACTTAACAAATCTCCCTAAACAATGTGCGATGAATTTGCGATGAATTGCGATTAACTATGGACAATCATGCGATTAATCTCGATTAAATATTTTAATCGATTGACAGCCCTAATATTAATATAATTGTAAATCTTTAACAAACAGCAGTCCTGATCATAACTACCAAATATTCATTAATTTTAACCCTTTAAATGCCAGTTTGATTGCATAATACAACTGTTGTGAAAACAAAATGAGAGTGAATCTGGGGTTGTCTTTCAACCCCTTGATAAGCCGAGGAAGAGGGGCTAACTTTGAATGTTGTTTACAAACTGCAACTGACAAAATCCTACTCATTGTGCCTTTAAATATTTTGTGCTAATGCTACAAATATTCTGAAATAATTAAATTGAGGACAACTAGGTGACTGACAGGTGGCTTTATTTCTGTAAGAGATATAAAGAGAGTGAAGGTACACACAATCTTCAGTAACATCATACACGCATCATACCCATGCTATTATTTCATGAGGCCTAATGAACATTGCAATTTACAGATGTTCCTAGTGGGGTTATGTTGTTACTCACCTATGCATCTCAGTGTAGCTGTCTGCCACACCCCAGAGCTGCCACACACAGAGACGTTGCTGCCCCTCCAGCTGTGATATCCATCCACACAGCGGTGGATCACCATGCTCCTGTTATGCCACATCACCTCTGAGTTGGCGAGGAAGGGAACCGGGCCACATTTGGCTAAGAAAACAATGACACTGATCGGTTAGCTCATTGATTGCAAGTATTGCAGGTCCTTATTAGCATGATTATAATACAGTATATTCCACACATTATGTGTTTGTGTTCCGAGTCATCAGGTGGTAAAAGCCATTGCTGAGTGAAGTCAAATAAGTCACATGTTGTTCCTCAACATTCAGGCAGCAGCAGATTGATCACAGAATGATGTAAATTACCAGCGTGTCTCGGGACTATGTGAAAATTACAAAATATAATTTCTCACCAATTTACCTCAAAATCTGCAACAAGCACAGAACATAGAGCCCAAACAGGAATATACAAGGGAGCCTCTAACCACAACTGAATATAATCCTGAGCATTCACTTCAAATCAAAGCATCAATAAAAATATATCAATGACATGTTAAAAGAAAAAAAAAAAAAAGCACAAATAGTGAATCTTCCACAGTGTAATAGGAGCATGTCCATGTATAGAGATTATCACTGTACCTTTGCACTTTACAGACACTTCCCCCCACTGTCCTGATAGTAGACATGTCGAAATATTAGTTTCCCTCTCCTGGTAAAATCCCTCCGTGCACTCGTACAGCACCACACTGCCTGGTCTACTGGTGCCATCCCACCGGAGGTTAGTGTGGGGGAGGGTTAGTGGGGGCCCACAGCTTACTTCTGCACACAGACATGAATTAGCACAGACTGTGTGCTATTAACAGGCATGCAATATGTCACAAAGAAAAACACACATAGCACAGTCAAATGCTCCATGACAGCTGTCGATGGTACATAATGAGAACAAGTAGCAAACTCTCTTTATATATATTCTATGTTTATACCTCATATGAATATGCAAGTATAGAATTGGCACCATACTACATTATCATACCTTGACTGTTTACAAAGCATAGTAATATACTGTTACTTATATTTTAAAGCAAGAGTTTGACAATTTGGGAAATAGACTTATTTGCTTATTTGCTCTACGGTAAATATGAAGCTTCAGCTAGCAGCCAGTTAGCTTAGCTTAGCACAAAGGCTGGAAACAGGAGGAAACAGCTAGCATGGCCTGGCCTGTCCAAAGGAAACAAATGTACTATTTCTTAGCCCAAGTGCAGTGACCGTCACCATGCGGTTGCCAGGCAACAAGCGTAGACTCGATGAAGTCACTACCCCAGGCCAAGAAATAGTCCAACACGTCTCCTGCTGTAAAACCACAATGTGTCAGTTTTTACACTTTGTTTTTGTGTGAATTAAACAAACAAGATATAACGTGTTCATTCGCTTTTAAGGTGCTGGTAGGTGGATTTTGTTAATGACGGAAAGTTTCCTTTCTCTATGCTAAGCTAAGCTAATCGGCAGCTGGCTGTAGCCTTATATTGAACGGAGAGATATGAGAGTGGTATCGATCTGCTCACCTAACTCTCAGCAGGAAAGCAAATAAGTGTATTTCTCAAAATGTCAAACCATTGCTTTAAAGGCACAACGAGTAGGACTTTCCCTAAAAAAAACAATGTATAGACTGATGCAAATAATCCTTTATGACCCACTAGAAGAGTGCGGTGGTGTCTGTATCGGCAGAGATCCTGCCCTCTGCCTGTATTTTCTCTTTTCTTTTCATTTTGTGTTCGATATGTTTCTGGGCGTCAACCCTGCCTGATCATAAGCGCTCATCCTAGAGAGGAAGCTACGAAAATGGCAGAAACAGCGCCGAAACAAAATACAAATATAGCGAGGTAAAGCAGCAAGCGGACAAAGCTCATTTCAAAACGAGAGTGAACCTGGGGTTGGCTTTCAACCCCTTGATAAGCCGAGGAGGAGGGGCTAACTTTGAATGTTGTTTACAAACTGCAACCGACAAATCCTACTCGTTGGGCCTTTAAATATTTTGTGTAAATTGCTACAAATATTCTGAAATAATTAAAACAGTAATTTCTCAATATATTTGTCATCAAATATTGCACCTTCACAGCATAGATCAATATCCTCCCACAGTCCATTCTCTCCACATACTGAGTAGTTCCTCAGGCTCCCGGTGTAATAGCCTTCCTCACATTGGTATTGCACCACACTGCCAATGTGTGATGTGCCATCCCATAGCATTTTAGCATGAGGTTTAAAAACAGGCTCTTGACAATTGATTTCTACGACAAACAAAAAAACAGCAAGTCATTGTAGATGTTTAGATGTTAAAATCAATGAGGCAAGTTTATATATACAATTCACACATCTTGACTGATGAGAGTAACATTCATACGGTTCAATTACAGCATGCAAATTATGATGCACGACATTTGAGAGGATTGCATTATTACTTTTAGGTAGGCAGGTAACCTAATACGCTGTTGTGTGGACTAATTTAATTTTCACCTTGACAGAGCAGAGAGGCTCCATCCCATTCTCCACTGGCAGTACAAACTGAGACATTTCCCTCTCCAACACGGCCATATCCAGAGTTACACTGATAAACAACCTGAGAGCCCACAGTGGAGATGTTACCCCACAGTATGACTGAATGAGGGATGGGTGGGGGCTCACCACAGTCAACTTCTACAAGGATGGAAATATTTCATTGAGTGAAAAACTGTTATTATTTGACTCTGGACAACAACAATCGGAAACAATGCCAACCGTAATTAGGTTGTTACCTTTGCATGAGATGTTTGGTTTTGTCCAGTAACCATTAATTGTGCACAATGACATGTTGCTTCCTTCATTGTGATAAAACCCTATTTTACAGTAGTAAGTCAGTGTGCTTCCAGCGGTAGAGCTGCCATTCCACACTTGCCCGGTGTGAGGCAGTATAGGAGGATCTCCACATAATATCTCTGGGACAGGAAATGATGCACACAGAGGGGTTATACAGAGTTTACAAAATGTATTTAAAAAAAAAAAAAAAAAACTAATAAATTTTGACTGCATGAAATACAAGTTTTATTCCAATGAATTCTTAGCAATTTGACAAAAGTGGTGGTTACTGTATGTTCACGTAGGGATCTCTGCCCTGCACACCTATTCCATGCTACAGTCACACAGATGATTTTCAATTATGTTGATTAGCTCTTCTCAGGTCAGGACTGTGTTGCCATGCGCAGACTAATAAGCCAGGATATGTGAACATTAGGGCTGTCAAAGTTAACGTTATAATAATGAGTTAACACACATTAGCTTTAACACCACCAATTTGTTTAACGCACTTAATGAGTGAAGATATCAACATCATATGAAACTAGAAAAACCTAAGGAATCCATCGGTACCAACCATGTCATACTAGCTTGTTGTTAAGGAGGCCAAACTTACACTAAATTTTGTTGAGGAAAAACTGGCATGGCCATTTTCAAAGGTGTTCCTTGACCTCTGACCTCCAGATATGTGAATGAAAATGGGTTCTATGGGTACCCACGAGTCTCCCCTTTACAGACATGCCCACTTTATGATAATAACATGCAGTTTGGGACAAGTCATAGTCAAGTCAGCACACTGACACACCGACAGCTGTTGTTGCCTTTTGGGCTGCAGTTTGCCATGTTATGATTTGAGCATATTGTTTTATGCTAAATGCAGTACCTGTGAGGGTTTCTGGACAATATTCGTCATTGTTTTGTGTTGTTAAATGATTTCCAATAATAAATATATACATACATTTGCATAAAGCAGCATATTTTCCCACTCCCATTTTGATAAGAGTATTACAGTATATACTTGACAAATCTCCCTAAACAATGTGCGATGAATTTGCGATTAATTGCGATTAACTATGGACAATCAAGTGATTAATCGCAATTAAATATTTTAATCGATTGACAGCCCTGATATTAATATAATTCTAAATCTGTAAGAAACAGCAGTCCTGATCATAACTACCAAATATTAATTAATTTTAACCCTTTAAATGCAAGTTTGTTTACATAATACCACTGTTATGAAAAAAATGTATATTATTATTATTTTCAAATTATTTTCTGTGTAAAATGGAAGGTTTTTTTCACATTCTGGGATATGTCAATGATTAGCAACAACATTGATTTCAATGCATTGGCCGTGGGATCAAACATTTTTGCCCATGAGAGTCGGAGTGTCTGTATTTTGGCTACACAGTTTATTATAGACTTATTATAGGAGCTGAGATTGAACTTCAAAACTTGAAAAAAAAAATAATTCACACCCTTGCCAAAATGTATACAATGTGCATTAACACAACCAAAATGATTGAAAAAAATAATAAAAATACCAAAATGTCCCTAGTGATGCATAAGGGTTAAGTATTTGTTCCTAGGTATACACAACAAGTCATGACAGAAAATGCTAGAAATAATTTCCTTCCATTTCATATTTGAAAAGAACCATTTCAGGTGTTTCAGTAAGTTTGAATTACCTCGACAAAACAGAGTTGTGGGGGTCCACTGACCGTCTTCATTACAGATCGAGACATTATGTCCTCCTTTGTTATAAAAGCCCTTTTTACAAACATAGAGCACAGTGCTGCCGGGGGTTGAATTACTGTCCCACACCTGCTCAGTGGATTCAATTATAGGAGGACTTCCACATAAGGTCTCTACAGGGAATAACATGAACCACAACCATGTAACATGAACACCTGGATTCAGATTAATAATTCCCTTTCGGTTTACTCGACTCAGGAAGTTAAAGTGCAAAGAGAGAAAGAAGAAGAAACTGTATATCGGTGTACCTTGACAGAGCACAGATGGTTTCTCCCACTGTCCAGCAGGAGTACAGATGGAAACATTGCCCTTTCCAACATTATGATATCCAGAGTTACACTGATAAAGCACCTCGGTGCCCATCCTTGAGCTCTTATTCCACAGCATAAGAGAGTGAGGGAGGGCAGGGGGAGAGCCACAGTCAACCTCTGTGAGGGCCAAAGCAGTGACATGCTGCATGAAACCGTATTCACTGGGAAATCTCACAGGAACTCTGTCCGGTTGATCAGTTTCATGATCCCTGTGCTCCTGAAACTGGTTAGCAACTCACTACAAAAAAGTTGCACTGTCATCAGTGGGAGATTCATTATATTATCATCCCCTTAACTTAAGGTTTGAAGGATAGGTTCAGAATGTTTCAAGTCTTAAAACAATGGTCAGGTGCCCATATGAGCATTAAACAGGGTTTGCTTGCTGTAACTATCACGTTCATATCATACTGGCTGTTGTAGCAACTCATTAAGTAATAACTGTGCATAACGTAATCATTTAAGTGTAATAAAATAACAGTTTTGTTCACAATGTAATAAGTTATTACATTATGAGAAAGTTATTACATTATAGCAAAAGTTGAATAATGTAATAAATTCAGCGCATAATATAATAATTTAAAAAAAGAGTACTCTCCTTGTCTTCTTAAAGCAGAGGAACCCTCTAGTTTTACATGACACAAGTGGAGGAGTTAATTTAAAGCAACTGGACAGAACCCAGAACGGACTCCAGTTTCCTCCCACAGTCTTAAGACATGCAGGTTCATTGTTGACTCTAAATGTCCCGTAGGTGTGACTGTGAGCGTGAATGGTTGTCTGTCTCTATGTGTCAGCCCTGTGATAGTCTGGCGACCTTACAGCACTTCCAAAGTTATTTTAACCCAAACCGCGATCTTTTCCTAAAGCAAGCTAAGTCGTTTTTGTCATGGAATTTCCATTCTTAACTAAGTACTTTGTTGCCTAAGCCGAACCAAGACGATCTTTTCCAAAAACCTAACAAAGTAGTTTTATTTTGAAAAGACTGTGTGCATCACGTGTTGCTGGACATTTGTAGGAAAACGCACAAAATATACGTTGTTGTCGTGCGTCATGATGAAAAAGGGAAAGTTGTGTATGTATGAATCTATGTACACGAATCAAATGTGAAAATGTTTGAAGTGTTTTTAAGGCTAAATGCCAACAAATATGGATTGAAGCAGAATATTTCGTTAAATAAAAACATGTTGTGAATTTTGGAAATTATTCCAAATATCTTTTTTTAATGAATGTTGACTTTTGGACTTTAAAACGCTCTGTAGTGTGGAAATGTTTGGATCACACGAGTCGGAAACAATCCTACGCAGCCACCACTGGAATCTAATTCTAAAGATAGTATAATACTAATAATATTAATGTAGCCTGATCTTAATCTGTTACTGTGCACAAATATCAGCTTGAAATAGAATGTGACCTTTTAAGTAGCAGAAAATGATATCTTTTTAAATTGTTTCATATACAGACTTTTCTATGGACTATCTAGTAAGTGTGTAATTATGATTTAGTTATACATGTGCAAATCTGATTTTGACAACCTCAGAGCAGACAAATACTTCCCTCGTGATCTTTGGCGCCCCCCTAAGGGGGGTTTGGACCCCAGGTTGGGAACCACTGTTCGAGATCATGAATGAAGAGCAGAGAAAGCAAAGTACAGAGTTGCAATGAGCTGATGCTGAATGACCGTGAATAGCTGTATATAATGCTATAGAGCTGTGGAGAAAGGCAGACTATGTTTGTGTGTTTTGTTACCTTCACAGACCATGTCGGCTCCTCTCCACAGTCCATCAGCTCCACACACAGAGCTGTTGTCTCCGCTCCTCCACACAAGGCCTTCATCACAAACAAACATGGCCACACTGCCGTATGTGGTCCCTGTGACTGACAGCAGCACTGTGTCGTCCACTGAGGTACGCTGGCCACAGTCAACCACTGAGTGGGACAAGAACATACAAAACTCAAGTTTAGATCCAGCTGTTGGCCCACTGACCATCTTCATGGATTTCACATTCAGCAGGCAACACCACTATTATACCAGCCAGCACCAAACTGAGGGGTAATGACATTATATCTAAAAGGAGGAACTAGATTAAACTGTACAGTAATTCTACGTAGGTTCTAGTATATTAATATTCGTGCTGGAAAAGTAACAACATGTACAAACATAACTGTCACTATGCTTATCCAAATCCCAATATTGCAGTTTTACCTTTGCAGGAAGCTGTGTCCTCGTAAGGGTGGAAGGGCTCCGCTCCGTTGTAGACTTGATATCCCAGCCGGCAGCTGCAGTCAACAGTGCCCTCAAGATTCCTGCATTGACCTCCCTCTCCACACAGCCCTGTCATCCTGCACTCATCAACGTCTGCGCAACCAATGGTAAATGAGCATGTGAAATAAAACGATAATGTAAGACTCGATTTACAGGAAAAGGTCGAAAAAATTTATCTTGTCATTTGTCATTGTTAGTCAACATTCTTTAATCTCTTATGTGGGACAGTTTTGGTTATATATATATCGGTGAATTGGAATTTTGAATTTGTACGCAGCCTAATAAGTTCAGCACTTTAACAGTCCTCAGTTTGACTGGAGCTTTGCACATTGTTTTGATAACTGAGTTTTGACTTAAAATATTGTAATAACAATCCAAATATGCTGTCAGTGATGATAGTTTTTGTTTGTTTGTTTGTAGTTAAATTGATGTTATGTAGAGCTGTGATTGAGGACGCAGTCAGATCTGTAGTTAGATTCGGACTTGATCTCAGGCTGATTGACAAAATTTGAGATTACAGATGTGAGATGTGACTGTGAAAACAGATGTGAACAAAATGGCCCTTCAATGATTCCATGGTTGCTATGGTTTGTCTCCAGGTGCATCATTTCTACAAGATCATAATTTAAACATAAACAAGCCCTCAAACGGTCCAGACAACAGACAGATGAGAGCGACAACAACTAACTTCTATCATGGAAAATGTGAGATTTGAACACTTTAAGTCTAAAGTGTTTTCTATGTATTTTACCGTCGAGACATTCAGATACCTTAAAGTTCATCGAAGTTTTGTCAATCGGCTCTGCTATGAACACTATAATGAAAATATGTTATAAATAATATAGGAGACTGTAATGATGATGCACAATATTAAGCTACTGACTCAACTCATCTAATCATTAAAAAAAAGACCAAAAATGTGTATCAATGAATTTAAATCACTGCCTTACTGACAATGATGTTTTTATTATAGGTTATTATTCTATTTTTCTATATAGCCTATCTAATAAAAATATATAATATATATATATAAAATATAAAATGATTTATATCACAAATATCACCCAGTTATCAGCTGGAATACATTAATAGCTTTATGTATTTAAATGTATCCATTTAAAAGTACAACTGTGAAATAGACTATACTGTATATCTCTTTTCTGTTGTGTTATGCCTTTACCAGCGCTGTAAAAAAGAAAAGAAAGAAAGAGCCAGGTCCAGTTTAAACTCACCCTGGCAGTGGGTTCCATCATTTGGGATGAAGACGTCCATGTTGTTAGACGGGCTGTAGCCGGACAGGCATTTACAGTAGTAGCTGCCGTATGTGTTGTGGCAGGTGGTGTGAGGCCCACAGATCTTACTGTCTCCTATCTGACACTCATCTTTGTCTGGAAGAAGAAAATATTTATTATATAATTATATAATATATAATAATTATATATAATTTATTGCACTTAAATATTGAAGAGAAGGAGTTGAAATCATTAATGTTATTAGTTTCAGTAACACTTTATAATAACCATCATTTATAAATAGTAAATTGATAGTTAATTAAACTTAGTTTAGTAAACAACAAGATGGTAATTAATAATGTTTATTTATTATTAGTACTGCTATAATTTACGTTATTTTATTTGTGTAATATGAAATAATTAGTTTAGAAATGATATATTGTATCATAGCTGATAGACGATAACAATTACATTCTGATTACATTAGTAAACTATTTATTAGCAGTTTATTGTTGCACACATTATAACATTGTATATACTATATTAAGTATTTCTTAGTGATAACCAAATGATTTGCAAACCTTTAAGAAGTTGTTTGTAAACATCTATAAACATTACATAGACAGATGGACCACAAACCAATTACTAACCATTAACAAAATATAAACTATCTATCTAAATAATGTTAGTAGATGTTTTACAAAGTATTTATTACTCTTTTAACAAGGTATTATAATCATCAGTTTTAACTTTATAAAAGCCATCCAAATAATGTGTATAGGCAGTTTACAAACCAATTATTAATAATTAACAAAGTGTTACAAATATCTAATGTTTAAAGATGTTTTACAAATAATTTCTTTAAGGTTTTCAAATAGAATTATTAACAGATACTATATATGTAGTATTTAAAATGTCATAACGTGTGCAACAATAAACTTGAAATAACAGAAATTATAGCATTACTAATAATTACTAAACATTATTAATTATCATTCCATTGTTTGTTAACAGTAAAATAACTATTAACTAAGTTTAATTAACTATAAATTTACCATTTATAAATGATGGTTATTATAAAGTATTACCCAGACATTCATGATCCCCAGAGGATGAATCCTACTGAATTCAGTGATCCACTGAAGGTTAACATTTTTAATTTGTCCAATATTTTTGTTTATGATTAGATATTAAACTAATGGCATTCCCATCACCTCAGCTATACTTTGTGTTTAGTGTTAATGAACAGCTTAGAGCTAAACTAACATAGCGAACACAGTAATGCCTCCTTTAAAGGACCAGCGTGTAACAGTAAGGGGCATCACGTGGCAGAAATGTAAAGTAATATTATTAAGTATATTTTCTTTAGTGTATAAATCACCTGCTCTTTCCTACCTTGACAGAAAGTTCTTCCGTTTCCAACAAAGCCGTACTTGCAGTTACAAACTTTGCCAGAGCCGTCTGACTTGTCGTCACATGTGGCGTTAGCGTGGCAGGTGGCACACACGTCCAGACTGTGGCCTTCTGCTGGCATATCTGAGGGGATAGAGAGAACATCAATCAGTCAGTATCTCTGAAGGTTTTCACCCCTTCTCCAGTGAAAGATTTTACAAATAGAATTAATTATATATCACCAATAGGAGACAAAAAGTTGTCACTATTCTCACCTCCAATGAAACAGAGCAAAAAAAACACCAACATTGCTCTGTGTCTCTCGTCCATCCTCTCTGGTGAAGTGAAGAGACTCTCAGACACTCAACGTCCTCATCCCCATCTTCTTTGTTTCATTTTTTTTTAACTTCCATCTTGTGGACTGAGATATGAGCGGATTTGATAATCAGGATTGAGAGGACGTGGTGAGTGGGTCAGCTGAGGTCACTCTGAGGAAATAGCTCCTTTTCTCAATGGTCTTCTTGCAACTTGTGTTTTTTTGTGGCTTCATCTGTCATCTGTCCCTGACACATTCAGTTACACTTCACATGTGTTGATACGCTCAGCACTCACTCTGGTGAACTGCACACTCATGCTGCGGTGGCTGATAACGGCTATATTTGGCCTGTAACGAACCTGTTGGCACATTAACCACATCATTACTACATGTGTACAAAAATGTACAAGTTAATAGTAATGACTTATGAAATATAAGTAGACCAAACATTTTATGGATATCATGGTGCACCCTTACCCTTTGTCCAATATATTTAAATGAACCCTTATTCAATTAAACTTGACTCAATTAATTTTTTTTTTATTATAATCCACAAATGTTGATGTTGGTGTTTGAAGTCAGTGGAACCGACATCCCTCCTCGACCTGCCACAGTAGTACCACTGTGGTAAGTGCTGAGGGGGTGTCAGTTGGCGTGCTGTGGGAGGGGGAGATAAGTGTGGTGAGCTGCTATCTTTCAGCCCAGCATGGTCCTCAGTGGGGTATCGCTGTCACTCAAACCAACAAGCTACCGCTTCACACCAGTGCCTGCTGGACTGGACTGATTAACCCCAGTCTGTCCCTCACCAAAACTGCCTGAACAGTATGTCCTTGTGTGGGCCCAAATCTGACTAGAACTGGACATTATGTAGTGCAAATACAACTTGTCAGCTAGAAGCTAAGGTTATTGACCATATTTTTAATCTTGTTGTCAGCTTTGGGGCTAAATACTCATTGCTGTGGTATTTCGGTGGGTTTCCACCAAACTACTTTTCAAGGAACTAAAAGGTTCCTTCAGCCCACTGTTGTCTGCGTTTCCACCGCAGTGCTGGTGGTCACAGCAGTAAACACACTCTGCAGCCTGCAGTTCAGTGTGTCCGCCTGTTTCATCTACAAAACACGCTGAAAAAAAAGGGCCTTTTTAGGGGGTAAAAGTCCCCATAAAATGTCCCTGGAACTTAATTTAGATCCTGGTCCCTGGACCCAGTTCCTCAAAAGGTTCTTCCTGCGGTGGAAACGGGGCTTTAGTTCGAGAAATCCCTCACTAGTGAAACTGCTGGGCAGTAGTGTACTTCTTTTCTACTGGATTTTCTTTGTCACTTGGTGTCTATTGTTATTCTTGCTAATTACCCTGTTCAATAGGAAACCGCAAAACCACTAGCTCAGTCAGAAACACTTACGTCAGGATATTGACCATTTATAGCAAACGGTTCTGGAGTTAGAATTGACGGAAAAGGCGCCAAGCGGCAGCAGGATGAACAGGCTGTTGTTGGGTTGGGTATCGTCTTTTAGTATCCTTTGGGCTCTGTGCAGGCACCTCACCTCACCGATATCACTGATGCAAGGTTTTTTCAACACCTGCTGCAGAGCCCTCCTGTCCTGGGCCGTGCACAAACCATGCCAGTTTGTAATGTTTACAGTCAGGATGCTAACTACTAATCCTCTGTAATAGTGATATCTCAATGATACTGGTGAAGGCCACAAGCCTCAACACGTTGGTCTCACAATAAAATTGTTCTATATACAGTACTACAAGCGTTGCTGGAGTTTTGACCTCTTCAGACTTTTTCCCTTCTCCGTGCACCTTGGAAGTAGGTGAAGTTGTTTCAGAAACCCCCACCCTGCTTCCTCTGTAAAAGTTGACAAGAACTTTGCGGATTTTGCCTTCTTAAGTTTCTTTAAGAAATAGGGCTGTTTCTTAGCTTTCTTAAAGCTGAAGTAGCAAATATGATTTAAAAAGTTATTTTTATAAAACGGTCGCTACGAATATGAATCAATATTCTGTTATGTTAATGCTTATTTCTTGCCTCAAATGTTCTCCGAATCATCTTGTAGTGCACGGTTTAGCTGTAAAATGATCAAGTTTGTGATGCCGCCACCAAGTTCCGTTCACATGACCGGAGCACAGCCAATAGGAACGCTCTATAAATGAAATGACCTGTGATTGGTCAAAGTCTCCGGTCGCGGGCTAGATGTTCTAAAGCCTGAAACAGAGCCATGAGGAGGAGCAGAAGTCTAGTTTTCTCTCAGAACACTTGAATTACAATATGCTGAAAAGTTATTATGGAATTTTTGCCCAATGATACCAAAAATATACTGCCTACTGAAGCTTTAACCAGGGTGGAGCTGTAAGATGACCATGTCAGGTTCTCTGTGATGCTGATTCCCTGGAACCTGAAACTGGTCACTTGCTCCACCTCAGCTCCACTGATATAGACGGGGGGTGTGCCTTAAAACCAACAATCAGCTCCTGACGTTGAATAGTAGGTTGTTTTCTGAGCACCATTCTGCAAGTCTGTTGACTTCCTGCCGATATGAAGTCTTCACAACAGAGTTCTCTCCACGTCGTGGGTTGCAGTCGTGGGTGTACAACGTACACGCCGTTTTTACATTTAACAGCTATACGCTTGACTATCCGGAATTAACATTAGAGATATCCACAATTGCATTTTGACTAGTCAGAATTCTTAGATAGGATTCAAGATATCTATAACGTCATTCTGACTATCCAAAATAACAGTCACAGATATCTGCAACATCATTTCCCCTAGTCAAAACTCTAATTTTAGATATCTGTAATTACATTTTGAATAACCGTAACTCCAGTTTGAGATATCTACAACGTCATTCTGACTATAGTCAAAATTTATTTTGAGATATCTAACAAGGACAGTGTAGATATCTTCAATTGAGGAGAATTAAAGATATCTTGAACCGGAATTATGACAAGTCAGAATTAAATTTTAGATTTCTGAAACTGAAATTACGACTAGTCATAATTAATTTGCGGATATCCGCAATGTGAATTACGGATATCCGCAACTGAATTGTGAATATCCATAATGACAAACCCCATACACATGAATGGCAAAAGTAGTTTGAATTGTACTAGTCAAAATAGAATTAAGGATATCTAAAATTAGAGTTTTGACTAGGCAAAATGATTTTGCAGATATCTCTAATGAATAGCCTGTCTAGCTATTAAAGGTTAAAATGGCTTGCCGTAAGCACACAGCCCTCGGGAGCTCCAATGATTTCAGCTCAACATTCACTCTACTGCTGAACAACCAACACCATTCTGATGTAGGTGTTATTTTCAAGATGTGTGAGGGCCGAGTGGAGGGCAGTGGACTGCACGTGTGTCCAGCCGTCCACATACACATGCATGATGCCAAATGGGGACCCACTTGTAAAAACATTGCTCCATAGCACTACTAGAGGCCAAAGACTTCTTTAAGTGCAGGATCCAGTGCAACCTGAACAAAGATAGCTGGGTCCACTCATTGAATAACACCTTGGCATATTGATCTAATCATTCTTAGATGGTGCTATTTCATTTTGAAGTGCCGTTGTGGTTATCCCACATAACACGGCCAAACAAACTGTGTACATAAAGACACAACTAGACACACAATTTGGTCATTGGAGATATCTTTATTTGTTGTTAGCACCTGATCTTTGCAGACCTGCGTAGTTATCACAAAGTCTGTCATTCAGATCAAATATTACAGGAACATGCATTTTTTTTAGTATCAAAATTGTATAATAGACTTCATAGATATCTTTGTTAAATTTCAAAATGATTATCTTAACCGACATGATCAAATTCTTTCAATACATCAGACCGGCAATACATCATAATTTTGGGGGAAAACGATCCCACGTCCCTCGTAGACGGTAATGCTGTAAAGAGAAAAAGTTGAAACATGTCTCCAAACAGCTACTTTAAAACAAACCGGTAATAGTAATAACGCTATGCTGAAGATCTGCTGTGTGGTGCAACCAACTGGTTGCACCGACAATAAATCCCAAAATGACAATCTCCGATTTGTTCCTCTGCCTTGTCCTGAAAAAGATATAATAGAGGGGCTTTATGGCTCCAAGCTATAGACCACCAGCGTTACGGCATCGCCGAGGCTGTGCTCCCGTTTGGGCAAAAGAAACTGTCACAGGAGACAAAATGAAAAATGACAAAGAACTGTTGTGTCGCAGGTTAACCAAGGCTTTCACACTGAAATTTGAAGCACATACGATATGTGAATATTCACTGTCAGTGTGGTAAATTGCTAAATGATGCTGGTGACAGTGACCAGCATTGCCAGCCAACTAAATCTCAGCCTATAGATCAAACAGTTGACTATTAACAGGCTGGTTATTTACAGACAACACTGATCTAACGTAATTCAATCAGATATAGAGATGACTGGATAAACAATATCCGGCCACTGTGTTGGACAGGGGAAGACAGAAGGGACATGGCGACGATCAACCTGAATTTATTAAGGTATCACAAACGCTCAGGTTCAGGCAAGGTCACAAAATAATTATTAGACATGTGAACAAATTGCATTGAAGTCTTTGGGATCTTCAGTTTTCTATCGACAAAAAGCGGGCGCGGCCTTGTTTTTTTGTTGCAAAGTACCCGTATGTGCCGGTCTGATGTATGTAAATCAAATAGGAAGCATTCCGCCTCTCAACATACATTTCATAATTCCGTAAACAAGGAGTGTTACAAAAACACATTAGTGGCTCACATTTGAGATAAATAAAAATAAGTTTGAACGTTTTTAAAGCTGAAGTAGGCGAGATTGTAGCAAATATGATTAAAAAAGGTTATTTTTATAAAATGTATATTATGTATATTGTGACAGTAGTACATGAAACAGGTAACCTGAAAAAAATCATGTCCCTCTGTGTCCTCCGGTGTCCTCCTGTGCTCCTAACGGCATCTGCAAGATTTCACAGACCAGAGGAAAACAAGCAGTAAGAGCTGATCTGTTCAGGTCTGCTGTCCAGCTGCCGTCTATGAGAACCGGCTGTCAATCACTCGCGAACTCTGACCAAACGGTCAAACTAGGCAGCGCTGATATGAAATACGCAAATATGAATCAATATTCTGTTATGTTAATGCTTATTTCTTGCCTCAAATGTTGTCAGAATCATCTTGTAGTGCCCGGTTTAGCTGTTAAATGAGAAAGTTTGTGACGCCGCCACCAAGTTCCAGTCACATGACCGGAGCACAGCCAATAGGAACGCTCTCTCAATGAAATGACCTGTGATTGGTCAAAGTCTCCCGTCACGGGCTAGATTTTCTAAAGCCTGAAAACAGAGCCATGAGGAGGAGCAGAAGTCTAGTTATCTCTCAGAACACTTGAATTACAATATGCTGAAAGGTTATTATGGAATTTTAGCCCAATGATGCCAAAAATATACTGCCTACTGAAGCTTTAATGTTCAATAATGGCTCTGTAAAATCAATGCCAGAAAATTTCAGTAAAAGAAAAATTCAGAAAACAAAATCACACCACATTATCATTATCTCACCATATACATGTGCTCTGCACTTCAACAGGAACACATATAAACCCAGTGTTTTGCCAGAGTGATCAGAACAGAGTGGTCTGGGACAGCTTCACAGTCCTGATCTTGGACACAGGAACTGCTGTAGAGTCCTGGTTGGTCATAAAAGAGTGCAGTAACAGCAGCGTTTCTTTTCATGTGCAGTCTCAACTTCCTCAGGTGGAGGTGCTGCAGGAGCCGGAGATTCCTCCTCACACGGTGAACCACTGGAGGTGGACAACAGCCTCCCACACACCAGGTCAGCAGCTTTTCCATCCATGATGGATAAGTCTGTCACCGTTTTCTCTCTCAGCGACATGTCTCCATCGTCATCATCATCTATCAGCACAAACTCTTTGAGGTAAACCATCCCCATCCCATGGAGGCTGTGGTTCTCTTCCGATCCCTCCAGGGTGTGGACATCCACAAAGGTCAGAGTGGAAGTCTCTGTCAGGGTCTCATGCGGGTCTGTGGAGTTGTCCTCTGGCCCCGAATAGGCCTGGCTGCTCGAATCCATCATCCACGTGTTCCTTTGACCACTCTCGTATTTCATGCCATACCTCTGGTCCTGGCTGTTAGAGATGAGGTCTGGAACAGAGGACATCTTGCCTGTACCATCTCGGCCGGTGACCTGGTCTCTCCTGGTGTGAGAGCCATTTTCTATAGCGTGACCATTCCCAGGAGGCATCTTAAAAGCCACACTCTGGTAGTCATGGTAGACCTGCACACTGCTGCTCCCTGGTGGGGATGACAGGGGGATGCTGGCAGCAGTGTTGCCTTTTCCTTGCTTCTTCATGTATTTTCGCTTGCAGCACTGAGACAAAACAGAAAATTGTAAGTTAATTCTTGATCTTGGAAGTAGTAGTTTGAGAAAAACTTAACTCAAAATCTATTTACTAGTCAGCTTTATCAGTCACGAAGACCATAAGATATGGTTGAAAGCTCCAGAGAAAGCTACTAAGCAGACATTGAGTTAAACAAAAGAAAATTACAGAAAAGAAATGAAAAATTAAACAAAATGACAGACTGTCTCTACCTGTCAATCCTTAACGTACAATTATTACTCTGTAAAATAGTATCAGAATAGTATAAAATAATGGAAATAACGACTGAATATATACTATTTTATTTACTGTTACTTCTTTTGTGCTGTTCTCAATTTGATACTAACAAACTATGTGGGACACCTGGCACTGTTGATGCAACAATAGATGGTAGGAGCCATATTTATAGATTTAAAGAAGGCATTTGTTATCTAAATCATCAACTCAATGTATCAGGAAATACTACTGATTGGTTGGCATCATATTTGAACAATAAACAACACTACACAAGTTAAAGGAAAAACCATCATTTTTAGAATGTTCTATAGGTGCACCCCAAGTTTCAATTTTAGTCCCTCTCTTATTTAGTATTTGTATTAATGATCTACCATTCATTTGTCCAGAAGTTAAATATAAGCAGACGACACAGATGAAGTACCTTGATATGTCAGGTGGGCTGTTTAACTAACATTAGCATGCTAACATGCTGATGTTTAGCAGATAGTGTTTACCATGGCCATGTATTGTAAAATGAAAATGTATACCTGATGGTGGTGCAAGATAAAAAAAAGTTAAATGACCAGTGTGTAGGATTATTGGCATCTAGCGGTGAGGTTGCAACCAACTGAATAGGCCCCCTCACCCCTCCCTCTCCAAGCGTGTAGAAGAACCTACGGCAGTCCTTAGGTGCATTCGCGCCAGCAAATTCAACTGCCACTTAAATGTAAAAAAACGCGAAAGTCTCTCTCTAGAGCCAGTGTTTGGTTTGTCTGTTCTGGGCTACTGTAGAAACATGGCGGACACTGTGAAGAGGACCCGCACCCTATGTAGATATGAAGGGCTCATTCTAAGCTAACGAAAACACAATTCTTGGTTTCAGGTGATTAACGAAAACATAGCTATGAATATTATATTCAATTTCTGCCAATAGATCCCCCTAAATTCTACACACTGGTCTTCAAAGGTCCCATATTGTAAAAAGGGAGATTTTCACGTATGTTATATTCTAAATATATATATATAATATAATATAAATATATATAAATATATATATATATATATAATAATACATATAAATACTGTGAAAGTATCAAAAAGCTCAATCCATGGAGAAATACACGCCATCCGTATTCAGAAACTGTGCCTTTGAGACAAGCCGTCAGGATTTCTGTTCATTTGTGATGTCACAAATCTACAATATTTAGACCATTTTACAGTTTTAAATGTAAACATTCTAAATGTGTCCCAGTTTATTTCCTGTTGCAGTGTATGTGAATGACATCAGCTGACAGGAAGTAAACATGGACCAGAACTGTTGCCTAGCAACGCAATTCTGTTGCATTCCGTTGAAATGTGCTAAAACGGAGCGTTTCTGATAGAGGGTAAATACAGGCATATTCAGGCAGACAGTATGAGGAAAATAAGTTTTTTTTTTAACATTACAGCATGTAAACATGTTTTAGTCAAAACATAATATACAAGAATGAAACTGAAAATTAGCATAATATGTGACCTTTAAGGGATGACCAAAGTTATTGCAATTTATCCTCAGGGTAACATGAACGTCTGCGCCAAATTTCAGGTGCAATCTATCCTCATTTGTCAAGACATGTCACTCAAAACCACAAATGTGAACCTCATGGTGGGACTAGACAAAAAGTCAAGGGATCACCAAAGTCAGTACGATTTATCCTCTGGAAACCACGAGTGGCTGTACCAAATTCCATAGGAATCCTTTTGACAGTTGTTGAGATATTTTTTTAGTCTGGACCAAAGTGGTGGATCGACCGACCAACTGGTTGACATTGCCACCCATAAAACCATGCTAGTTTGGCTGAAAACAGATTTCTCAATCGAATTTTATGAAAAATGATCATATCAGGATATAGGATATTGGGATAATTGAAGCCCATCACTTACCCAACATATTACTAAGTGTCTTAGTAAAGTGTTGGGCCATCATGAACTTCCAGAACAGCTTCAGTGCTCCTCGGCATTGTTTCCACTGGAACTCTACTTCCGTCTTTTTTCTTTTCACCTGTTCGTGCATCATTACAAATAACATACACTGTGAATTTTATCCACACCATTCCACCCATTGTGTACGTGGTACTATTGTGCAGTTACAGCATTAATATTAGTCCCATCTTTCACTAACACAGCAACTGGGGCGGGTAATAGTAAGTGCAGTGGACTTTATGAACAACAGTAAGAGAGAACAAGCTGTCATTTAGTATTGGCCTCTCTGAATAAATAAATGAAGCCGGTACTTTTAAAAGAAGCAAAAAATATCTTAGATTCCCCGAGGATCAGTTCTTTGAAGAAAGGAGACAGATGAACTCCTCTAAAGTGCTCTAACCGAGGAAGGAGTGTGTGTGCGCGTGGGTGTGTGTGTTTCATTTCTCTACAACACACACACTCCCCTTCTCCATACAGAAAACACACAGATGAAGTGATGAATGCATCACTGTGAGGCAGAATGGCAGGTGTGTTAAAAGTACATATAATCTATACAATCAGCCAAAACTACAGTAGCAGATAGTATTTCTGAAAAGTTTAAATAGGTTTTGTGATCCACAATTTAAAGGTCCCATATTGTAAAAAGTGAGATGTTCATGTCTTTTATATTATAAAGCAGGTTTAAGTTCTTCATAAATACTGCTATCAAAATTCTCAATATATAGAGAAATACACACAGCCCGTATTCAGAAATTTGGCATTTGAAACAAGCCGTTAGGATTTCTGTCCATTTGTGATGTCACAAATATACAATATTTAAACCATTACATGGTTTTAAACGTAAATATTCTAAATGTGTCCCAATTTATTTCCTGTTGCAGTGTATGTAAATAACATCAGCTGACAGGAAGTAAACGTGGACCCAAGCTTTTGCCTAGCAATTCCGTTGAAATGCACTAAAATGGAGCGTTTCAGACAGAGGGTGAATACAGGTATATTCAGGCAGACAGTATGAGGAAAATAAAAATTTTTTTCAACATTACAGCATGTAAACATGTTCTAGAAAAAACACAAAATACAAGTATTAACCTGAAATAAGAACAATATGGGACCTTTAAAGAAGAACAGACAAATTATGTTGAACCAAATGAGATATTTACACTAAATAGACTAAAAGACGTCTTCAAGTGAAGCGTTTTCCACTTTATGTCTCATACGTGCTAAACCAATCCACTCCGTACAGGAGCTTAACAGAGTGACCCTCTTACACTTGACTGACTCATATGCATGACAGAATCGGGACTCTATAAATGAATAATAACAGCGTACATGTACATGTTCAAGCGGGAGTCGGCGTGCTCCACTCCTTGTGGTGGCGGCTGAGCAACAATAGATGAAAAATAGATCTGATTTAAACACACTCACTGCATTACTGCTTTAGTTTGCACTTGGTTGGCGGCTGTTTTTGTCTCAGCAGTGAAGGTTGAACTGTGGCAGAGGGGACTTATACTGGTAGGACAATTAAACAATAATGTTGAATTAACCAAAGACCCAAAATTCACCTTAGCATACGCCTAAATAGCTTCATTGCCAACCACGAGTTGAAGCATTTCATTTACAACTTCCTTTTGTAGGGTGACAGTACATTTGTGTCCAATACACTAACTAGACCACGAAGCCACATATATCAATCACAGTGATATAACAAGAATAAATACAGAATCATACATAAAGAAATCATAAAACATCCACTCAGAATCAAATATTTGATTAAAAAAATGCTTTTACCTTAAGCCTTTCCACAGTTGAACTCTTCCCCAAGTTGCTGTAATGAAAATCACATGGCAGAGGCGGGATGACCCAGCATGTGTCCCTCTGATCTGTAGTACAGCTGCTGAAACAGATTTCTCCTCCGTCTGGATGTCTATAAACAGAGACTCTTCACACACGCCCTCCCCTCATCTGGTAAACTACAACTGCTCACAGTGTGTGCAGGGAGGCAGTCACGGGATGCTCCAATGATTGCAATCACACCACTGCTATTTGCTCCCCCCCACCCCTTATTATTTGGGCTTCCGCTGAACCAGTGATCTTCAAATTCACATATTTTCACCTGGAAACAATCAGAACACAACATGAAATAATATTCACTTTTGGGAACAACTGTTCTCATTAAACAAGAAGGAATGCCAGCAGCCAGTTAGCTTAGCTTAGCACAAATGCTGGAAACAGAGGGAAACGGCTAGCCTGGCTCTGTCCGAAAGTAACAAAATATATTATATATCTCCAAAGCTCACTAATTAACACGAGTCCTTCCCGTGCTTCCTTTATGAAATGTTGCGGTTGTGCAGGGATGCATGGCTTCACATTCAGTCCCATGCACTGAATGTGTTCCAATAAATAATACAGGAGGACAGACCTTCACACACATGAAAGCTGCAAACAGGAATAACAGAGGGGATCAAATATTGAAAAGTCTACGTTCCCGGTGGGGATGATGTCTGCATTAGCCTATAGTCAACCGGTAGACATGCAAGCTGACAAAGTGCTCATGAAACCTATAGGAGCATAAAGTCCTCCTACAACTCCGCAGAAATCTTTCAATTCAAATTCTTTCTCAGCTATTATGGTCTTTTTAGGTTCAAAAGAATATGTGACAAGAACACAATGACGTCAGTAAAGTGACTGTCGTATAATTATATAACTGATACACCTGAATGGAATGAAGCCATAAAAGCCAAATAAGGAATAGTTTGACAGTTTGGGAAATACACTTATTGGCTTTCTTGTTCATGTCTGTACGATAAATCTGGAGCCTGCATCAGGCGATTATCTTACCCTTACAATGAAACCTATAGTTTATGGCTGGACCCTGTATGGTCAATGTGATAAATTGTGGCCAAATTGTTACAGGGATAGTCAGCGGTCGTGTCTATGATGTCAATTCCTGGATATTAAAGGTACTGTTTGTAACTTCTTACACTTACACTCTTATAAATCATTGCGGGTCGGTGTCCCATGCGAGCTCGCGTGTGGCAAAGCTGTTCCAACACAAACTACACGGAATCACCAAAACCGCAAAGTTATATCTAGTGAAGCTCGTCTTGCAAAACAGTGTCAACTAACCCTGCTCCAGCCCCCTGACCGAGGCCAGTAGACACAGGGGAGACCGTAACCCTGGTCTCCAGGGCCGGAGTCAATGCTGCTCTGCCTGCTTGCCTTCACTCACACACCGCGCTCGTTCTCACTCTATATCTTGCTCCACCTCTCACGTGCATGCGTGCACACTACACACTGCAGAAGAGTTAGTAGCTCTGAGAATATCTAGTGAATAAAATAACTGCTGCAGCTCCTCCAGACCAAAAGAGGTTTCCAGTGTCTTGTGAAGTGACGGGGCTCCGCAGAGAGAAACGTTATCGTCTCCGACCAAAACTCCGGAGTCTCCCCTGTTCCCTCCGGCCATGGTCGGGAGGCTGAGGCAGGAAAAGCCAACACTAGGATCAGCATTGATTCATGGAGAGACCTTGGTCTGGTCAGCTAACATTACTGCCAAGCAGCTGAAATATAGAGTGATATTGTGCTTTTAGCTGACGTGTGTCGCCTCACTGTTTTGAGTGATGCCCGTTCATGTCTATTGAGAGCGAGCACAAGCATGAGCAACAGCACGCTGACTTTTGTTGACTTAATGGCCAAAGGTGTCGCTGTTAAAAATTCTTACATAGAGTCCCTTTAAATATTCATCTGCATTTTTCTTAGTGTTCCCAGTAATACTTGTAAATAAAGGGGACTCATCATGCTCATTTCCAGGTTCATACCAGTTTGCAACTCCGGGGTCTGAAAAGTGAAGTGCCTTAAACTTGCATTCTTTCTAACAGCCAGCAGGGGGCGACTCCTCTGGTTGCAAAAAGAAGTCTGATTGTATAGAAGTCTTTGAGAAAATGAGCCTACTGAAAGTTAATTCTAACCTTTTTGGTCTTGGTGCACCTTTGCAAAGGTAGTCGATTAAAATATTTAATTGCGATTAATTGCATGATTGTCCATAGTTAATCGCGATTAATCCCAAATTAATCACACATTTTGTATCTGTTCAAAGTGCACCTCAAAGGGAGATTTGTCAAGTATTTAATACTCTTATCAACATGGGAGTGGGCAAATATGCTGCTTTATGCAAATGTATGTATATATTTATTATTGGAAATCAATTAACAACACAAAAAGATGACAAATATTGGCCAGAAACCCTCACAGGTACTGCATTTAGCATAAAAAATATGCTCAAATCATAAAATGGCATACTCAAGCCCAACTGTAATCTAGTTTTATCAATCCAACCTGAGATCAAGTCCAAATTCATCTTTATCTTTAAAGACATTCATCTTTAATTCTTAATGATATGCAAAATTCTATTCAAAATAATTGCGCTCCTGTTTTTTTTTTTTTTTAACTTAATTTTTATTGCAGTTACAGCAACTTACACAATCATAATAACATTCTATACCACTGTATTTTCAATTTGATAGCTGTCTCATAGTTTTAACACAAAATCTTACAGCTTAAAACAAGGGGGAGAGAGAGAACACAAAAAAGACAATCCAAATAATAAAAATAGAGTAAAGTCAAATAAATAAATAAATAAATTTAAATAATGATAACTGTGGTAAGGGGTCGGAGGTAAGGGAGGGGGAGTGTGTTGTATGGGTGTGTGCTGTATAAATGCGTGCACGTGCCCAGAGAGGTGACCTGGGTCAGGAAGACAAAGACACAAGCATGATCCAGGATATACAAGAACACTCAGATCACCGCACTAGTACAATCATGGCAGGGCTCCACCTTTTAACAAATGTGTCTTTTTGGAGTCTTAGGGAATAGGTTATTTGTTCCATGTGGTAGATTTCCCATACCTTCTCGATCCATAAATTGTATGTTGGGGGCTCAGGTTTTAACCACATAATTGTGATACATTTAATTGCTGCTGTAAGCAATATTTGTAAGAGATATTTTTTGGCTCTTCCATCAATGCCTTCTGGTATTGCTCCCAGCAGTGCCATTTTTGGATCTTTGGTGAAATTTTGGTCGAATACATCTTCGAGTGCCCGAAATACCTCTTCCCAAAATGTTTTTAATTTGGGGCATGTCCAAAATATGTGATTATGGTTGCCAATATGTGTACCACAATTTCTCCAACATTTATTCGAGTGTTTAGGGCCCATTTTAGCCACTATTTCTGGTGTACGAAAGAATCTTGAAATTACTTTCCATTTGAATTCCCTCCAGCTATTAGAGTTGGTCACTAGATGTGCTTCGGTGCATATTTCTTCCCATATGTCCTGTGGTATGTCTGTATTCATTTCAATTTCCCATCTACCTTTTATTTGAAGCGTATTGTTCAAATTCATGCCTAAAAATATTTGGTAAAAATGGCCTATAATTTTCTTATCCTCATTTCCTGTTTGTAATTTCATCAGGAACTCTTCAATTGGAGTGGGCACCAGAAATTTATCCCATTCCTTGTGTTTCGTTAGGAAGTCCCTTAATTGTAGATATCGGAAAAAATCGGTATTGGGAAGTTTAAATTCCTCTCTCAACTGCTGGAATGACTTAAGTCTGCCATCCTTCAGGAGTTGGTGTAGGTTAACGAGTCCCTGTTCTGACCATTTTCTAAATCCTGTATCTAAACTGGAGGGAACAAAATCTTTTATGAATCCAATATTGGTTAATGCTGAAATTGCTTTGGGCAATCCAAATGCTAGTTTGATTTTTCTCCAGATTGTTAGTGTGACTTTAGTCCATTCGCCCATTTGAGTTTCTCGTAAGGGGACATCTAAGAAAGGCAAGATCTGTAGGGGCCGCGCACAAAGGCTTTTTTCTATGTTAAGCCAACGTGTATGTGTACAATCCTGGGTCCATATTGTCAAAGGTTTTAACTGTGCAGCCCAGAAGTAATATCTTAGGTTTGGAAGTTTGAGCCCTCCCTTTTGTTTAGATAGCTGCAATGTTTTTAGTCTGATTCTTGGCCGCTTTCCTTGCCATATGAATTTTGAAATTAACCTGTCCAATTTATCAAATGTGGGTTTAGGAATATCAATAGGCAACATCTGAAATGGATAGAGAAGCTTAGGCAGCACATTCATTCGTACACTCTCAATTCGGCCTAAAAAAGATAGGGGGAGCGTTGCCCATCGGTCCAAATCCTTACCAACATTATCAATCAAACTTTTGTAATTTGCATCGAATAAATTTCTTAATGATGGGGGTATTTGGATGCCGAGGTATTTGATGCCATCTTTAGGCCATCTGAAACCACTCTGGAGTTTCACAGATTGTGAAATTCCACCACTTATATCCATAGCCATTGTTTTATCCACATTAACTTTATAACCCGAAAAGTACCCATATACGGAGATGAGATCCTTTAAGTGTGGGATTGTTGTTGCAGGTTCCGCTAAATATAAAAGCACATCATCTGCGTACAGTGATAATTTATGCTGTTCTCCATTTATTGTCAGTCCTTTTATGTTATCGTTATCCCTGATAAGCTGTGCCAAAGGTTCAATACTAATATCAAACAGAAGGGGCGAAAGAGGGCAACCCTGTCTGCAGCCGCGCTCTAGGACAAATCGGTCTGATAAAAACCCATTCACTTTAACAGTAGCCTGCGGATTGGAATATATTGTTTGTATCCACTTAATGAAATTGGGGCCAAATTGGAATCGTCTCAATGTTTGAAATAAGTATTGCCAGGACACTCGATCGAATGCCTTCTGGGCGTCGAGGGATAATATCATTGCTTCGTCTTCTTTTACTTTTGGATGTGTCATTAGATTTAGTAACCTTCTAATATTGTCTCCATAATATCTTCCGGTAATGAACCCGGTTTGATCCGGATGAATAATTTTCGTGATAATTTTATTGACACGTTTTGAAAGAATAGCAGTTAATATCCGCAGGTCTGTGTTGAGTAGCGATATGGGCCTATATGATTGGCATTTGGTCGAGTCTTTGCCCTCTTTATGTATAACTACTATTGTTGCGTCCCTCCAAGAGGGGGCCATAGTACCAGATTGTAACGCATGGTGATAAGCTTTTAACAGTAAAGGTGATACTTCCTCTTTAAACATTTTATAAAATTCATTTATGTACCCATCTGGCCCAGGGCTTTTATTGTTTTTCAATGTAGAGATTACCTGCTGTATTTCCCATTCATTGATTGGTTCATCTAACTCTTTTGCCATAGGCTCAGATAACTCTCTTAATTTAATGTCCCTTAAAAATTGCGCCAATTCTTTGTCGTCTGTGCAGGTGTCCGTGTTTTTGTATAGGGATTTATAAAATTCAGCAAAGGACTGTGAAATTTCATCCGGTTTCGTGAGTGTTGTATTATTAGACACTAACTTCTGTACTATATTGGATGATTGCTGTTTTTTTAGTCTTAATGCCAATAATCTACTTGCTCTGTTACCGTTTTCGTAATATTTTTGATTTGTAAACCTTAAATTGCCCTCGATCTTTTCTGTAATTAGGGTGTTTAGATCTCTACGTGCTTGTTTAAGAGTATTAAGTATGCTGGGGGATGACGATCCTTTATGCTGTTGTTCAAGCTGCTTTATTTTGTCTTCTAATTCGCGTTGTGTTGCTTCCCTTCTCTTTTTTTTAGCACTTGCAAACGAAATAATACGACCTCTAATATATGCTTTGGCACAGTCCCATAAAATGAGAGGTGATATTTCAGGTGAAGCATTTGTATCTAGATAAGTACTCAATTCAATTTTGACAAATGGAATGAATTCCTTGTCGTTTAGGAGTGATGCATTTAATCTCCATTGTTTGGCTGATGGTGTGTGACCTACGTCCCAGGACACCACAAGAGGAGAGTGATCAGATATTGTAATCGGTAAGATCTTTATGTCTTCTATCCTGTGTAACTCTTTGCGCTCCTGTTTTGATGTGATTGATGATGTATTCTTTTGCTGAGTGACAGCCCCTTCATTTGCATAATAAAGCAGAAATGCATAAACAAATGTAAAAGAAATGTACGTAAATGATAAAGAATAGAACAAAGAAATAAATAAGGGGTGAATGTAAAGGGAAAATTGTGCATAAATAAATAAATGCATAATACATAAATACATGGTTAAAAATAAATATAAAATAAATAAAAAATAAGTGCAAAAAATAAATAAGAAATAAATGAATACATTTAAAAATGACTAAAAATATATAAAAAGGAACATTAAACAGAAGAGTAAATAAATAAGTGAATAATGCAAACATAAAGAAGCAAATTAAAACAGATATATCAATTTTATGTCACATTTTATCAATTAATAAATGGCTACATTTCTTTTTAATATTATTTTTGCTACATTTAATGACATATTTATTCATTTATCAAGTAATTTATTTATTTATTTTTTATTTTGGCAGATTCTGTCCTCCATACACATCTTGTTACTTAGTATCTACATATATGTATTGGTAAAGATTGACATATCTGTTGTGATTTATATAAGAACAAAAATTCACAAAAGAAATTCAGCATGCATTTGAATCACTTCCTCATATGCATCTGGACATGGCACATTTTATTTTACAGTGGAAAGTTTTGCAGTGTAGTCTTACAAAATAAAACCCAACTGCTTCTATTGGATGACATGGACTTTTTTAATATCAAATCTATCCATTCTCATTATCAAAAAACAGCTTTGTCAGTAGAAGAAAACTCAAATATTAATACATGTTCTTATGAGAATATATTTCATTTTAAATAATTCAATTAAATATTTTATGATCGTACAAGAACAAACTTGTCTATTGGCCGATTGTTCGGATCAACCTTGTTGCATTTCATTTATTGTAAACAGTGTTATCCAAACTGAAGCAGAACAAAAACAGAAAAAGTACAATATCAGTGTTTTATTGTGTTTTGACAAAACTGCAAATATTAACCTTCTATGTTTATCAGTCCCCTGGAAATCAATCCCATCATGTGAGATATGTTGCTTCCATGTTGCTGCATGTAGAAGCTGAGGCCTTGGGCAGGAGAATGACCCCCGTTTTGGGTAGTCTCCCGAAGCTGGATCGTCACTCTGCCTGGTACCGACAGAGGCTCCTTAAACTGGACGGTGATGTTGACGGGAGCTGTGATGACTCCAACCCCTGAGAAGACACAACACAATGAGAAGGTCTGACCAGTATGGCTCAAAACACTTTTTTCACAGCAGACATTTTGACTTGCCAAAGCAGGAAAAAAAACTGAGAAACAAAGAAAATGCCTGCTGTGAAAAAGTCATTTTATCCCTTTAAATAGCAAAAAAAGCTTTCATGTACTGGCTCCGGGTTAAATCACTACAATGTTACATCAACCTATCAATCAGTTTGGTCTTCCCATAAAATCTATTACCTTTGTGCTTTTCTATTTCAGCCAGGCAGATAGACAGCACCCAGAGACTTGGTGTGGTGTGCGATCTGTAGCCAAAGAGCCTGGCCGGTAGAGAGAGGAGTCGATAGGGGAAGTGGTCTGAGAAGGACCATACACTCTGCAGGCCGGTAGTCCTGGGAACCCTGAGCTCTATCTGCTTCACATCTTCTGGAACAGGCTCATCTGGTTGGCCTGTCAAATGACATATGACCAGAAAACAGACGACTTAGGCCTATAACATACTGTGCGTATCAATACCCACTATAATGTATACCAGAAAAATATTTAGTGTGTCCCAATGCATGGTATGGCTACATTCCAAATCACATACTTTTTCTTTTTACTTTTAGTACGTACTGCGGCTGTCCTTACTAAGTACAATTAGGACATACTACTTGTCATAACATTGCGCCGTGAACTTTGATTCTCTTGCTCATATATCCACTGCACAGAGGATTGTGGGTCAGAAGAGCCAAAAAAGCATGCTGGCTTGCATACTGCAAAATGCAACTGGATGTAGCAGCACATCCTGGTATTTTTTGGCATACTGCATTTGACATACTCTGTATTAAGACATACATCAGACCGGCACATACGGGTACTTCGCAAAAAGTCAAGGCGGCGTCCCCTTTTGGGGGAAAGAAAACTGAAGATCCCATAGACTTCAATGTAATTTTACATGTTTGGATTGTAATTTTGACAAGTCCGTACGCATTCATCTCGTTATACAAATGTTTGTTTTATACACGTCTAATAATTATTTTGCGATCTTGCCTGAACCTGAGCGTTCGCAATACCTTAATAAATTAACGTTGATCGCCGTCATGTCCCTTCAGTCTTTCCCCCGTCCAACACAGATATTGTTTATCCAGACATCTCTACATATCTGATTGAATCACGTTAGACTAAGTGTTGTCTGTAAATAACCAACGTGTTAACAGCCAACTGTTTGATCTATAGGCTGAGATTTAGTTGGAGACGACAGTCTGATGCTGCTATAACGTTAATGTATGACTGTATTACTGCAGCAGCCTCACACTCAAGCTAACGTTCACAGTTTAACTAGGTTAACCCGCTACACAACAGCTTTTCATAATTTTCTCTCCTGTGACAGCGAGTTTCTTTCCCCCAACGGGGGCACAGCCTCGGTGATGACGCAACGCTGGTCTGGTCTACAGCTTGGAGCCATAAAGCTCCTCTATTATATCTTTTTTAGGACACAGCAGGGAAACAAACTGGAGATCAGGATTTATTGTTGGTGCAACCAACTACGCAGCAGCTCTTCGGTATAACGTTATTACTATTACCGGTTTGTTAAAAGTTTACTCTGTTACCGTCTACGAGCGACACAGGATTGTTTTCCCCTAAAAGGCGGCGTGGTCATGAGAGCCTACTCTGGATGACGTATTGTCGATCTGATGTATACTAAATCTTTTTCTGGCATACTAAATAGTAGGGTAGTATGGGTATTGGAACGCACAGTAGGTCAAATGCAGTATGCCAAAAATACCAGGATGTGCTACTACATCCGGTCACATTTTGCAGTATGTTTGCACAGTGGATATATGGGCAAGAGGGTCGAAGTTCCAGGTACAACCTGACGAAGTAGTATGTCCCAATTTTATGCATACTGCATGCATTAGTACATACTTTGTAAGGGCAGCTGCAGTATGTACTAAAAGTAAAAAGAAAAAGTATGCGATTTGGAACGTAGAAGACAATAATTTGTGTTTGTTGTGTGAAAAGGCTGAAATCTAAGTAATCTAAGCAGAAATCAACAGATTGTTGCTCACGTTGGTGTTCACTCTTCGGTAAGAGTCTGCTGGCTTTGTGCAGCTTGTTTTTGGACAGCAGTGTGAGGACGCTCTGCCACACTGGACATCCGGTACGAGAAGTGGCAGACAGACAGATGTCCACCTCCACCCCTGCATCGGTTTGCCGGTACTCCTGGACTCGAACCTGCAGCATGAACGGACCCTTCTTCAGCTCATCAACTGGCTCAAGGGTTTTCAAACTCTGACGCACACGAACCAGACCTGCAAAAGTAATTCACAATCATCACCATATTCTAACCTTTTATTATAAGCACTCAATAAAACATGGGATCAGGGCAGTGGGAATAATCCAAATATAATGTACTCAACATGTGTGTTCTATTGTGTGAGACATCTGCAACACTACGAGATGGAGCAAACCTAGCAAATTCAGTTTTAGAACTGGAGTGAAGGTACAGATATCATACTACACTAGAAAACCTGAGGAATGCCATGTCATGCTAGCTTGTTGGGAGGAAGAAATAACTCTACAAAGTTAGGCTAGATTTTGGCGAGGAAAAACTGGCATGGCCATTTTTAAAGGGGTCCCTTGACCTCTGACCTCAAGATATGTGAATGAAAATGGGTTTATGGGTACCCACGAGTCTCCCCTTTACAGACATGCCCACTTCATGATCATCACATGCAGTTTGGGGCAAAAACAATGCTGGTTTTTAAATGCAGTTATTTTCGCCCATTCTGAAAATGGTGTATTTGAATATGTCTGCATACTGGGGTCCCTAAACAGTCTTTGAATTACATAAATTGGGTATGACTGTAAAGCTGAGACTCTTGTGGATCCAATGAGCCCAACTGTATTCATGTGTGATGATGGTAGTCCCGATAGTAGACATTTCATTGTAGTGAGAAATTTTTTTTATTTGACCTCACTGTATAAAATGACCTGTGGTGACCTCTAGGATAATCACAGCCTCATGAAACTTTACAGCCACAAACTAGAGACCTAGAGCATTCAGAGGATTGATGGCTTTCCTAGCTAGATTGACAATAAGGGGGTTTCTGAGCAGTTTACACAACACAAGTGCTCGCCATCCAATCGCCGAAAAATACAATTCTTGTAGAAATCTCAAAATGTCAAAAGTTTTTGATACCAAATCACAGCATGTCTTTTTCTATGGTGTTCCTCAAGGTCTTGGGGTCTTAATGTGGTATTTTGGAGGGATTATTGATATTTTTTTTTATCAATTCTCTAGTTGTAAAAACAATTGTTAAATTTAACACCAAATCTGTGTACCAAATGGTGTCAACCCAAAAATTGTTGCAACAACTTATGAAACATAATAGAGCATGGGTATGACCATCAAACACTTCCATCATTATGATCTAAACCCTTATACACTTTTAAAATGTATTTTAATTAATTAATTAATTCATGTTTATTTCTGATTTATAACTAGAACAACTTGACACTCAGTGCTGAGCTGCATCTCAAATTAATCTTCAAGTTCACAGCTTTCAGATGATGTACACCACTTCTATGTGCTATCTCCCCCTAAAGACCCTCTGTAGCACCTACAAAAAAGACAAAATGGGTCTATTGTGGGTCTCAGAGGGTTAAAGAGACATGCTGAATGTGTCTCATGTCTTACCTGCTGGGCTGAGCCTGAAGTTTTCATCAGTTAGCGCCATAAGCAGCAGTCTGCGGCAGAGAATCTCTGGGAAGCACAGTGGGATGTCTCTATATTCGGTGTCTGGATAATCCCAGCCGTACCCCGCAGCACTGCAGAACCTCCTCAACAGGGGAGTCTCCAGCCTTACAAAGACAAATACACAGACTCAAGGTCGGCTGAAGCCATAGGCCATATAGGCGGTTAAGGGGGCGCTGCCTTGTGCGCTGGACCGCTGATCATCCGCTAAAAATGAAATAAAATTAAAAAAAATTTTTTAAAGTGCTGTTGAGCTCCCTTCTTCATTTCCTGCATTGAGGTAGCAAATGAATGAACAAATTAATAAATAAATACATAAATACACTTTTCACCCTTTTAACTCTCTTTCTCACACTTTTTCATCTGGCTGGCCGCACTTATTTATAAATAAAAGCGTAGATTGTAGTTAAACTGACTAAACATTTTTAAGCCAAAAATATCAATTGTTTATTTATATTATAGTAAATACAGTTACTTATGAAAATAGAAATCTTAATTTTTGTCTTAAAACCATTGTGATGTCTGATGTGTGTTGCGGTTTAAAGATCCCATATTGTAAAAAGTAAGATTTTCATATCTTTTATACTATAAAGCAGGTTTAAGTGCTTTATAAATACTGTTAAACTATCAAAACGCTCAATATACGGAGAAATACACACAGCCCGTAATCAGATATTGTGCGTTTGAAACAAGCTGTTAGGTTTTCTGTCCATTTGTGATGTCACATATATACAATATTTAGACCATTACACGGTTTTAAACGTAAACATTCTAAATGTGTCCCAGTTTATTTCCTGTTGCAGTGTATGTAAATAACATCAGCTGACATGAAGTAATCATGGACAATGGGCGATTCCGTTGCAATTCCATTGAAATTCACTAAAACGGAGCATTTCAGACAGAGGGTAAATACAGGTATATCCAAGCAGACAGTATGAGGAAAGTAAAGTTTTTTTTTTAACATTAAAGCATGTAAACATGTTTTAGTAGAAACACAAAATACAAGTATGAACCTGAAAATGAGCATTATATGGGTCCTTTAATGTGGACCATGCTGAACTCACCTGCAGTTGAGGAGCGTGTAAACGACGTCTCTCTTCTCTGTAGCTGCTGGTTGCAGGCAGCCTGTCCTCCGAGTCACAGCTTTGGTCACATATTTGATGTAAAGATACACGAAGCTTGGAAGTCTCTCGTTGAGCACATTTGTTTTCAACAACTTATAAGAACCGTAAATGTGAACATAAAGTAAATACACAGAGCACACAGAGAGCGAGGCAACACAGGAGCTCTGAGCACTCCCCATTACAGCTCTACATCAACTATTACAACACAACACCGCGGGTTTAATGACGTTTAAACATAAAGGCATTAGCACTCAGTATCACTACATATCATAGACTGTATGTACATTAATTCACTTTTGAAGTCGAGACTATAAAGTGAATACAAACATACATGTCTATGACGCTGTTAACAGTACGGAGAGCGAGCTGGGACAAACTACATACCTTCGAATATTTCCGGAAATGAAAAGCAAACTTTGTGAAAGTTTTTTTTACTTTTTCTTTTCGAGCATTTCAACAACCATAGCACGTATACAAGAGTTAATTTACATGTTTTCCAGTGTATAAATCACAACAATATCTGACAGTTGGCTTCCTTGTGATAGTGAAACATTTTTTATACTAATATTTCAATCATAGGCAAATGAAGTATTAACTACTCAGCATTTTATTTCGCTATTCAAAAGAAGAGGGAAGTTAACCGTTTTAAATAGCTTCATGTATTTATTTTGAATTACTGTGCTGTATAAATCAGGCCTTAAAGGAGAACTTCGGCATTCTTCAACCCGGACCCTATTTTCCCATGTTTCTGTGTCAAAGTGATTAATAGGCACAACAATTTTTTAAATTGGTCCAGGATTGAGGGAGAACGCTGCAGCCGCCAGCCACTAAACAAGCTGTAATGTAATCATTTGGGGCAACCTAGCACTGTAACTTTACGTCCACTAAATGTTCTTGTTTTTGCCACTGACCGGCTCAGATTGTTAATATAAGTGTCTGACAACATTATGGAAAGGACCCTACAGAGAAATTAAATATTCTTCTTATCTCTCTCTTGATCCGGTCTGTTTGTTATTGTGTGTCCTGCTCGTAGAAGCCTCGCTCAAAAATCTTGCGTCAAATTCACATTGTTGAAATCAGCAAAACATTCAGCCATGACATTGAAAATCTTTTAGATGACACTAAGCTATGCTTTCTGTACTCCAACACAACAAACACTGACAACACCAGCACTCCTCTCTCCACTCTGACTCAGGTTTCCACCATTCCACCGACAAGTCACATGACACAATAACAAACGAAAAGGGAAGAAAAGCGTTTAATTTCTCTAGGATCCTTTCAATATTGTTGTCAGACACTTATAACAATCTGACCGTCAGTGGCAAAAACAAGCACTTTAAGTAGACGTAAATTGATGGCGCTAGGTTGCCCCAAATGATTACATTACAGCTTGTTTAACGGCTCTCTCCCTCAATACTGGACCAGTTTAAAAAATTGTTGTCCCATTAGTCACTTAGACACAAAAACATGGGAAAATAGGTTGAAAAACACCAAAGTCATCCTTTAATAAATATCCCTTGTATTGATGTGGAATATTAAATGATAACATTCATGTTCAGGCTGATAGGAGATATCTTGTGTGTCAAAGAGATCAAATGTCTTCGCAAAAGGCTTCCTGAGGTGATGGAGGTGTTCTCCTGACAGCAGACTGGTTTGTCCCGTCTTCCTCGCTCCTCCTCATCCAAACAGAAGCAGTAGCACTATGCAGACTGCATTCACTGCAATCAACGGCACTGCAGAGCAAAACAAAAAGACAGTAGATGACATGATCACTAACCCTTTGCACAAACTGCGTATATGTGTGTGTGTGTGTGTGTGTGTGTGTGTGTGTGTGTGTGTGTGTGGAGTGAACACCCACCTCTCATCACTGTCCTCACAGAGCGGACAAGGGTCAATAGCTGCACTTTGATGCCTGGTTCATCACCGAAACCTCCAACACTCTGGTCTACTCCCCAGCCAACTAGAGATGGTTAACACACACAGACACACAGATGGAGAGACATGCAGCTTCATTATTATTATATAATAATACATAAATCATGCTCTCTCAATACTGTTTCCTTCATTTACAGTAAACCCCTGTTCTTTGTTACTGTTATATTTCTCTTATAGGCCTACCAGTATTTTGTTAAGCCTGTATTGTCTGATTGTTGTACATTGGGTTTGTTAATGAAGATGTTTTAAAAACTATTCAAAGTAGTAAATAATAGCAAATGTATTATCCATTTGTTATGAAACGTGGACCAGCTCTCTGTCACGCTCCACCGGTCATTGGAGACACAGACACTCTCATAAACGGATAAATCACAAAAGACACATGTGTTTACAGATGTTCTAGATCACTGTACTAGTTAGTTAGTTAGCATTAGCATTAGCATTAGCTCACCTATCTGGACTTCACCTGACACCTTTAATGGACGCAAACATTTTGAACTACATCCACTTACTTTTACTCAGAAATCTTTCTTCGTGCAACACAGCGACCGCGTTGACGCACAGGATCGCTGCTTGGATGAGAGAGTAGAGAGTAAAAGCCATGTTGTCTTCACAGGGAGCTAGCTAGCTAACTAGCTGGAGGCTAGCTGACACTATTTACTTCTGACGTAGCCTATGGTGGCCGAGGAGGGTCAAATCACAATGACAGACACGCAAGAAGGTGCAGGTTTCTTGTGCATTGTGTTATCTAATAAACAGCAGTGGTGGAGGAAGTATTCACACCAGTCACTGAAGTAAAAGTAGCAATACCACCTATACAAATACTTTATTATCAGCAAAAGTATATCAAGAAGTATTATCAGCTAAAGTAAAAGCATTCTTTTGGCAGAATGGTTTATGTCGGTGGTATTAAATCATTGGACCATTATTATTGATGCATTATTATGTAACGTTAAACAGTAATTAAATGCTGTAGTTGGTTGAATTGGAAGTACTTCAAAATTGTAGACTATGCACAGTTTATTATGAGTAAATGTACTCAGTTACACACCCTTTACTACAGTACAATGTGAAAATATTCAGTTTCAAGTTATTCAAAATTATACAAATGTGCAACTACCATTATCAGTAAGCAGTACCTGGAAATATACATTGAGTGTTGTAGCTGTTCAGCTAATTTAATTACTTTATATAGTGTTGAGTAGTTTGTTGTGTAATAAATAAATATTATTCTAATAGGCTAATAATGTTTTGTATGTCAAATCCGAACCTGCAAACGAACTGTGGCTGTCAGATACATTTATTGGAGTAAAAAGTAAAACAAATTGTTTCTGAAATGTAGTCAAGTATGAAGTAAAATACAATTTAGAAGTAGAATCTCACATTTGTACTTTAGTACAGCACTTGAGTAAATGTAGTTTATTTCCTCCACTGCTTCAGAAGTGTAGGCATCGTCAGTTACCATTAGTAACTGTGCAACTCCAGGGATTTGTCTCCTCTGAGGTTGTTAAAATTAGATTAAAAGAAAATATATATATATATATATACTTAGAACTACTTAGAAGGCCATATTCTGTTTCAACCCAAAATGTCTGCACAGTTGCATATAAAGTTTAGGCTAGACTAATATTATTAATAAGCCTATTATACTTGTAGAATTAGATTCCAGTAATGGCTGCGTAGGATTGTTTTTGACTCGTGTGATCCAAACATTTCCAATAACTCCAGAGCGTTGTAAAGTCCAAAAGTAAAACTGTATTGTATTTTTTTTTAATCATACGAAATATGCTTCAGTCCACATTTGTTGGCGTTTAGCCTTTAAAAAAACCTTTTCACTGGGGTAAAAAAAAACTAAACCATTTGGTCTCCCGCATGCAAAGACATCATGCACCTGTACTAACAGGACGGTCTAGCTGCAAGCTAACACCGCCATAAATTCAATATATTTAACCATTCATATCAGATTATGTATCTGCATTCGCTTGGCGAATCCATCAAGGCGTCATCACTATATTAATGTTGACGAAACTGAGTTATATTCATTAAAGAAAGTTGATTTAACAAAAAAAACTCATTTAATACACTGAATCATTTTATTGAAATTGAGGATTTTGTTCGAGGATTTGTATTTTTTTTAGGATGATGACATCAGAAAATATGGTGGTGGGCGCTCAGCTTTTCTTAGATAAGAGTAGTGGGGGGCTTCCAGCAAAATAGGTTGGGAACCGCTGCGTTAAACCACCCAGCTTAGAGAAACTCCCAGAGTTCACCTGTGAATTCATCTGTAGACCAAATCCATGTATGCAAGTCTTCAAATGTGTTTTCAGAGACAAATATCCCAAAATGCAATCAAGAAACACACAACAGAATCATGAGAATAAAAATCTTTATTAGTGTTTTATGAAGTCTGCATAATATGCCACACGCCTGAGAAGCTTATGGTCAGAAAAAAAAGAACTGCTCTATCAATACCGCCCTCTACTGGTAAAACAACTGCGACATCTACTGTACTGACTGCTTTGCAAAGAGATTACTGTTAAATACACACATACTGTACTACTGTTATGTATATGTACGTCTGGTCCACGTCAGTTTTTGTAATGTATTTTTTTTCACATTCATATGTTGTAGGCCAAGGATAAAAACAATGTAACACTGGACCCTAACACATGGTTCAGTTCCCCAAATCCAAACTTCACTAGGTGCACTTAAAGTACAATCACTAGTGCCATAAGGTAAACACATTTACATCAAAAAGAAGGGAGAGAGGGGGGGAAACATGTTAAACTCGCAACAGCCACGTAATGACAATAATGGCAGAGTTTAATAAGCTAATAAGTCTTGTTGTACATACTGTATTTTATAGACAGAACAAATACAATACACACATTAACACAGAATGTCCTAGTGTGCAGGCACATTCGCTCTTCTTTTCTCATGGAAGAAAACCGCCCTCCTCTCCTCTACTCCCATGTTTCTGTAACATTTTAAAAAGCCAATTGTATCTGGTTGACCTTAACCTGCTTGACTTAAGCACCAAAAGGTCACAAGAGGTCACGTGTGTTTTTCAATAAAAGAAGTGTAGAGATGACTGAATGAATGGCCATTACAAAGTTTTACATGCCTCTGGAATCATTAAAACCATTACAGGAAAGTAGATTTGGGGTTTCAGGTTTGTGTACTTTAAATGCACCAGATTTCTTTGGAAAAACAAAGGATAGAAACAGGCTACACATCATGTGGGGCAGTGAGTTTTTTTTTTTTTTTTACCAAGACAAAGAGCTGCAATTGGAAATTAATTCAAACTAAACCTTTTGGGGTAAAACGAAGGAATGATCCATGCCCTCCATGTCACTTTAGAAACAGCTGTGGTCTTGAAAATATTACTTTAATAAAAAGTGAACGACAGAAAATTTTAAGTATATTTATATATAAAAATACATGAGAATACAAAAAAGTAGCAAAACAATGGGGATATAGGCTAAAAACAGAATGAATTCATTGATACCTTCAATTTCTCCTGGTGAGACGTTTAATGGTTCACCTCGGAGAGCCCCAGGACTCCCAGTGTCGAGTCAAAAAGAGAGAGAAAAAAGCTTTTGATAACAGCTGATATTCTCTGGTCCCTGCCCAGTGCACCTCGCAAAGCCTGGCCAAACATCTCATTAGCTTCCATACCAGGCTGTTCAGTGGGGATGTAAATCAACTAAACCAAGGACATGTAGAGTGCCATATAATGACAAAGAAATAAACTACATCCAGATCAAGTTTGCAGTTTGTTTGGGGTTTTTGGAATCACTTCTTTTTTTTTTTTTTAAAACTAACATTCCTATTCGTCCATTAAGAAGCATGTCTTATAACGACACACGTCGAGAGTTACAAAAAAGGGCCATTCTGGCGAAGTCAATTCAAATTTCATAAACACACTGTGGCGTTTCCTTCGGAGGAGAACGGCCACAAAGGCCATCGTTTCTTCACCAAGCCACCTCCCCCCTGACAAAAGATGGGGCCAAGTTTCCCAGAGAAAAGTAAACTTAGGTTCAGAACAATGGTTGGGGTGGGCTGGAACAAAAATCATTTTAGCATTCAAGCTTGTGTTACTCATACAAGCAATCTTCAATACTGAGAAACTATTCACAGATATTTTTGGTATTTCCCCTACTTCCTGGACTAAAAACCAATATACATTTTTATTTGTACCACAAATAGATCTAATATTAAGGATTTGGGGAAAAGCAATTTAACAAGGTGCATGACATAGATGGGTAACAAAGTGCCAATTTTCTTTTTTTTTTTACTGAAAAGTCTGTATGTGTGTGAGTGCAACAGTGTAGGTGCATTTGTTCTTGTGTGTGTGTGTGTGTGTGTGTGTGTGTAAAGTTAAAAGAGGGATGTGGAACTGGGCCACAAATACTGTGGAGAATGTTACAGAAAATTCATTCTGTGGGGTTTCCATTTTTTTTTCATGAAAGGACTCACAAGTTTAGAATTTAATGATCATGTAATGGGCTGCGTTTTTTTTGGGGGGCGTTTCTTTAGCTGTTTAGGACATACTGGAGCAGCGTGCAGACGGGGAACCCATCTGGGTCAGAACCTTGTCCAGCCACTGCAGGGGACCGTTCAAATGCAGCTCGATCCAGCAAGGAGTGCTTGTGACGGTCTGCCGCCTGGAAAACAAAGACGTGCATTTTAATGTCCCGTGTCTGTGCTGACGTGGCCTTTTCACGCCTTACGACACGTGACTTGTGACGCTTCATGCTACTAAGGAAGCAAAACTTCTCAAGACCAGAACATAGAATCCTTCTGTTTAGGTTGAGTTTGTGAGGCATCAGAATCAGAATCGGTTACTTAACTAAAAGTTTTAGATCAATTTTCCATGTCCTACGCTATGACAGATACAAAATTATACACCGTTAAAAATAGTTAGAAAATTTGATAAAAGGGTCAAAACTAGTAGGGCTGTAATAGGACGATACACCTATCTTCTGATTCGATACTATCACGATTCTTGGGTGCCGATTCAATATGTATTGCGATTTTTAAGTACTGTGATTCTACAAGGATTGCGATTTATTGTGACTTTTGTTTTTTAACACTAGACCGTGGGAAAATGTTGAATCATACACTTCTAGGGGCCTTTACTTTGGAAAATATCTAAATTGATACAGCAGAAATGTTTGATTTTCAGCATGTATGTAGTCAGAGATGTCCTGAGGTCAAATATATCAGTTATTTTCAGGCATTTTATTTGTTAAATTTTTTCCAGCGACCCTTAAATCAAAGAATAAAGACATTTCCCTCACAAATTAGTGCTATGTTCTTTATTTATAAGGGACATGTAATATTTTAGACATCTGGTGAATATAATCCAATCAGTCTTGTATATATACAGTTCCCTTTGTTAACACCTTATTTTGAAAACATGACGTAGTCACACGTGTATACTTCTGCTAACTTTACCAAGTCCGTCGCTATCGCCCTCTTTATCCATCCATGGTCAGCTCCATCGGGGCCGTTTGAATGCATTTAACAGAAATGTCAGTATATGGGTGCTCTACAGTTGTAGCGTCGGCCCATTTGACCACGGAGATGAGTGACGGCTGGCTTCACCGCGGTAACTTACTTCTACCCCCACGTAGACTCAAATTAAGCAAATTTATTAATATTAATTCTGGTATTCAAAAAATAATTAAAAAATTGTGATACACAGGTGAATCAATTTTCCCCCCCACTCCTAACAGTTTGTAATTCAGCTTCATTCAAACTTGAATAGACATGTATCATGTATGAATTAAGCTGTTCAAACACAGTGTGGTTGGTAGTGCTCACCTGTACTCGGCTCCCCAGCCTTTGACAAAGCTCATGCGGATGGTGCACATCCTGGTGAGCTGGTAAACAGCCTCGAAGCCCTGGTTGACCGACTGAGCCAGCAGGGCTGCAAATTCCTGGTTGTTGAAGATTTTTAGATTACAACCTAAAAGGAACAAAGAGGTAAACAGGCCAGCAGTTAGTGTGGGTTTTCCTTGTGATTCTTAAAGGGGACCTATTATGTTCATTTTCAGGTGTATACTTGTATTTGGGGTTTCTACTAGAACATGTTTACATGCTTTAATGTTCAAGAAACGCTTTACTTTTCTCATACCGGCTGTGCTGCTGCACCTCTATTCACCCTCTGTCTGAAACGCACCCCCTCCCGAAAAGCCCAGTGTGCTCTGATTGGTCAGCTGACCCCCTGTTGGGATTGGTCGACCGAACCAAACTCTTTGGACTCCGCTCCATCTCCGCTCTAACTAGCTTTGTTTGAGAGCGTGCCAAACTAGCCGTTATGCAAATGTGTTATTTGGTGACATCACCACGTTACAGAAGAAAAAGCAGGACTTCAAGCGAGGCGTTTCAGGCAGTTCAGGAGCCGTATTTCTGTCGGGGGGAGCAACTCCTGGACTTTGGGCTTTGTAACTTTGCAAACATTTTAAATGCACAAAAACTATATAACACACTATAGGATAGGGAGAAAAAAAAAAATCACAAAAGCATAATAGGTCCTCTTTAAGGCCTGACATACCAGGCCGACATTTGTCCTTTGGTTGGCAGAGGTCTGTCATTGTGAGTCTATGGCTAATTATTGTTCAGAGTTTTTTTGGTGTGTTCGGCATCATTGGCTACAGTTGGCCTTAACCGGCGGCAGTTGGGTCGCATGAGCATGCTGAATCAGCACCAGAACCAGTAGGTGAGAACGTGAGCTATGGCTGTTTATCCAAGCATACTCATTCATTTAGTATGGTCATTCACACATACTGTAAAATAACATCCCACGCACATGGGAACAGTTTGGAATGATTGACAGAGTACAGATCAGTGGCAGATCAGTGGATTTTACTGTGAGGTTTCTATAGACTCTGTGATACGTTTGATAAAGGTTTTTGCTGTGACTCTGGGTCCCCATTAGAATCATTTGCCGATATGAATCCAAGCTGACTATAGCTGCCGTCCACCACAAAGGAGCAAACTACAAACCTTTCAGAGACACCTTTCAAGCCAACAGGATGTGGATTTTTTTATTAAAAATTAGGGCGGTCAATTGATTAAAATATTTAATCGCAATTAATTGCATGATTGTCCATAGTTAATTAATCCCAAATTAATCACACATTTTATATCTGTTCAAAATGTACCTTAAAAGGGAGATTTTGTCAAGAATTGTATATTCTTATCAACATGGGAGTGGGCAAATATGCTTGCTTTATGCAAATGTATGTATATATGTATTACTGGAAATCAACAAACAACACAAAACAATGACAGATATTGTCCAGAAACCCTCACAGGTACTGCATTTAGCATAAAAAATATGCTCAAATCATAACATGGCAAACTGCAGCCCAACAGGCAACAACAGCTGTCAGTGTGTCAGTGTGCTGACTTGACTATGACTTGCCCCAAACAATGTGATCATCATAAAGTGGGCATGTCTGTAAAGGGGAGACTCGTGGGTACCCATAGAACCCATTTACATATCTTGAGGTCAGAGGTCAAGGGACCCCTTTGAAAATGGTCATACCAGTTTTTCCTCGCAAAATTTAGCACAAGTTTGGAGCGTTATTTAGCTTCAATAGCTTTAAAACTGAGCCCGCTACAACCTAAGAAAATCGCAAGTTGCGGTAATGCGTTAAAACGGCGTTGACTTTGACAGGCTTATTAAAAAAGAAATTTTTGGTCATGTATAACTTCAAAATATTCATTCGGGGAACAATATGGTGGGTCTGCTGGGTATGTATGGCCTGCTTCAGCATCATCATGGAAAGAGCTCCGCCTACTGTATATTCATGACCAGAAGCTATCCAGTCTATACCTTTTATTTTGTTCAGTGGGTACCGTATTTCCCTAATTTGCTACTCAAGTGACATCTTCAGCACCTTACCTGGAGGAATTTTACACACTGTCGCTGGATGCCAGCCATACCGCTGGTTGCAGTTTGGACTCTGGACAAAGATAGCGCTATCACTCAGGCACTCAGCAAATACCTCCCCTCCAATGTAGTAGAGTCTAACTCCTCTTCCTGTAAAACACAGACAGACAGAAGCTGGAACGAGATCTGACTTGGAGAAGACGCGTAGGACTGGATCAGTGGCACATTTTTGAAAGCTGAAACAAACTGTAAAGAGGCTAAGAGGTGGTCTGTAGACGATTAGTTACTGTAAAAGCCCCGACACACCAAGCCGACGGTCGGTCGCAGGACAGTTTTGGACTGTCGGTGAGCATCCGTCGGCCGAGTTTTTTCGGGGTGTCCCGAATCGTCGGCTCTAGCCTGCCCGTGTCGGACGTTTTACGGCCAATTCAGCATGTTGAATCGGCGGCGGTTCCCGTCGGTTAGAGAAATCACTCCAGTGCACGAGAAGAGAAACGGACGTGAGGAAAGCAAGGGTTCAGAGGGTTCTTCTCATTTTTCATCTTCATCTCATCGGATCATTCCAATACACGGATATTTTCACAACGACGTGGCCGTCTGGAATGAAGCTAAGTAGTGAGTGAGAGTGGTGTGAAAATGATCGGCTGACACCGCTTTGTTTCATGTACGTATCATAATAACAGCTTGTATATCCGCAGTCCTCGGTCTTCCAGTTTCCCTTTTTGAATGACAAATACAGACTACCGCGATGTGCTGGTTGGGAGAATTATTTCCTCTCACGCAGGCGCAGAATGTACGTGGTAGATGGCTGTTGGCTGTAATTTTTGCGGTTCGAGTGCAACTTTTTGGCCAAGACAAAGGCGACGTGAGGCGACGCAACTGGTGGCCGTCGTCGCTGCTAGTTCTTTGAGGTCGGTTTGGTGTGTCTGGGACATAAAGCTACCTGAGGCTGTGCCATACCTATGTGCCTCCGGGTCATCTCCACAGTGGCGTTCCTGTTGACGTTAGACAGCAGGCCCAGGCAGAAACGCTCAGAGTTTGATGGATCTGTGAAGCCGTCCACCGTCAGCGAGGGCTGAGAGGCGTGGAACGTCTCCCCCACGCGCTGGTTCAGCTCGTAATAGGCTATAGAGCACCAGAAGGCTGGCTCAGAGTAAGTCACCGGCTGCAGGTCTACAGTAGAGGATCATGTCAGTGAGGTTTATCCGCTGTGATGTATTAACATACAGTATGCTTTATTTGTTCTGTATTGTTTTGGCATCTTACCCATGCTGTGATTGACAGGAGACAGAGTGCTGGGGGAGAGCTCTGCCGGAGAACCTGACAGAAGAAAAACAGGAAGTCATTGATATGGATGGGTTCACAGGAGACCAGAACATGGGGACCAGGTGGATCAGATCAAAGACGTGAAAGATGAAAGTGGCGGCTGCCTTGCAAAGGAATGCCATAATGGTACTGTAAACCTGCTCATTTTGCATTAGAGTGATGAAGAGATGCTGTTTACTGTTACCGTAACAAAAGCCTCGTCTGGACATCTTGCTTTGTTGAGATTATACAGTTTGAACTATAACTTACTTGATAGCACAAAGAACTGAATGGATGATCTATAAAACAGTGAGTAGCTTACTGCTGCTGCTGTTATGGTTAACATTAACAGCACATCAAAGATGCAAACACACTCCAGTCAGGAGACGCAGGGAGCATACAGTATACTAGTTTATTCCATTTCCAGAAAAGTTCCTGGAGAAACTCAAGAGTCTTACAAGCGTTTTCCCTAATGCATGTTAATAACAGCTTTGGACCAGGTAATTCACAGAGCTGCAAACTCTCTAGGCAAACTATTTGGTATTGTCATCAATCTTTGATCCAAGATTGGTTTCTAATGCAGGATAGATCAGATCAGTACTAATTCACTAGGGAAATATAAATATAACTTTTATAAATACCAGTGCCAAAAATGATATCTGCAGTTCATTATTCCAGATTTCTAAAAAAAGGATCTGGTCTATAAAACGTGATACAGCAAAGGATGGTGTTAAGGATGAAGCCTCTTCACTGAATATTGTCAACGTATGCATCTTTAGCACATTTATTCCCTGAAAACATAACTTAGACTTTGACCTGGCTGGGGAGGGAAGGCTGACTCACGAGGAAAAGGAGAAGGAGTTGCTAGTATAAGGTACCTGTGTCCATGCTTTGATTCATCTGTTGATCGCTGGCCTCCCCATCCTCACTGATGTAGCCTGGTGGAGGCGTTTCTGTTGAAATGAGGTGAGGAGAAGAAAATGAGCTGTGACGTTATCATCATTTAATATGGCTGTTTAACCAACTGAAATCATGCTAACAGTTTTAGTAATATCACTTTTTTTTCCTGAAGTGAATTTACAGCTAAACCCAGGATATGGAAAATAGAGTTGTTCTGATACCGATACCAGTGTTGGAAATGCGTCCGATACTACCCAAAATCTGGGATCGGGTATCGGCGAGTACGCCAGTCTATGCACCGATCCGATACCATCATTTATTAACCCAGAAATAAAATCAACTTGTTTGATCTAGGGATGCTAATTTTGAAAAATGTTCTTAACCAATAACCGACCCTCGTTAACCGATTATTAACCGTTAACCGACAAGATTTTTGTCTCGCATGCAGCGGTGTACCAGCTGAAGGAGCACAACAGATATATGTTGACGGGAGTCTCCAGTTCACCGTCAGGGAGCGTTAACTTAGCAGCTACGATGCTGCGTGTAGTGTCGCGGACATGCAGCCACTTTCCCAGTAAAAGTCTCCACCACACATTTAGTTTAGTTTAGCAGGTTATCAGCTGTGTGTCTGCCCGGCGGAACTTTAGCTAGTGTCCAACAAACAGTGTGTGTGTTTGTGCTACGTTAGCAGCTCTAGCATTGCCGGAGGCTTCGTGCTCGCCTCCTCACACGTAGTCTGTGTAACTTTAGTGAGTTTCCAACAGACCGTGTGTGTGTGTTGGCGGTGAGTGTGAGGTTGTTGGTGGCGTTCTAGCTGTGATCGTAGGTGTAGCAGTGTGTGGACAGTTTATTTGTCGGTGAATAAATGCTACCAAACTACAACTCCTCCGCTCCGCTCAAGAGAGCTGGAGAGATATCCATAGAGAGACCAGAGCCGACTTCCTGTATCCTGCAACTCCGGCTCCGCCTCTTAAGGTGGGCTGTTAAGGTGGACCAGCTTTTCTCCATAAAGTGACGAGCCGCTCACTGTGTTTTTCTCAGCTTTTTAATTAATTATTAATATTTCTTTTAACCGTTTTAACCGATTGCGTAAATCAGTTAAGATGCTTAATGTCGGTTAACAGTTAAACAGTTAATTATTAACATCCCTAGTTTAATCGGAAATCAATTATTCTTCGCCGCTCCAAAACAGTAGCCTGCACTGTGCTGTCGTCCTGGATGTGTCATGGCTGCCACTGGAAACTACTGTTTTAGAGCAACAAAGAAGAACTGATTGCAGGTAGTTTGTCACGTAACGATAGCAAATAACAGCAGCAGTGCGGTGCTGGCGGAGAGTGTAACGGTAGTCAGAGCGAGGACAATGTCAACCATTTGGCAATATTTCACAGTGGAAACTCTGTTCATGTTTTAGAAAGGGATTAACCTGAGCCAGGCCATCATAAAGATAGCAATCATATCACATTGATCATATCAATACATGGTAAGTAGTAAACAGCTGTTAAATAATAATGACGATATATTTTTTTATCACACTGGTATCGGATCGGTACTCGGTATCGGCTGATACTGCAGGTTCAGGTATCAGAATCATATTGGGAAGGAAAAAATCGTATCGGAACATCTCCAATGGAGAATAAGTTTCTCTTTGATTAATACAATCAGTATGAGAAAAACACAACAACTTTTCATATACAAATTAGATAGGGTTGGGCAATATTTTAAAATTTTCCAACCGGCCATCGTCAGCCCAACAACCGCTATTACCGATATATTCGTGCAGGTGTGTGTGCACGCTGCACAACCCCCCTTCTCTCTCTCTGCCCGCTGAGCAGCGGCAGAGCGGCTCTCGTTCTTCGGAGGCAGATCATTAAATTAGCAAAATAAAATGCCAAAAAAAACTCAGATGTACGCAGTTAATCGCAGTTAATCGTCGATAACCGATATATTTGTCCAGTTGCCCAACCCTACTAGATACCATGTCATACATTGCATACAGGAACTTAGAATAACAGTTTCTTCACTTTCAGATTTCATTTCGCACATTAACCCTTCAGTACATTAGTCCCTCCCACCCAGTGCAGAGATAATGAACTCACCTGGTATATAGTTGTTTGGAGGTTCGATTCCTGCGGGGAAGTTTGTGTTCTCAGGTATGGAATGAGTGTAGTCATCCAGAGGTGGCAGCTCTGGCAGGATTTCTGAGTGTCTTGGCACAAGAACAGGAGGCAGCACTACAGTGTTGGGTAGAAGAGATGAGTTAGACTCTTATCAGTTATATGCTCTAAAACAATATACTGTCAGTGGGGTTTGGACAGTTTTAATGCAAAAAATGAACAAGTGCTTTGAAACAAGTTTCATTATTGTGGGGAAAAAAAACTTTACAACAGCAATAAGACAATGATGAAACACGCAAGAAACTTAAACTGAAATCTTAAACCGATTAACGGCTTATTAGAAATGAAGCTGGTTTCATATTGTCCACCCCTGAAGCTCTTAAAGGAATAGTTCGACATTTTGGGAGATGCACTTTAGAGCTCGCCTGATATTAAAAACAATAGTCTGGAGCAGGAAAAAGCCGATAACCGATCAACCGGCCGATTTCTTCTTTACTTCTGCAGCAGCCTAGTTGGCTACTTTTGCATACGCCGTTTTTAATAAATAATGTTTTTGTCACTCCGAATTTAATAAATCGTAAAAGAGTATCCTGAAGTGTGATTTGGTGGATTACATCGTTGAAATATGTTCTATTCATTTACATTGGGCGATGCTCTGTTCGGTGGTTTATGACTAGCCAGGATTACTTCTCTTGTGCGTCTTGTTATATTGTTAATGTCACTCTTACAAACCACGAATAGACAGTTAAATGGCTGGATTATTTGGAAGAGAAAATGCTAAATTGGTGAGTTAAAGTAACAGTGAATGATTTCTTTTCCTCGTGGTCTGCTTGTCTTGTATTGTGGACAAAGAGCTGGTGGAAGCTGCGCAGCCGTCGGCTTCTATCAGAGCCCAGTTCCGCAGATAACGATAGTTTGCAAAATGTCCTATCGGCGCTGACTAAGCGGTTTACATCTAATGCACCTTTTGCTTTCTTGCCGAGAGTTAGATATGAAGATTGGCACCACTCAGTTTGTAAAACACTGTATAATGCTACAGCAGTCAGTAGGAGTGTAACGATTCATCTACTACATCGATGTATCGATTTATATTCCTACGATCCAACTACATCGATACGTACTCGGTAAGTTGTCCTTCACGGGAGACGTATATCGATATAAAATCCATTTGAAACATAAAAATCGATTGTATCGATACTAAGGATTTGCACCTTGTATTTAAGGACGACAAACGTTATATGAAAGTTGTTTTTTAGCACTTTTATTAGTAAAGATATGTTAAACGTTACTCCGGTTCACTCTACAGACATGCGCCAGCTCTGCCCTCTGCAGCGCGAGCACGCATCCATGGCGTGCATGCAGACGAACGCGCACTGGACTCCTCGCTCTCTCACCCGGTAGAGGAGCCGGCAGTTTCAGGCGCTATCAATCCACTTGACGATGACGGCTTCACCCGCTGCCTTTTTTTCATTCAGAGAAAATGACTTTCCTTTCCCCTTTGTGATATCTATGTGCATCACGCAGCATCAGCCGCCTCACGTAACCAGCCGGAGAGCAGACGGTGCGCGAGGCAAATTATCACGACGGGAGTAAAGTAAAAAACAAAACAGAAACTCAACTAACGTTAGTCTAACATAGTTTTAAAATGTTTTTCCAGATGTTTTCATAAATGAAAAGAGCCCAAATGAACACTGTAGGTGGACTACTTGATTACTATAAGCAGATTATTTAAACAGCATTTGTAGATGAATGATTCTGTCCAAAGCTGTTTGATCACTATCAGCTGTTTGATCACTATCAGCTGTTTGATCACTATCAGCGGTTGATCTCTGTATTATTGATCTACTGTTTATATTGAAAATGAGGACAGAAGCAGCAGGTTAAACCACTGTTCATTTAACTTGAACAGAAGTTGGTTTATTATATTCTTTGTTAAATATTGCACTACCTTGTATCTTGAGAACTGAAGCAGCAGGTCCTGCAGTTCCGCTTTTTTTATTATTTTCTAATAAAGGCTGTATGTATTTGCCATTAATAATTGTTTACTTGTTTTTATCCATAATTAATTTATCCCTGATTCCCTTAAAAGAAAAACTTTGAGGAATCCTGACCTGCTCTGTCCAGTATCAGCTATTTATTTCACGTCACACTGATTGAATCTTTGGCAAAAAAAAGTTACTGTATCAATTTCAAATCATTGAATCGTATCGTATCGCTCTAGATGAGCAAAATATAATCCTTAAATCGTATCGTATCGTTGTAAAATCGTTACACCCCTAGCAGTCAGCTTAGCATAAAGACTGGAAACAGAGAAACAGATAGCCTGGCTATATCCAAAAGGTATAAATATCTGCTTGCCAGCCCCTCTAAAGCTCACCAATTCATTCATTATATCTGGTTTGCTTAATCTATACAAAAACTCAAGTGTTTTGACAACATGTGGTTTCACGGGGTGGTATGTATCAGACTATTTCTTGGCAGGTGCAGGGACTTGCATGGCAACCCGAAGATAATCACAAGACTCCAGGAAGTCACTGCGCCCAGCCAAAAAACAGTCCCACACATAACCCCCCAGAAAAAACACTCATTGTTGTTTTTTTCTACAGATAAACACTAGATATAACAGGTTAATGAGTGAGCCTTTAAAAGGGGCTGGTAGACCGTACAACTGAGCCAGACTAGCTGCCCTCCCCCTTTTCCAGTCTTTATGCTAAGCTAAGCTACACGGACGCTGACTGTAGCGTCATATTTAGCATACAGACATGAGAATGCTATTGATCTTCTCATTGAACTCTTAGCAAGAAATCCAATGAGCGTATTTCCACAAAAATGTCGAATTACTCCTTTAAGTAAACAAACAAGAAGGCTTCCCATCACATTAAAAGGTGTGCATCACAGACTGACACATGTTCACATCTCTAAGACCAAACTTGTCCTCATAAGACCAGACTAACACTTTGGTTACTGGGAAGTTCAACAAAATCCTACATAGACAAATGACTAATGTGTTAGAAATATTGCTGCTTTGCATTCAGTTTAGCTTAAAGGCCCTGACACACCAAGCCGACGGTCGGCTGTCGGACAGTTTGGGACCGTCGGTGAGCGTCTAGTTTTTGCGGTGTGTCCTGGACCGTTGGCTCTAGTTTGCCCATGTCAAAGTTTTTCTGCCGATTCAGCATGTTGAATCGCCAGTGGTGCCCATCGGTAAGAGAGATCACTCTAATTGGCTGTTCAGCTTAAGCGAATCAGTGCACGAGAAGAGAAACGGACGTGAGGGAAGCAAGCCAACGAGTAAAGTCAAGAGGAAAAACAAAGGAGGCTCTTCTCATTATTCATCTCATCTGATCATTCTAATACACGGATATTTTCACAACGACGTGGCCGTCTGGAATAAAGCTGTGGTGAGTGAGAGTGGTGTGAAAATAGACATGTTCATATATGTATCATAACAACGGCTTGTATATCCACCGTCCTCGGTCTTCCGGTTACCCTTTTTGAATGATGAATACAGACTAGCGCCGCCTGCTGGTGTGGAGAGTGATTTCCTCTCACGCATGCGCAGAACGTAAGTGCTAACTGGCCGTCGGCTGTAGTCTTTGCGGTGTGTTCGAGCGCCGCTTTTTGGCCAAGACAAAGGCAACGTGAGGTGACACAACTGGTGGCCTCGGTCGCCGCTAGTTCTTTGATGTCTGGTTGGTGTGTCTGGGCCGTTACAAGTCTCAGTGGGAGTCAATAGATTATAGCGATAATCCAACAACAATGCAGCAGACGCTGAAATACGAGGAGATGTGCATGTATTAGGTAACAAATGTCCACTGGACAGAGTAATCTCACCTGGGGTCTCCACCCTCTGGTAGTGGTAGGGGTTGATGCAGACCTCATCCTTCTTTAGGTGGAAGGCATACTCACAAGCCTCGATGGCACGCAGCTCGTGGTGGCTGTGAAGGTCCGGCCATCGCCACAAGCGACAGTAGATAACATGGGGAAGCCCCTTCCTGTGGGAGACCTGCAGGCGGCCATCCAGAGATCTGATTGAACAGCAAACAGTAGATGGTGGTGAGATGGGTGGAAGATACACAGGGGAGAGGGGGGAAACACATAATAAGACCAGGTAGGGGAGGGAAATGGAGATGGATTGGATTGAGTGGAGACGAGAACGAGTAAACAAAGATGTTCTCAATGTCCGTCCACTAAAACATTGTAATGACAACTCTCCCACATCAAAGTTGTATGCAACACCATACAAGAGTTGAGGATAGTCACCTGGTTTGGTCAGGGTAGCTGTATAGGCCTGATGTATCCCACTGTTCTATCGTATTTGGTGTACTCAGTCCCCATATTTCAGAGCAATTGCTGTGCACAGAGAAAACAACAAAACAAAAACAAAAAACAAATGATAAACATGGGACATGGCTCATTCAGAAATATCAGTATGGGTTTTAATGTCAACATTAAAAGGCCTCTTTTATTAGAGTCTCATGGCAAAAGACATCAAATTCATTTTCAGCGGTGGAAATGAAAGATGGGAACTTCAAATAAGAGAAGCCTTTTTGACAGAATTAAGGTAAAAGAACCAAACACAACATGGAATCTGCTAAAACACACAATGAGTGAGACAAAGAGCATTCTTCAAACAGTGGCATCGCATCAAACACTTAAAATGACTTTTTCCACTACAGTGTGTTATGTCAGAACTTATCTGGAGACATTCAAACAAACACTGAAGACACACAATGGCAACAAAAGAAGGGAAAAGGGAGGAGGCAACCTTGGAAGAAAAAAAAAAATCCATCTTCAGATACTCTTAAAAAAGAAAATGGGCAAAAAATAAGAAATTAAAATGAGGACAAATGAGAGTAGTTGCTTCTGAATAATAACAGGACAATAACAAAATCTACATGTTAAATGCTGCAAATACACAACACGTACTAGAATTAATTACTCTGGTGGGATCTCAACTACCATTCAAAATTGTTTTATTCAACTGTCTGGCTCATGACAGGGCAGGAAACAAACTTTTGCCCACCAGCCATAGCAGCTGGTAGATTCAATTCAACAGCTATTTTTTTTAGAGTAGAACCAATCTAAATGTTAAATGGCTACCTAACAAAGTGGCAAGCAGGGTAGATGAGCTCCCCATCACAATCAAATGTACCAACATATGTATGGCTGGTGGCAATGCCCCAATCTGGCATCATTTTGTGTTTGTAACCCACCCTCTGTCATATAGATATCCGCTACTAGTCCAGCCCTCTACCAGAAACTATTTCATTCAGATCGAGCCAGCCACTGTATCTCTACAAACATAACAGTGTGGCCTAGAACAATTCTCAGGCGATAACAACCAGGCCGCTATCTATAGACATACAAACATCTGACGTGGTACTTGGCGGCACATCAGTGAGGAATGAATCTGTTAACACAGTGTTCTAACTGAACGTGAGTCTGGGCCATCAAGGCTGGCTGGCTGATAAAGAGAACATCTTCTCTCACCCTTTTAACAGCTCTCTCCCCGTGAGTGTAATAAAAACTAACTGTAAGTACAGTTGTAAACAAACAGTGATTTGATTCATGTTCTACTATTATGTATCCCTAAAACAAACCTTTTGACATTGCCATCAGTTTTACATTGCAGGAAATTATGAAAACCGAATTAAGAAAAGAGAAGTGCAAGATCTGCATCTGCCACCAGCCCAAGAGAGAGGTCTCGACTAAGTGCACTTGCATAGACATGTGTAACAGCAGCAGTTTGTCTCTGAACCTAGTTTGAACAGCAATCAAGGGTTGGGCAGTATACCTGGGGATGGTGACACACTTGGTGTTGCAGTTCTGTGTGGTGATAGCTTTCTCCAGCTCATCTAGCTGGCCTGTCTTCTTTAGTTTCTTCACTAAGCTCTTCACAGCCTTCTCGCACCATTTCTCCTCTTGCCCGTTCTGTTCTCCACCGCCTGCTCCGCCCGGGCCACTGGACGACTTCTTCCAGCCCAAAAGCCTCTTCACCACAGGAGGGGTGAACGGCAAGATGGAGGACATCTTAGCTGGACAAGCCGGGGAGTCTCCAGAGGACTCAACACACAGCTCTCTCTCACTCACACACACACAGACAGAGGGGACCTGGAGCTACAGTGTGGGCCCTTGCTCTGACGGGGCCCCTCTAGTGACCAGTGAGTCACAGGGTGGAAGCCAGTGCTAGCAGGGGGGGATACTCAAAAGAGATGGACACCTTGGGAGAAAGTCACAAATAAAGTGCATCATTACAAAACATGGTACAGCAAAAACAACCATATATATATATATATATATATATATATATATATAGCATATTCAAATCAATAAAAGACATGTAACTGAGCTTTTTACTCAGTGAAACTAAGAATATTAAATGAAATTGTAAGACTGTTTTGACAGCAGCATCACATCATTTACATAACTGCCTCTTGTGTGAAGTTAAGCATTGAGTGAACAATCAGAGCTGTCCACTCCACTTGACGTTAGCTTGTCACAAACACTGCTCGACATTGAAGCCTGCTAGCATGCAAACTTGTAAAGTGATCAGACGGGCTGTGTGGGCCTCATACTGTCCCATTCAGCCTATAGAAGCAATCCCGATCAGCTACAGAGCATACAGAACAACACAGTGATCTATATGTTGTGATCATGGACCAGGAGAGTGTTTAGTGACAGGCCCCCTCAGTGCTAACACACACACTGGCTGTGAAGGCCGGCTGCTGGCTAGCTGCTGGGGGGCCTGCTGGACTCAGATCACAACAATAAGTTCACCAGTGTTTGCTCGCTCAGTGTCTCAACAGCATAATGCTGACATGATCTCAACGTTAGCTGCAAACTAGAGTTAATGTAAGTGAGCAGATCGATAGTTCATGGAGGAGTGCTCCTCTGGCTAGGTCAGCTAACGCTAGCTAGCTTCACTGAGCTAGCTGCTAGCTGCTAGCCTCCAGCTTGTTATCAGAGATCCTTTTGTTGTGATCCAGTAAAAACCCTCCGATGAGCAACAGTCAGGTCGCTGCTCTGCTCCCTACCGCCAGCTATAATTAACCTAATAACACATCATGTAGCTTCATGAATATAAACCGTGTAATGTTTCATTTCCACGGAGCTGTGGAATGTTTGTGACTTTTATAATAAAAAGTGAGTAGTTAGCATGTTGGACTAACTCTTCCACTCTGAGCTCTGAGCTGCCGCTGGCTGCTGACGGACCATCGGTACATCTCTCACTAAACACGCTAAAAGTCCAGAAAACAGACGAAAGCATCTCAATAGTTACCCCAGCTTTAGAGTCCGAAGCTCCGCTATGTGAGTAGAAGATGCGCTCAGCCCTCTGGACACCTTGTTGACATAGAAGCGCTGATCTGTGTTGTGCTGCAGCTGGTTGTGAGCAGACTGGTGGATCCTCTCAGGCTGCTAGCAGAGCTACTGGAGCTAGCTGGCTAGGTCAGGTTAGGTTGACCGGAACAACAACACTAACATGCTGGCTTAATGCCTCCCTATTCAAACACTGATTGGAGGATTATAAGAAGACACGCTCTGGATACTGGCTGATGGCCTTGACAATCCTTATTGTTTATTTGACAGCATGGCTTTATATCTGTCATTCAGAGAGGGTTTGGAGGCAAAAACTGATTTTATTCAGCATTTTTTTACAAGATATTCACAAAATCATTATTTATATTTCCAACAAAATACAACGGTAGATTAACAGCAAAAATAAATAAACAAAATAAATCAATAAATAGATGAAGAAATAAATAAATAGATTCATTAATTAATTAATAATAAAAAAAAAAAAAAAAATAAATAAATAAAATAAAGAATGTCACAATCAGTTTTAGCTATTTCTTATTAGAAATGTTTGTAATGTTTGTACTTCCGTTTCTGTATGATATAATAACCTCTCTCAGGATCATAGGGCAGGAATCAATAGCTCCTCCCCTCACTCAGGTGTTTCATTAGGTTGTATTGGCATCACCTGGTACCATTATAAAATGCGACCCTTCAGCACTTGGCAGCCTTAGGTCCGTTTTAATTTGTCTGTGGCGATGGGTGGATGTTTGTTTCTTTGTGCAGTCTTATTGCAGTTGTCAGGGCCCTTGCAAGGTGAGCCAGGTGGGCCAAAAATAGCTTTTACACTATCTACAAAAGTATCCGGATAAGACTTTACACGTTACAGTTTACTCAGAGTGATGTTTCTCAGTTCAGACGCAGAGTGCCATTATTATCAGCCATTATTTCAACTGTAGCAGTGAGTGACATTTTTGTGATCCAAACAGTTGTTTCAGCTGAAAGCAGTCCTGTGAAGTGTGGCCTGAGCTCTAAACTGTGCAAGGATGTTTCCGAGTGTGTCCTCTACAGCCATGTGTGTGATGGAGAGCCTGACTGCAAGGATGGTTCAGATGAAGAGGGCTGTGCATCAGGATGCAATGAAGGTACTGGACTGAAAGTCCTACTGCTTGCCATTACTGTCTGAGGTTTGCTGCATATCGCATACAGTTCTGTGAATAACTTAAATGTATGACTATCACTGAAAAGAGTCGGTCAGAGTCAGATTAGATTAGACTGGATTTGAATTTTTTTTGGCATAATAAATCAAATACATGTCTTGTATGGTATTGATTAAAACAGACCTTAACAAAATAAGCAAATTAATGTGATTTTAATCAAAATTTGATGTGTATTCTTGGGATTTTTCATATTTAAGAACCTAGAAAATGGTTGATGATTTATGGGTAAAAAAAAACAACTCCATCCTCAAGGGTGAATGAATGTCATCAAACCAACTGAAAGATTTGTGTTAATTCATAAAGCGGAAATTTCAGAGGAAACAGTAGAGTTGTAAAGTACCCGCTCCTGTAAAAAGTTAAATCCTGTCAGATTAAAAAGTTTATTAGGTACACCAGGCTAAAGCTAAGGCAGTCTTGCACAACAGCCCTGCAGTAAATCTTACCTTCACTTTTAATGTTCAGTTTTTGTGATATCATTGAGGGTAGGCTCTCTGTGTTAAGCAACACAGTTCAACAGCACCACAAACTGCAGCCTCCAAACTGATCATACTGTTGAATCAACACCTCTCTAAAACAATTTAAACAAAAACTGAACATTAAGACCTTCATGAAGACAGGATTTACTGCACAATTGTTAGTTTTTTCGCTAGGTGTACCTAATAAACTGGCAGGGTAATGTCATATTATGTCATTAAGTCGGTTTCAATATGCTATAGGACATCCAATTAAATACGAGTCATTTTAATGCAAGCAAAAATTGTAAACTTTGTTTCGGTCAAAACCATAACTTGTCTCTTCATGTCAAATGTCTGCATCCCAACAGCTCAGTTCCAGTGTGCTCATGGGAAAAAGTGTATAGACAAGAACCAGGTGTGTGACGGTGTACCTCAGTGTCAGGACCGCTCTGATGAAATGCCGTGTACGACGCAAACTGAGGGCTGTGCTCACCACTGTGACAATAACAGCCGCTGCATACCTGCAAACTTCCTCTGTGATGGAGAGAAAGACTGTTTAGATGCCACAGATGAAGCCAACTGTGGTAGGTTGAAATGGTTTGAGAATATACAGCTCTCCCACAGGAGATGATTGCATCCACATTTCACACTTGCAGCATCGTAATGTTTACCCATTTTTATTTGGCATCTGCATCAGGGGACCAAGAGGAAGACGGGCATGAAAAGGAGGAAGGGGCCAGTAATACAACCTCTGTGTCTGCTGCCTCCGAGGGCCCACCCGCACCCATCAAGTGTTCTTTGGGCTCTAAACGCTGCAAGGACAACGCAGAGTGTGTCCTCTACAACCACGTCTGTGATGGAGAAGCAGACTGTGGAGATGGGTCAGATGAGGAAGAATGCTCATTAGCATGTGAAATAGGTAATCTAGTGGTTGGTTTTTGTGGGTGCGATCTCCCGTATGTGGGTTCAAAATATTTACTGCCCTCTAGTGGGTAGTGTTAATATTCATCATAAAAAATCAAATACCTTTTCTTCCAAATGCATTAAATGTACAGGATGTTGGTGCAGAGACATGTGGAGAATGGAACCTGCCAAAATTTGCACACCTTTACAAAAAAAGAATAGATAAATAAATGACTCGGTTAATAAATATATCCTTAAATGTAACAAATAATATTAACAATAAATGTAGCCACAAACATAAATTGATATTTGTTTAAATTTGTTTTATTTATCTTTGTATTAATTCCCTTATTTATTTACATTTCTGTTTAATTTCCCTTTTTATTTATTCATGTATTTATTTTTGCATTTATTTAAAAAAATAATTAGAAAATAAATAAAATGAAAAAGTAAATGCATAAATAAATAAAAGGGAAAATTAAACAAGAGTAAATAAATAACGGAATTAATACAAAGATGAGTAAATAAAGAAGCAAATTAAAACAGAAATCAACTAATTAATGGCTACTTTTATTTTTAATATTTATGCTATATTTAATGAAATTTATCTATCGAGTTATTTATTGGCAAGGTTCCGTCCTCCATAGAGACGGTCAGCAATTTAGCTTCACACTATGTACTGACATTAATTGAGGAGCATTGGTAGCCGTATTGAACTGAATGTAGTCTAAATACATCGGTCTGAAGTGACATTGGATTGTCACTGCAAAGAAGTACATAATTGCAAATCATTCATGGGTAGTGAACGTAAGCAAATGGCATTATGTATAATCAAGTTAATCCTTTAAAGCTGGGAACACACTACACAATTTGAAGGCCAATCATAACCCCAGTCCTGCCAGCATCCTGATTGTGCCACTGTGTCCTCTGCAGACCAGTTCCAGTGCGCGCATGGAAAGAAGTGCATCGAGCAGAGCCAGGTGTGTGACGGTGTGCCTCAGTGTCAGGACCGCTCGGACGAACTGGAATGCGCCAAGAAGATGGAGGGCTGCGCTCACCAGTGTGATGACAAGAGCCGCTGCATTCCCAGCAGCTTCCTCTGTGATGGGGAGAGGGACTGTTTGGACGGCAGCGACGAGGCAAACTGTGGTACGTTGTCATTGCACAATATTCACTGTATTAATCAGCTCTGCTTGTACAGGACACCTTTGTGATGGTATCTTTGCCCCCCCCCCCCGACCCCACAGCTGATGAGGGCTGCAGTGCCACTGAGTTCAAGTGTACCAGTGGCCAGTGTGTGTCGGTCACAATGCTCTGCGATGGTCACCCAGACTGCTGGGACCGCTCAGATGAGGAGAGCTGCACCGACGCACCGGTCTGCACCACCAAGCACCGCTGCCCCCAGAGCAAGGAGTGTCTGGTGCAGGAGTGGATCTGTGACGGAGATCTGGACTGCAAAGATGGCACAGATGAGAAGGTAGATATTTAAGGCAACGCCACAAGTTTGTTGGGCAAAAGCAGACATAAAAGTAGACAGTGTTGGACCACATTTTTAGGACCATACTTACTTGTTTAATGTATGTGGAAAATAAGGGATGAAACAAGAGCCGAAATCAACACTGAAAAGGGATTTTGTTCATCTCAAAGGATTCTTCTCATACCCCTCTGCCGCATGAAGGTCAAAGGTCAGGGTCAGATCAGTGCTCATGGAGCTGGCAGGGTTTCTGTGTGTTAAGCACACTTCAGTTGGGCAAAGGCTTGATGAAATAGTGGTTTACAGCCGTAACTCTAATGGTCTAAACCAGGGGTTCCCGAACTTTTCCATGCCAATACCCCCCAAATAGCATTAGCTTATGGCCGGGCCCCCCCCTTTTGAAAGATATCTTTAAAAACCCATTGATAATACTATGGAAAATGTAAAATAAATAGATAGATAGATAAATTACTTAATCTTCTGAATATATTTCCTTACTTATATTAATTAATGCAATAATAACATCTGTATTTCAAACACTGACAGCTTATGACATGATGAATTATGTTTTAGAAAGAGGGGCATGACTAATAAGATTCCGATATGTTATATTTTATGATTTCTTTATTTTTTCTATATATATATATACACACACACATATGATATATATCTATAATTTTAGCATTTTTCCCTCATCTTCCCTCCAATTTAATGCGGCCTCCCTGTCTCAACCTTCAAATCAAAAGTTGAATTGTGAAGTACCAGTTTAGACGACAGTAAAATAATCCCTCGGTTCCTCCTTTAGGATTGTCCCGTGGCTCCTCTGATCTGTGGTAAATTCCAGTGGTCGTGTAAATCCAAGACCAAGTGTATCCCTACAGCCTGGAGGTGTGACGGCATGAAGGACTGTGACGATGGCAGTGACGAGACTGAATGTGAGTAGTTATACATTATATAACATGGGGGGTGGGGGGGTGGGGTGGAGTTGTTTAGCCATTGGTGAAAAGAAATTAAACAATGCTGGGTTTGAAGTGGAATGAGGACAAGGTTAACACGTTAACGCAAATTATTTTTAACAGCACCAATTTCTTTAACACATTAACGCAACTTGCAATTTTAAGGTTGTAGCGGGCTCAGTTTTAACACTAGTGAAGTGAAGATACTGGCAGCATATGAAACTAGAAAACCTAAGGGATCCATTGGTTCATGTCATACAGGCTTGTAGCGAAGGCTGACTAACGCTCCAAACTTGCACTTAATTTTGGCGAGGAAAAAACTGTCATGGCCCTTTTCAAAGGGGTCCCTTGACCTTTGACCTCAATGTATGTGAATGAAAATGGGTTCTATGGGTACCCACAAGTCTGATTTCCTGTAATAAATATATACATAGCTCCTATTTTGATAAGAGTATTAAATACTTGACAAATCTCCCTTTGAGGTACAGTTTGACAGATAAAAAAATATGATTAATCGCAATTAACTATAGACAATCATGCGATTAATCATGACTAAATATTTTGTCTTTAACTGTTTTCGTTGGTTTGTTAACTTTCAGTAAACATCACCATTCAGGATTTTCCTTATTTCAAAATGTGGCTAAATAACTGTAAAATTCTGAACTAAACATGAAAATGTTTGTGTGTGTGTGTGTATGTATGTGTGTGCGTACGTACCAGGTGGGGTGCTGACATGCCTCCCTCACCAGTTCCAGTGTGGCAGCCAGGAGTGCCTGAATCCAGCCCTGGTGTGTAACGGCATCACCAACTGCGCCGACGGCTCAGACGAGGGAGGCAGCTGCCAGATAAACTGTGCAGAGGAAGACAACAGCCGCTGCTCCCAGAGCTGCTACAGCACGCCACAGGGGACGGTGAGGACCCTGCTGTGTACCCAACTGTGGGCTTAACATAGAAAAAAAATAAAGACAGAAATGCAGTAGAAAGTGAATTGTGACTGTAGCAGTACAGCGTGAAGCTTCTGAAAGACCATTCTGGATAAACAAGCATTCTTTTTATAAAGTAAAAGTGTCCGTATCATGACTGCATGATGGCGTACCTTCTGATAAGTGTGTAATGTAAATGTGACTAATACTTGGTTCTTGCTGCGTAGCGTTGTCTCTGTGCAGCAGGGTTCAGGCTCATGGAGGACGGGCTGACCTGTGCTGATATTGATGAGTGTGAAGGCCGGAGCCCAGGTGTATGCAGTCAGTGGTGCATTAACACTGAAGGCTCATACCGATGTGACTGTAACCCAGGCTACATCAAGGAGCCAGGTGGACACCACTGCAAGATCACAGGTAATGCCCTTTGGTAGACTGTATCCTTTACTGCTGTTGCCGCCATTTTGGACTGAAAATGCTTATTATATTTATAATATATTGTTCAACATAGGCCATTTTGAATATGACAATAGAAAAATTATTTAGTTTTACTTTTGTACGGCACTGTAGGCGGATGTTTTACTGGCGTCCGGTAGTCACTTTCTGTCCAAAATGGCGGAAGCATAGCACTGCTGCTGGGCGCTGATGCTGCAAAGGAACGAAAAATGTACTTTCACTTCTTGGCAATATACGTTCTTTGAGATCGATACCACTTATGTCTCTAAATATGAAGCCACAGCCAGGAGAAGCTTAGCTTAGCATAAAGAAAATCCACCTACCAGCACCTCTAAAGCTCACAAATTAGTATATCTAAAATATGAAATTGTCACATTGCCGTTTATGTGCCAGACTATTTCTTGAGTCCTGTAGGACAGAGCCTGGCTAGCCCCATTTCAAGTCTTTATTCCAGCTAGACTAACAGTCTTCTAGTTGTAGCTTCATATTTAATATGAGAAGTGGTATCAATCTTCTCTTTTACCAAGAAAGCAAATACTTTGATCGACATTTTTGGAAAAGAGAAACAAATCTTTTAAAGGAACCATGTCAAGGGATCTATTCGCAGAAATGGAGTATAATATTCATAACTGTTTTCATTAGTGTATAATCACCTGAAACTAAGAATCATTGTGTTTTTGTTAGCTTAGAATGAGCCCTTCATATCTACATAGGTAGCGGGTCCTCTTAATGGAGTCCGCCATGTTGCACCGCCATGTTTCTACTGTAGCCCAGAACGGACAAACCAAACACTGGCTCTAGTGAGACCCTTTCACGTTTTTACGTTACCTGAAGGCCACAGTAGTTCTCCGACACACCTGTGAAACTGCGGTAACGTGAGCCGCAGAGTGCAAAACCGTGGTACCGCCAGCCGCCGTCTGACTTCCGTTGCTCCTAACGGAACGCCTAACGCCTCAGAGTAGCCTTATCATGGTAAGGATGGCCTCTGAGTGAATAAATATTGGCACCATAACGATGATCCTTCTCTCCCCCCCCTCAGGTGAACCCTTCCTGTTGACGTCGGTCCAAACAGACCTCTTCATGTTCGGCCTGCGCAGTGGCAGCCTAGACGTGTTGTCCTCCTCTGCCAAGAAGGCCATCCTCTCCCTGGACTACGACTGGATGGAGCAGAGGGTCTTTTGGGTCAGTCTGGACACCAACAGCATAAGGTGGTCCTCGCTGGACCAGAAGACCACAGGAACTGTGGTTAAAGGTTGGTGCAACACAAGATGTGGTTGGCATGTTGTAGGTGACATTGATGCAGAGTAATAGGTATAAGGATACCTCCTCATGACATGCGACACCATTTTGTTTCCACAGGTGTCCGGGCTGATTCTGTGGCCGTGGACTGGCTCGGGAGGAACCTGTACTGGATCGACGGAGTGAACAGTCAGATTGTTGCCATCAGACTGGCCAAAGCCACCGTGAAGTCATTGGACCACAGCGTCATCCTGGATGAAGACCTGGATCAGCCTCGCTCTCTGGCACTGCTGCCACAAAAAGGGTCAGCATGACTTTATTTTACCTCCAAACTATTCTACAATGTTTGTAAAAACCTTGAAGACCATCTTTTTAAAAAAAAATATTTTTCTACCAGGTTGATGTTCTGGACAGAGATCGGTAATGTAGTCAAGATAGAGCGTGCTGGTATGGACGGGTCAGAGAGGAAGGCAGTGGTGAACTCCAGTCTGGGCTGGCCGGGCGGTGTGGCCGTGGACGCCATCTCTGACAGAGTCTACTGGACGGATGAAAGGCTGAGGTTGATTGGGTCTGCAACACTAGATGGAGAGGACATTCGGGTAAACCAATGTGGAAGGGGGGGATGTTGTCTGGTTTAATCTTTGAAATGATTTTTTTCCTTTCAGTTTTTGGATGCAACCATCCCAAAGCTTGTTGCAGGCTCTTGAAAATCAATTTAAACACTAATGCAACACTAAATCCAGCAAAAGGTCATCCTGCCCTCATAACTATAAGTACCCCACAAGTGGCACTTCATGGGAGTTTTTTTTTTCTTCCAAAATGGCCCCAGCATAGACTCTGAAGTCACGTGCTTCAATAATGTCATTTTCAGCTTCTACAGATGAAAGAGACCACCAACCCATTCTCCCTGGCGGTGTTCAATGACATGCTCTACTGGTCTGATGCCAAGAAGCGAGTGGTGATGGCTGCTCATAAAATCTCTGGCAAAAACCACCAAGTTCTCCTTAAAAGACCCAGACAACCTTTTGGTGTGAAGGTGAGTAAAATGTTAAGAATTAAAGGGATAGTTTGGGTGTTTTGAAGTGGGGTTGTATGAGGTACTTATCCACAGTCAGTGTATTACCTACAGTAGATGGCAGTCGCCACATCCCCAGCTGGAGAAGCAGACGGGAGTTACAGCACAGAACCAAAGCAATGTACTGCTGTGGACGGGGCCCAGCAGAAAGGCTCACCTAAAAAAAAAATATCAGTTTTTAAGTGTACGCTTTAGAATATTTTCATTTTTACCTTGCCTTCAGACAGCCCTTTCGGATGGGGAACTGAAGCCGTTGTATCCACCAATTCGAACTAACCAAAGTCACACAATAACACAAATGAACTAACCGAGGCATCGGTAGACCAGCATGTCCCGTGTTCTTCGAGGTAAAATTGTTAAAAACATTTTTTTTTTTTCCAATGGAGTCTGGTTGCTTTGGCGAGAGCATAGATAACCGCTTCAGTTCCCCGTCAGAAACATAGAATGTATAGCTGTCTCACTGCAAGGTAAACCTGCGAAAATATTCTAAATATAGCGTACACTTAAACTGATACTGATTTATTTATTATTTTAGGTGAGCGTTTCTTTTAGGTGGCTAAAACACGTTTTGCTGCCAGCCACAGTAGTGTCTTGGTATGGTTCCCTGCAGTAACTCCTGTCTGCTTCTCCAACTGGGGGTGTGCCGACCGTCATCTACTGTAGATAATACACTGACTATGGATAAGTACCTCATACAACCCCACTTCAAAACACCCAAACTATCCCTTAAGGATGTTTAGGAAAAGGTGGAAATGTGGCTGGTATTGTATGATGGAGAAACTCTAACTTAATTTGGATAATTTCTTGTTTGTGAAGTGCTCACAGATGCTTGCCATATTGCCCCACGCACAGCAGTGACATTGCATGAAGCTTTCCACTTGTGAAGATATGAACCTATTTTGGCACAGTTTTGGGAAATTATAAAAATCCTGGGGTCGCTCATGGAAAAATTGCAGAACTGGTGTTTTAAATGAAATAATGTGCGAGATGTAAATAATGTAATATTTCAGTTGTTTATCAGCATGGATTCTAAGGTGCAAAAATGCATTTTTAAAACACTTTTCCTGTTCCCTGCCTGGTTTGCAGGTCATCCACCCATTGCTCCAGGTGGGTATTGAGAGCCCCTGTGAAAAGATGGACTGTTCCCACATGTGTGTGTTGGCCCCGGGACCCAAGGCTGTGTGCAAGTGTCCCGCTGGCCTTTTACTGTCTGCGGATGGCCTGACCTGCTCCAGCCTGGTCAATTCAGCGTTCCTGCTGATGCTGTCTCCCTCCACCGTCACCCAGGTTTTTTTCTATGATGCATAATTACACTTAGTGTAATTTTCTTTAAAGCTGCAGTGGGTACAATTGGAGCAAGTATGTTTAAAAAAAATATTTATATAATACGGTCACTATATCCTGACAGCAATGCATGAGACGGGTAATATGAAAAAAATCACGTGTCCTCTGGTGCTCCTAACGGCATCTGCAAGATTTCACAGAGCGGAGGAAAACAACCAATCGGCGCTGATCTGGAGTCTTGCCGTCCCTGAGCAGCTGTCAATCACTCGCAAACTGTCACTCAACTCAAACTGATCAAACTAGGCAGCGCTGACCAAATATGAATCAATATTCTGTTACTGTAATGCCTATTTCTCTCCTCAAACATCTTGTAGTGTACTGTTTAGCTGTGAAATGAGAAAGTTTGTGTCCCGGCCGCCATGTTGGGATCAGTTGATGAAATACCAAGCACCGCCCACCAGCTGGAGCAAACATTCTCATTTTAAAGCTAAACAGTACACTACAAGATGTTTCTGAAAACATTTTATGTGGGAAATGGGCATTACAGTAACAATATTAATTAATATTTAATCAGCGCTGCCTAGTTTGACCGTTTGAAAGGAGTTTGCGAGTGATTGACAGCTGCCTCCGTTGAATGAACAGCCAATAGGAACGCTCTCTCTCTGAAATGACCTGTGATTGGCCAAAGTCTGCTGTCACTGGCTAGATTTTTCTAAAGCCTGAAAACAGAGCCATGAGGAGGAGCAGAGGTCTAGTTATCTCTCAGAACACTTGAATTAAAATATGCTGAAAGGTTACCAAGGAATCTTTGCCCAATGATGCCAAAAACATTCTGCCTACTGCCGCTTTAAAGCTGCAGTCGGTAACTTTGAGCAAATCTGATAAACTTATTTTTATAAAACTGTCACTATATCCTGACAGTAGTACATGAGACAGATAATCTGTGGGAAAAAAATCATGTTCCTCTGTGTTCTCCTGTACTCACAGCGCCCGATGGAAAACAATCCATCAGAGCTGACCAGTGTCTACAGCAGCTGTCAATCACTGCTCGCAAAACTTGAACTCCGGTAAACTAGGCAGCGCTGATCAAATATGTATCAAGATTCTGTTACTATAATGACTATTTCTCGCCTCAAATGTTTTTAGAAACATCTTGTAGTGTACTGTTTAGCTGTTAAATGATAAAGAGTGTGACCCAGCAGCCATGTTGAAACAAAGTCGAAAAAAAACAAGCACCGCCCACCAGCCGGAGCAAACTTTCTTCTTTTACAGCTTGATATTTGATTCATATCAGCACTGCCTAGTTTGACAGTTTGATCGGAGTTCAAGTTTTGCAAGCAGTGATTGAAAGCTGCTGTAGACACACTGGTCAGCTCTGATGGGTTGTTTTTCCATCGGGCGCAGTGGAATCTTGCAAATGCCATTAGGAGCACAGGAGGACACAGAGGAACATGGTTTTGTTTTTTCAGATTCTGTCTCATGTATAGTGACCGCTTTATACTTTTTTTTTTTTTTTTTTTTTTATCATATTTGCTCAAAGTTACCGACTGCAACTTTAAGAGAATCTACTTTAAAGGAATAGTTGGACATTTATTACCACTCTCATATCCATACTCTCATAGATCTACTTGCAGTCGCGACACACAGCAGCAGAGCTGAAGGGCTGGCCTGAACACCTGGCCCTGCAGGTGCCCAGCGTCAACGAGGCAGCCATCATGGACTATAGCCTACGCGAGCACACCCTGTTCTTGACGGACGACGGCACAACTTCCCTCAGCTCCTTCAAACTCAAGGACTCTGACTTGTCCTCTCAGGGCCAGCTTCTCAAACTCCTGAGCAACACCATCACCGCCATGGCCCTGGACTGGGTCACACTCGACGTCTACTGGAGCAGCAACAAACAGCCGCGCCTGCAGGTCACCTCCACCACCGGTGCACACACTGCTGTCCTCATAAAGGAAGGTATTGGTAGAGTGGAGTCCATCGCCCTCCACCCTACCAGTGGAAGAGTCTGTTTCACCAACCTGGGCCTGCAGGGTACAGACACCGTGGCTACTATAGAGTGTGCCAGCATGGACGGTGCTGGGCGGAGTGTGGTGTGGAAGGATGCTGTCCAGCCTACATCTCTGGTCTTCTCCAGTAATGGGGATACAATTTACTGGGCTGACACAGGTATGCTTTATTTTAAGTATTACTTACACATTTTTGGTATAGTTGGGGAGTTTTAAGATGTTTTCATGCCTTGAAAGTCAAAACTGACGTGGAATAAAGCTGTAATTTGTCGTACAGAAAAGTAATAACATGGCTTGGATTCTTGCAGGTTTAGGGACCATCGGCTCGGTCCAGCTGGATGGATCTGGATACAGAGAGCTGAAGGCCGGCGATGGCCTGGCTGCAGTGGCTCTGAGTGATGACACACTGCTCTGGATGACTGTCAGTGGTAATGGCTCATAGTATGTACTAAATGAAATGACACCTTATGCCAAGTTGTGTGTACCAAACTACCAGGAGGTGGTTGTTCGACATAACTTTATCTTATATATTGATTCTTTCCTGCATATTTATGGCTGGACTGCAGAGGGCCTGCCCTACAAACGCAAAAGTGATGAAGTTACATGATTGGTTGGGCCGAGTGTTGGAGTTTCTTCATTGGCCGTTGCTCTTCCAAAATGAAAAGGCGGGGAACAGTCCTTTATGCAAATGAGCCCGTCCAGCGCGACGTGTCCGGCTTACTGAACTTGGACCAAGCTGAGAAACTAGGCGATCTAGTTCTAAAATTAAATGAGATTCAGCAGTGGCATCATCGCCTATTTCTGTTAAAATGTTTTCAGAAGTAGATTTCGGTGGATTGTTTAGATGGAATAACAGAAAGTTTATGAGCAGGCCGCCATGTTGTTTCCTGTTTGAAAGGGTAAGCAGAAAACCAGGGACCAGTTGGAAGCATTCCACGATGGGGTATGTCAACGCTTGAATGGCCAGTTGAGTGGAGCAGCGTGTCCTCGCCGTACCTGAATTTAACATTATAGACATTACCACTGGCTGCACGGTGGTGCAGTGGTTAGCACTGGCGCCTCACAGCTAGAGGGTTGCAGGTTCAAATCCGGCTTGGGACCCTTCTGTGTGGAGTTTGCATGTTCTCCCCGTGTTAGCGTGGGTTTTCTCCGGGTACTCCGGTTTCCTCCCACAGTCCAAAGACATGCAGGTTAGGTTAATTGTGGACTCTAAATTGCCCGTAGGTGTGAGCGTGAATGGTTGTCTGTCTCTATGTGTCAGCCCTGCGATGGACTGGCGACCTGTCCAGGGTGTACCCTGCCTTCGCCCAATGTCGGCTGGGATCGGCTCCAGCCCCCCCGCGACCCCTAACGGGATAAGCGGTTGCAGATGGATGGATGGATGGACATTACCACTGACTATTCGTGTATCCACAAATTCACAAACGGACCATATACGGTCCAGCCATATACTCGGCTCTGGCCGAGTCTTGTTTCTATTCATCAGTAGCTCAAGACATTCATAATTCCTGTGTGACAAAATGGTCTCCACAAATTTGCAACTGGCAACTCATAGCTTGACCTTTAGTAACGACATTCTATCTCACTGGATGGTCAAACATCTTACAATTGTTTCCTTAGCTTTCTAATGTAGCTGTTGTGTTGGCCCTTTCCTTCAGACAAGACCAGGCTGTGGTACAGAGACGAGCAGCAGCAAAACACGTTGTGGTTTGAGGTCGGCACAGAAGTGGTCAGCTTAAAGGCGTTCGGCAAGTCCAGTCAGACTGGTATGTAAGAACCACACTCCAGAACTGTTCAAATGCCAGTGTGCTGAAATTGTAGATGTCAGTTGATTGATAATCTACTGATTTATTTTTCACAGGTTCAAACCAGTGCACCGAAAACAACGGCAACTGCCAGCACTTATGCCTCGCCACTCCAGGAGGTCGGACATGCAAGTGTGCCCATGACCACATCCTTGTGAATGCCACCCACTGCAGCCAGGAGCAGCGCTGCCCCAATGGCAGCAGGCCCTGTCTGGATCAACTCTCATGCCAGCCTGTTGAGAAGTTCTGTAACGGCCATGTTGACTGCTCTGACCACTCGGATGAGAACTGTGAGTCTTAATACCTCCTTTTTTTTAACTTTTTTTTTTTTTTTATAAAAGCAATAAAACCTGGAAAATGGATGTAATGTCCTCTTAGTCTAAAACGACATGAGGTTTTGGCTGAACTGTCATCTTTTCTTAGGTGTCAGTCTGAAGCAGTGGTCAGGATCCAAGGTCCCTGCTCCCACCCAGCCCCACAGCTCCACTCCTCCTCCTCCGTCCCCTCGAACTCCTCTTTCTGATGCCACCGGCCCGAACACCACCCCGAATGTGAACGGTCTGCTCAGGAACCTGAACGCCCAGCAGTGCAGCCAGAGTCGCTGCAGTGGCAACGGACGCTGTGAGGAGACCAACGGAGACACTGCGTGTGTGTGTTCACTGGTCTACAGCGGCGACTCCTGTCAAGACCATCTCCTGAAGACCATGCGGGGTCCCCTTGTCTACGGCGGCGCGGGGCTCTGTGCTGGAGTGGTGGTCATTGCTGTGATGGCGGTGGTGGTTAAGCGGAAGAAGAGTGCCAACACAAGGTTTGTCTGATTTACTAATTAAGAAAAACCTTCCCGTCACAGCATTAAACATGTAGATTTCATTTAGCAAAAGTTGTGGATACTCTGTACTTCTTTGGTACCACCTTGGTCGAGGTTCATAGCGAGCTGAGCCGATACTAGAACCGCAAACAGACCTCTGCAGATCGCTGATTGGTCAGAGAGAATTGTCACTTACGCGACACAGTACAGCCTGCACAGTACTACACTTTTGTATTTCCTTCTGCAGGAGAGCGAGCCTAGCAGCAGTGAAGGAAACCAGCATGACTGACCTGGAGAACAAAGCGGAGACCAGCCCCAGTGCACAAACTGCCCCAGCAGACACAGACAAACCAGAGGTGGACCTCCCAACAACTCCATAAACTAGCAGGTTCCCAATTTATGACGCTGTGCTAGTGGGATGGCAGTCTGACTTTTCTTTCTTTGTTTCTTTGCAGGAAGCGGTATCTTCTGTGGACTGAGGTTGATTCACGGGCAAGCAAAGTTTTTAAATAAACGGTTTGCATTTTCCAACGTTTCCTGTGAAGTTATTTCAGCATTGTTTACTGTCGGTTAGACCACCAATGTTGAACTTTTGACAGATTGTAATAGATAGTTATGGCACTGACTTGAACATTGTTCACACTGATCAAAAGAGCATCTTCATGTTAGATGGTGGGTAGTGGCAGGAGGTCAGCGGGTAACGGAGGCTGGTGACCACATGGTGGGTTCTCCTTTGTCATCCTCATTGCTGAACCTCTTGGCAACTTCAGGATGACTTACAAAGAACAATGGGGATCTGGCATTGAAGGAAGCAAAAGAGAAACCTCCAACTCTGGGAGGAGAAACCTCAAATGCAGGAAATGCACTACAGTTTGACCTGGAGGATGGAAGACAGCTGTTGATGCTCAGAGGTTCTTGATCCAAAACGCACCTTTTTCCTTGAGTGACCAAAACTTCCCCAGAAATTTCATATTATATACTTAAAGGTCCCATATCATACTCATTTTCAAGTTCATACTTGTATTTTGTCTTTCTACTAGAGCATGTTTACATGCCGTAATGTTAAAAAAAAACAACTTTATTTTCCTCATACTGTCTGCTGAATATGCCTGTATTTACCCTTTGTCTGAAAAACGCTCCGTTTTAGTGAATTTCAACAGAATTGCAACGGAATTCCGTTGCTAGGCAACAGTTTGGGTACTTCCTGTCAGCTGTTATTTACATACACTGCAACAGGAAATAAACTGGAACACATTTAGAATGTTTGTTTTAAACTGTTATGATCAATATATTGTATATTTGTGACATCACAAATGGACAGAAATCCTAACGGCTTGTTTCAAACGCACAATTTCTGAATACGGGCTTTGTGTGTTTCTCTGTATATTGAGCGTTTTGATAGTTTAACAGTATTTATATAGCACTTAATACTGCTTTATAATATAAAAGACATGAAAATCTCACTTTGAGATACAGGATTACCATTTTATTCAACTTTTCTACTAACATGCTACACTTTTAACATCACTACATTTATTTGCAGCTGAACATTTTACATGCAAAACATGTGATAAGCATAATGTATATTATGAGGCATTGTTATAGATGAAACTATCCAACAGCATATAAAATAGTTAAAAGCTCAAACCAACTACAATTTGGTGCTTACATGTTAATGCATTGATAACGATAATCCTGTGGTGAAGTGAGTGTGAGTACTTTTACTTTTGATAGTTTTGAGCACATTTTGCTTGTGATATTAGTACTTTTACTGACTGTAATCCCTCACATGTGATGTTCATTATTTCCAGCTGATTAGAGCACTGTGTGTGTTTCGGAACTGTGCTTGACATCTCCCTCACCGTCCTATTAACTCTGTTGCATTTTTGAGGGCGGGACAAATGACACATTTATCATTCTTATTAGTACACCAAGCGGTACGACAGAGTATTAAGGCCACATTGAGGAAAAAAAATAATCTACGGTAACTTAGTCGGTAATTTCCGAGAATAAAGTCATAACTTTACGAGAAAAAAAGGCGTAAAATTACGAGAATAAAGTCATAAATTTACGAGAAAAGAAGTAATATTACGAGAATATAGTCATAATTTTACAAGAAAAAAGTAATATTACAGGAATAAAGTCGTAATTTTATGAGGAATAAAGTCATAACTTTACGAGAAAAAAAGGCGTAAAATTACGAGAATATAGTCGTAAATTTACAAGAAAAAAGTCGTAATATTACGAGAATAAAGTAACTTTACAAGAAAAAAGTCCTAATATTACAAGAATAAAGTTGTAATTTTACGAGAAAAAAAGTCGGAATATTACTAGAATAAAGTCATACGTTTTACATGTTATTTTTGGGTGAAAATAGAGCAGCGTGCCGCCTGTGCGAAAATGAGAAACGTGGAGCATCTTGTGAAGTTATACTTTAGTTTAGGTTTCACAAATAAGGAAATACTTCATCTTTTGGCACATCAGCACTACATTATCATCAGTATCAGGACCTTGAAAAGATTGTGCAAGAAACTGCATTTATTCCGAAGAAATAAACCGAGACAAACAGCTGCTACCCGTCCAGAAGCAGGCTCAGGCTGCTATGTCCTCCCGCCCGTTTTGTTGGTTGCTGGTAATGTGTTTTCCTAATATTACGACTTTTTTTCTCCTAAATTTACTACTTTATTCTCGTAATATTTAAACTTTTTCTCTTGTAAAGTTACGACTTTATTCTCGTAATATTACAAATTCTTTCTCGTAAAGTTATGACTTTATTCTCGTAAAATTTCGACTTTTTTTCTCGTAAAGTTATGACTTTATTCTTGTAATATTAAGACTTTATTCTCGTAATATTATGACTTTATTCTCGAAATCTCAAATTTGTTTTCCTCATTGTGGCCCTAATACTCTGTCGTAAATCAGAGGTCTGATCAGCCACTGTAATGGAAACACCTGTGTTGGTGTGTAAGGCCTTTCTAAGTAATGGGTCCACAGCTCTGACGCTCACATTCCTGAAGAAATGTCTTGACTTGCTGTAATTGTAAATGATAAGAATAAATGTACATATGGGGGCATGTTTGAAGTGAATTCAGGAGGGTATGTTGTTTTATTTCTGTGGACAAATGGTAGATTTAATTGATTGCAGGAAGAAAAGCTCTGGAATTAGTGGATACTTTGCCAGACTGGATTCTGATGACATGTATTTAAAGTCTAAACCGGATTCTCCCCATTGTTCACACCAAACCCACAAAGCACATGTTTACTTTGCTTATGAATAGGCACTTCTGGCCTATTTATTTCTCTTAAGAATTCCTAGCACCCTCTAATTTAGCTGTGTCTGGGCTGTTTAATGATTTAGTTTGAATTGTTATGAGGCAGGCTTGAAGTGAATAATGCTAAGGGCATGAACCAGATGATGAATTAGCGGTTTACTGTACCCACACATATCAGCAGCCGTATAAAATGCAAGACTAAGAAGAATGAGCACTCATTGTTTTGCGTTTGTCAGAGTTGGGACATTTCAGAGTTAGTCTGCTGTGTTCCTATGGTATTCAGTGATAAGAGGATACTCAACAATCAAGGTAGGTCTTCAGACAGGAACGCTATATTATCTGAGGTAATACAGCTTAAAGAGTAATATTTCACTTTTGTTGATAACTTTTTGTAACTCGTGCCAAAATTACAGTATATTGTAAGAAATGACTTCCATTTCTTTAATAGATTTTTATTTTTATTTTATTTATTTTGATTGAAACATTTACATTGAACTGATTTGTGGAATTCCCTACTTAGTAAATTCTCCTACATGTAAAGGTCCTGCATTCAAAACGTTATTTGAGCGAAGATACAAAAGGTATTATCACAAAGTGTACTTAAAGTATCAAAAGTAAAAGTATTCATTATGCATGCAGAATAGGGTTTTATACAGTATACATGTATATCTATCTATAGAGATAACTATAACGGATGCGTCCATGTGTGAGCAGCATTTTTGTTGTAGCTGCTCGAGGTGGAGCTGGTTTTAATTACTTTATAAAGGCAGTTCAATATGGAAAACCCACAATCTTAGACAGACATCTCTGTCTATAATCGAGTCCTAAAAACTTTCTCTTGCAGTGTAGGTAGAATATTTTAACTAGTTTTTAATGTCAATCAACTTGTTTAAAAAAAAATGTTATACAAATGTGTGTCTGTATCTTGAAACACAAACGAAAAACAGGTTGCAACAATAGAATTCTGAAAAAACAAATTGATTTGCATTGAAAAGGTGATGAAATATTCTTTCCACACTGGCAGATTTTCTTTTCACCTTTCTACAGGAAAATTTAAACTCAATTTTAGGCTCAGTTCCAGACTAATCGAGACTTCACAAGAGGGAGATTTTCACTGAAATGTTTTGTATGAAGAATAATCTGCAAAATAACAAGTAGCTGTAGCCGTGGAGCTAAAAGTACAATATTTCCCTCTGACATGTAGTGGAGTAAATGCACAACGTATTTACCAATTTACCAATATAGTGCTTATTTGTTTCAGCAAATACAGGAAAGACAGCAATGGCAGTTCTGAGGACTACACTGTGTGCTGTCCTCATGGTGACTGTGGCGTTGTCTAAACCAGTGAGTAGTACTACTATAATCCTACTACTACAATAAAGCAATGTAAAGAGATTAAGAACAATTCCTTGTTATAAAAAAACAGGTCTATCTGAGTGACGGCGTGGATTCATCCAAGTCATCAGAGTCCAGTGAGTCAAATTCTTCAGAGGAGACGGCCTCTCGTGTGGGGCTTTCACAGGAACCTCTGCAGCCAGCGTTCCCAGAGACAGACCTGCCTAATGCTATGGAGGAGACTGACCCCACGGGCGCTGCAGCCCTACTTCCCTCTATAGACGCAGGGCCTTCTCCAGCCACCCTCGATACTTCAGCACTGCTGGACACGGAGGACCCACAAACCTCCACTGACACAGACGCTTTACAGCTCATGCCGGATGATCCTTCACAGACTGCTCTGGGCATAGACATTTCTCAGGACATGCCTGATTCTGATCCGGCTCAGGACTCAATCAACACTGACACAGTGCACGTCCTACCAGATGCAGAGGTCTCACTCCACCCAGCGCTTACAGACACTGGTACAATCATAGGTGGTGCTGGCATAAATCAACCACAAGTCACCACCACCACCACCACTACATACCAAAGATTCCCCCAGGGTACAACTCCACCCTTTCCTCCACACGTCATCAAGCCAACACCTCCACCATTCTCCACAGCCCCAGCCCTGCCCGTCCCCATCGGAACCACCATGACCGGTGTTCCTGTTTGTTTCACTTTCCAGTTCACGACCCCTGAGCCGGATCCACCCAGAGGAGATAGCATGTGATCTGACAAGAAAGTGTTTCCACTTAAAGGTCCCATATCATGCTCATTTTCAGTTTCATACTTGTATTTTGTGTTTCTGCTAAAATATGTTTGCATGCTGTAATGTTCAAAAAAAACTTTATTTTCCTCATACTGTCTGCCTGAATTTACCTGTATTTACCCTCTGTCTGAAACGCTCCGCTTTAGTGCATTTCAACAGAATTGCGTTGCTAAGCAACAGTTTGGGTGCATGTTTACTTCCTGTCAGCTGATGTTATTTACATACACTGCAACAGGAAATAAACTGGGACACATTTAGAATGTGTACGTTTAAAACTGTGTAATGATCTATATATTGTATATTTGTGACATCACGAATGGACGGAAATCCTAACGGCTTGTTTCAAATGCGCAATTTCTGAATACAGGCTGTGTGTATTTCTCCATATATTGAGCATTTTGATAGTTTAACAGTATTTATATATCACTTAAACCTACTTTATAATATAAAAGACATGAAAATCTCACTTTTTACAATATGGGACCTTTAAGGTTACTGGTTCGGTCCATGTTATTGCTGTACATACTGTATACAGTAGTTAGTGGTGTCTTGATGCTTTATCATTGTGATATCAGGTCTAAATATCCAGACTACACTTGGCTTTACTTTCATTTAGCATTTCCTTCATCATGGTAATCTTTGTTTTAATGGTACTAGTGTACACAGGGCTGGCTCTAGTTCTTTTGGTGCCCTAAGCGAAATTCGAATTTGGAGATCCCCAAATCTTTAAATAAAAGTGTTTAGTCAGTTTCACTACAATAAGTGCGGCCGGGCAGATGAAAAAGTTACAATTCATTACATTAAGAGAGACACGGGGTGAAAAGTGTATTTCTTTCTTTATTTGTTCATTTGTTAACGGTTGTCACTGGAATATTTTTCAAATTATAATTATTATTATTTATTTTTTTAAGTTATTTTTATAAAACGATCGCTATATCGTGACAGTAGTACATCAAACAAGTAACCTGAAAAAAATCATGTGCCTCTGTGTCCTCCGGTGCTCTTAACGGCATCTGCAAGATTTCATAGACCAGAGGAAAACAAGCAGTAACAGCTGATCTGAGATCTGCTGTCCATCTGCTTTCTATGAGAGCTGGCTGTCAATCACTCGCGAGCTCCGACCAAACGGTCAAACTAGGCAGCGCTGATCAAATATGAATCAATATTATGTTACTGTAATGTCTATTTCTCTCCTCAAATGTTTTCAGAATCATCTTGTAGTGTACTGTTTAGCTGTAAAATGAGAAAGTTTGTGACACTGCCGCCATTGTGAAATCTGGTGAAGGAACGCCAACTTCCGGTCACATGACCGGAGCACAGCCAATAGGAACGCTCTCTCAATGAAATGACCTGTGATTGGTCAAAGTCGCCCATCACAGGCTAGATTTTCTAAAGTCTGAAAACAGAGCCATGAGGAGGAGCAGAAGTCTAGTTATCTCTCAGAACATTTGAATTACAATATGCTGAAAGGTTGTTATGGAATTTTTGCCCAATGATGCCAAATATATACTGCCTACTGCTGCTTTAAGCTGGCCCTGAGTGTACATGACTGCTATACAAACAGTGGAAAAGTAACACCTCAAATGTATTTGTATGAGCAGCAAAAAATGAAAATGTAATGTTATTAAATGTTCTTATCTCTAATTCAATGATTGGTTCAGGAGACAGCACAACAGTATTTTAGTAAAATTATGATGTTTATTGAGACTTGGTTTTACTGTCATTGTAAAGGTAACCAAACTTTACACCTGCAAGTAACAAAAACACAAAAAAGCAAATGTTACCAGAATCAAGGGCCTTATGTCACAGCAGCCATACCAGGAATTACAGTACTGTATGAGAAGGAAACAGTCAATAGGTACTGCAGCATGTGTTGCAGTTGTAATTATGCATATTATATTATAACAAATAGGTAAGACTTGGAATATATTTCCAATGCCACAGACCATACTGTCATCTCCTTGGCTGACTTTAGAAAACGAGCAGGCTAAAGGGCCCAATCAGCACGTTTTTGGACTATCTAAATTACTGGTACATTTACACATTTATACATAACGCAATTGTTTGACTTATCAATGAGAAATTATTTTTTCTAAATGTTTCTCAGCTTATCATAACTGTTATACTTCAGTTTTTACAATCCATAACCATAAACAACATTAGTCATTTTGGGAGTGACAGCAGCTTCCAAACCTGTGTTTTGAATATGCTTTTGTTTATATTTGGATTACAGCTAGGGACTTTAACAAGAATTAGATAGACAAATTTCAATTGTAGCATTTATCCATCCATCCATCCATCCATCTTCAACCGCTTATCCGGGATCGGGTCGCAGGGGCAACAGCTCCAGCAGGGGACCCCAAACTTCCCTTTCCCGGGCCACATTAACCAGCTCTGACTGGGGGATCCCGAGGCGTTTATTATTTTTATTATTTTATTATTAATAAAACATTATCAAGAGTGGGATCAACACTCAGCAATTAAAATACAGACTCAAGTCAAATCTAGAAAGATGCTATCTGTTTAAAGGACCAATAGGTAGTACTGACAGTTTAAAATGGGTAACAGTCCAAATTCAAAACATTGGAGCTATGGCCCGTCTGCTCCTCCCGTGTGACTGATAGCAGTGCGCGTTTTCGCAATTTAAAACCTTTTGGACACGAGCATGTTAGCCTCTGGCCAGCAGCAGTAGACGTAATCACTTTACCGGCTGTGTGTCTCAAATACTCGCTGCCATGATGACCAGCTGCACACGGACCACATAGAGAGATGCCCCGAGGCTTTCGGCCGGTCGGGTAGAATCTAACGTTAACGTTATCTCTGTTGGTCCAGTTGGTTTACTTGTTTCCATGGCTGCTGAAGGCTGTGTTTGTGTGCCAATTTGTTTTATACGTGGCAACGGGGTGTTGAAATGGGCAGTGGACGAGATCACACAGATCCAAAACAAAAAACAGACGTTCCGGACCGGAATGGAAATTTCAAAGGAGAACATCCTGGCTGTAGCATTGTTGTCGGAGAAGCCAGTATTTCAATTCAGCATGTTTCCTTAATCTCTGATGACACATCGTGATCATTTTATGATTTATTACAGTAAATATTTTACATATTGGTCCTTTAATCTTTGACTGACAGGGCATCTATGCAAGAAAAAGCAGCAAATGCACGGGGATTTAGCCCATGAACCTTTTGGGAATTTTCTGCACAAATGCCTTGTGAATCTTTTTGAGATATTTGTATGATCCATTTTAAATTCCCTGTGTGGATTTCCACTTTTACAAAATCCTGAATTGTATTTTAATCCTATTCACCTCATTTGCACGTTGCCTTGTACCATGCTGCCAGTTAAGTTAACGTGCAGACTAACTACTTTGTTAATCACGATGACTTCTGCCTGAGGTTAGTTTTAATTTCTGTTTGTGTTTGACAAACTTAGTGTAACGCGCCTTGGTTAACACTTCTTACTGAGAGTATTTAAATTGGCTGTAGTGTGGCACAGTCCCCGAACTTAACAGAAAACAATCACAATCGATCCGATACTGTACAACCTTCACCACCAGTAGCAGGTAACCAGCTCATTGTTTTATCACGACGCCACACAGTGGCTCAGTGGTTATACTGTCACCCCCCCCACCCCCCAGCAACACCTTTCTGGGTAGTCAGGTGGACTAGGACTCTAAATTGCATGTTGCTTTAGTCCTTTGATAGCCTGATACCCTTCATCTCACACAGTGCATGCTGGGATGGGTTCCACCACTGAAGAGGATAGGTACAGAAAATAGATGTTTTTTTTTGTACAATCTAGGAATATTGGCTCAGTCTACTCAATGTAAGTTAGTACGAGTTAAGTGCACCAGCCAAACGTCTAAAATACAAAGGTAATTTCTAATGTGGCGTGGGTGACTGAGGTTGATCCTGCTGCTCTGGCTCTGTGTCTGTCTCTGCCTCAGTCTCTGTGTCCTGCTCTGGCTGCTGCTGCTGCTGTTGAGGCTGCTGGATGAGTCCTCCGTCCTGAGCTGTGTTGTAGGAACCACAGGCGCTGCACTTCATCCCCAGCACATGGAAAGGCACAGTGCAGTGGGCTTGGCAGTCGTTACATATAATCTATAGTAAGCAAAAACAAAAGTAATGGATTACATATAAAGACAACCGTTTGGATCGGATGATTACTTGCAATGATCACCGAGAACCATCTTTGTTGAATTGTACAAATTAGATTGAATGAAATGCAAAAATGTAGGCATGTCATGTCTAAAAAGATTCTGATCCATCAGTAATTCAACCCTTCTTTTAACCCTCTGACCCCCTCAATAGACCCGTTTTTGTCTTTTTTAGGGGGGGTACAGGGAGTCCTGTCCTTAGGGGGAGATAGCAGGTCAGCAGTAGGTGACATCTACCATAGAAGTGGTGTACATCATCTGAAAGCTGGGAACCTGAAGATTAATTTGAGATGCAGCTCAGCACTGTGTGTCAAGTTGTTCTAGACATAAATCAGAAATAAGAAATCATTCATTCATTCATTAAAATAAATTATGTGTAGTGTATAAGGGTTTAAAACATTATGATAGAAGTATACGACGGTCATTCTCAGGCTCACTCATGTCTCATAAGTTGTTACAATTTGCAATTTTTGGGTTGATACCATTTGTTTTACAGATTTGGTGCTAAATTTAACCAATTTTTACCACTTGAGAATTGATAAAAATGAGCAAAAATCACTCCAAAATACCGCATTAAGACACCAAGACCTTGAGGAACATCATATAAAAAGCAATGCTGTGATTTGGTGTCAGAAACTTTGGACATTTTGAGATTTCTGCAAGAATTGCATTTTTTGGCGATTGGATGGCGAGCACTTCTGTTGTGTAAACTGCTCAGAAACCCTCTTATTGTCAATCTACCTAGGAGAGCCATCCATCCTCTGAATGCTCTAGGTCTCTAGTTTATGGCTGTAAAGTTTCATGTGGCTCTGATTATCTTAGAGGTCACCACAGGTCATTTTATACAGTGAGGTCAATACAAGTCAATACAATGAAATGGCTACTATGGGGACTAACATCATCACACATGAATACAGTTGGGCTCATTGGATCCGCAAGAGTCTCAGCTTTACAGTGACACCCAATTTATGTAATTCAAGACTGTTTAGGGACCCCAGTATGCAGAAATATTCAAACACACCATTTTACAATAGGCGAAAATAACACATTTATACTGCATTCAAAAAACTGCATGGTTTTGGCCCCAAACTGCATGTGAGTGTCATCAAGCAACCATTGCAGATGAGTTTTGTAACTTTCAATAATATCTGCATAAGGGCTGTCAGTCAATTAAAAAATGAATCGTGATTAATCGCAAATGAATCACACATTTTTTATCTGTTCAAAATGTACCTTAAAAGGGAGATTTGTCAAGTATTTAATACTCTTATCAACATGGGAGTAGGCAAATATACTTGCTTTAAGCAAATGTATGCATATATTTCTTATTGGAAATCAATTAACAACACAAAACAATGACAAATATTGTCCAGAAACCCTCACAGGTACTGCATTTAGCATAAAACAATATGCTCAAATCATAACATGGCAAACTGCAGCCCAACAGGCAACAAAGTGGGCATGTCTGTAAAGGGGAGACTCGTGGGTACCCATAGAACCCATTTACATATCTCGAGGTCAGAGGTCAAGGGACCCCTTTGAAAATGCTCATGCCAATTTTTCCTCGCCAAAATTTAGCCTGACTTTGCGGCGTTATTTAGCCTCCTTCCCTACAAGCTAGCATAAGAAACAATGGATTTTTAAGGTTTTCTAGCTTCATATGATACCCGTACCTTCACTCTACCTTCACTCTACCTTCTAACACTGAACCTGCTACAGCCTCTGAAAGACAGGCCTCAGAGGTTTGGACTAAACTAAAAGATCACATGTGCATATTATTGTATTATTGAGGTCTTACTTTGACAGTAGCACCCTGGTACTCGGTGGGCATCGGTGACAGGGAAATCTCTTTGTCTATCCGATCCCAGTGGTCCTCCATGTCCCAGGCAGAGTGCATACACAGCGGGCAGCGATACGCTCTACAGCAAAGGAAGAAAAGTCACATTTAGTGTAAGGCCCTCTCTCTGCCTTATGTTTATATGCACTATAGTAACCTGGGAACTGTTAATCCACGAATCCATGCAGCAGGTCAGTGATCAGATTTATCACCCACCACACCTTATTTTGCACCCACGGCTGACTTATTTTAACTGTAGTGACAGTTTTTGGTGTGTGTGTCTGTGTTGGAGCTTTTCCTCACAGTGCCAGTGTGTGTCTGAATTTAACAAATAGTCAAATATTCAGCGGTGGAAACCGACTTTGTGTTAGTGGTCAGTTTCAGTCAGACTCTGGATGGAATCATTTTAAATAAGAGGACGTGTTATGATCTCTCTGTTCATTCATTGCTCAGCTGTTACTTTCCCCTTTCTGCATGAAAACGCACTGACTGATGCAGGACTCAATTGTTCCAGCAACGCCTGAAAGGTTTATGTCAAACAAACAAATAATTGAACCTGGAATGAGACTGTATTTTACTAAATTACCAGGAAAAAAAGGACTCATTAGACATACCCCGTTCTAACCATGTCATCAAAGCAGGTCCTGCAGAGAATGGGAACAAATACATTAACTGTTACCTTTATGTCACAGCACATCTTGAAATATGATTAGTAAATGAATAGAATATATATTTGAAGATAACATTGGGCTACAAAATATAAAATTTTGATTTATTAGTCTTCAACAATATTTTAATATCTTTTCAATTCTCTTCATCTTTGTAATTATATCATATTTGTATTTGTGTTTTACAGATACTATAATTATTTTTAAAACATAATATATAGAGTAATCAATCTGTAAAGAAATCTGTCAAGCCAATGACACACATTCAGTGTAATAAAAACTGGGATATGTACAAACAGCTAAATATGCACAATTCATTCCCTCAACGCTGAGCTAATAGTATTTAGAGAATTATAAGAGTCATACTTGTGTAAAAGATGGCCGCATGGAAGAACGTGAGCTCCGATTCTGGACGTGTGAATATCCTGTACATACATACAAAAGAAAATCAGATCAGGTTGTAGAGAAAGTAATGAATTACATAAACAGCCAGCAGCTGTTGCCATACTGTCCTCTAATGTCTTATATGTTTTATTACCTCCATACACACTGGGCAGTTCTGCCTTGAAACATTTTCAACACACTGAAACATAAAAGAAGTGTAAATGACATCAGTGAGGACACTCATAAAACAGAATACACATGATGTGTGTGTGTGTGTGTGTGTGTGTGTGTGCGTGTGTGTTTCAGGCTAATAATCACCTTGTGGTTTCCCCGCAGATCCTGGGCTAAACACAGATTGCACTTCTCACAATGGAAATACTTCTCCCTGGGCCCAATCCTGTAGGGGTCAAAACACAGCGTCACTGACACAGATGACAATCACCTCATGTATGAATAACGTGTAACATGACATAACAACTGTCAACATGAAATATCAGCATATGGCAGATTTAAAAACCCACTGAATTATTGATTGTTGTGTTAGACGATTTGGAAACACTGAATTCTAATACCAGAATGATACAACATTGTAGATAGTTAACTTGAATTACTGTAGCAAGAAAATTACAAAATTGGGGGCATCTTTAAGAAGGTATTCAACGAGACATTTGTACTTTTATTCCCCAAATATCCATATTATTGTTAGTGTCTTCTACGAAGGCTACAATTATAAAAAAGATTTGTAAAAAAAAGCTGGGTGACAAGTATTTAAAGGTCCAGTGTGTAGATTGCAACCAACTGAAGCCTCTCCTGTGTGCCAAAGTGCGTAAAGTGTGTGTATATACGTGGGAAGTGAGTGGTGAAGCAAGAGAGAGAGAAAGTGGCGGCGATGGGAGCGAGTGCCGTTATCGACTCCGGCCTAAGCAGGAAAAGTTAACAGAGTTTGGTTTGTCCGTTCTGGGCTACTGTTGAAACATGGCGGTGCAACATGGCGGACTTCATGGAGAGTAGGGATGCAAAAATGCAGCCGATCATTTTGTTGCTGCATTAAAAAGGTTTACACTTCAATTGTAATTCCTGTCAATTTTGAAGATTTTTTTGCCAAGTTGTTGGTGTACGGTTTATTATTTTGATAATAAAGAACAATTCAGTAAATTTATATCTATGTATTTATTTGTTACATTTTGTTTTACAAAGTTAGGAAAGCAAAGTTAAAGTCGAGCCTGATGTTGCCTTACACATAAAAGAATGATCCCAGTCGCTTCCACACAGTGAGGCCTACAGCTGATTAATTAAACAAGGATCGGTGCTTGGTATCGGCCGATACACAAAGCCCAGGTATCGCTATCGCTATGGGGACTGAAAAAGTTGGATCGGTGCATTCCTAATGGAGAGGGGACCCGCTCCCTATGTAGATATAAACGGCTCATTCTAAGGTAACAAAAACACAACGATTCTTATTATCAGGTGATTATACACACAAAAAAAACATACTTATTAATATTACATACCATTTCTGCCAATAGATCCCACTAATTGTTACACTGTGTTCCTTTAACATATATAAACTCTACTATTGCTCACCTGCATATTCCACAGGGCAGACAGTGGTACTGCTTCTTATCCTTGTCGAACAAGTGGCAAATGTCACAGTAATACTCCCCAAACTGCGCATGACACTGCTGGCAAGTCTGCTGTGCCTGAAAGAGTGACATCTTTAATTTAGCACCACTGTGATTTAACCACTGCATACACAAAAGCAACATAAATACCAAAGGGGAAACATTCAGGATCACTGAGTGGTCCTGCTCCAGCTGACAGTGGAGTTGAAACCCATCAGCTGCGGTTGTTTGTCTCAGTTACCTGCTGCACCGTCTGACACTCGGAACACTGAACCTCTCTGACTTTGAATCGATCCAGCTGGTGGTTCTCCTCTGCATCGTGGCACAGCCGACACACATACAGTTTATCACAGCAAGGTGCCTGCAGAGCACAGAAACATGTCATCATTACACGGGGGCATGGGCAGGTGGATGACGATGGAGGTCAATCATAGTCATATCACAGCTTATGATTACACATTTGGGCAAACTCTGTCTCAACATGACATTTTATCAAGCTGCAACAAAACTGGAAGTTTACAGAAAGGTAAGAAGGAAGCCTCGATTACTTTATCTATGCATACATGTAAGAAATAAGCAACGCATGACTGACGTAGTGAGTGATAAGCTAAGTAATGACATCACGTTACTCACTAAGCCCTGGCCATTTCCTTAGTGTTATGCAGCGATCATATTACACGAATGAGTCATAAGGACACAGTTGCTGTGTTACAACCCTGGCTAGCTGTAAGAACTAACGCTAGCTAGGCTAGGCTAGCTGTGAGTGGTTGCTATCAGAGAGCTGTACAGCAGCGTAACAGTGAGTCATATTCAACACCAATATGCCTCCATTTAGCATCTATGACATATATTTATATATATACAATACATTTCATAAAGTTAACTCACTTTTAATAAGCAGCTGCGCACATAATGCTCACAGCCGGCAGGGGAAGCCATGTCTCCTCCAGAGCTGGGATCTTCTTCTTCTGCTTCTTCTTGTGCGGTGACGAGTTGCCCTCTTCTCTTCTTCGTTTGTTTTTTTGTGTGACTGCGCAGCAACGCTTCCCCATTGGATGGTACCGCCCTCCTGTGTCTGAGGATCACAGGTGGTCCATGGATGTATATAACACATGCATTCTGATACACTTACTAAACCCGTTAGCAAACTATATTCATGTTACTTCTATTGGTTGTGTATTAAAAATACATTGCATGGGTGACAAGCAATTCAATGTTCAATTTTCTGATTTTCAAGTTCAGGTGAATCTTTGAACTCGAATCGTCAACTTCTTAGGCAAGGCAAGGCAGCTTTATCTTTAGAGCACATTTCAGCAACAGGGCAATTCAAAGTGCTTTACATAAAAATTCAAGAACATTGCGACAAAGTGCAAAAGAACATTAAGACATAATTAAAACAGTTATAAAAACATTAAAGATTAGAAAATAAAAACAAGCTAAAAATAAAAGCTAGGATAGAAGCTAAAATAGAGTATACCACACAAGAGTAAAAGCTCTAGTGCAGTATAAGATCATTATCTGGTTTAATAAAAGGCAGCAGCAGCAAACAGGAAAGTTTTAAGCTTTGATTTCAAAGAACTCAGAGTTGGAGTTGGTCTACGGCTTGTCTTTCTCCTCTTTGTTTATCAATGTCCATTGCCCATCACCGTGATCACGTGTGATCACAGTGACTCGATCACTGGCTTGATAAACAAAGTCCCCCCACTCATTTAGCATCTGCGCCGCTGGTGTAGTGGTATCATGCAAGATTCCCATTCTTGCGACCCGGGTTCGATTCCCGGGCGGCGCACGTCTTTTGCTTCAGTGAACATTAAAATGTTACAATGTCGCTCCAGTAGTTGATGAATTATATTTTTCAAATTACTTCAAGTCCTAATAAACTGCCGTCCATGGTACCATCTAGTGTCACATGCTGGTTTACGTGTATATCCCAGATGTTCCCAGTTGTAATAATATATCTAACGTTTTTGCACCATGGTCGATTAAGCTATAACCATGAATACTCTAATGTGAAATATTATTTTGCACAGTTATGCAAAACTACACAACTGGCCGTGTTTTGCATCTGGTGCCATATAAAGATGTGGAGGCGCATCTTTGTGTGTGGGAGAGAAAGAGCGCTGGATTCTGGCTTCATTTCAGCGCGCAGGTTGACGCTGCTGACGCTGCTCCTCCGCCATCTTCAACTTCCTATTGTTTGCATCAGACTGAGGCTGTCTGCGGTGTGTGTGTGTGAGAGCAGGATCCGCCACCGATTTACCATTAAATATAGTAGATATAGCCTTTTACGTTCGCGGTCGCCCGAGTTCAGCACAAACCATTTGTATGTCATTGGATTAACGAGCTCTCAGGACGCGACCACTAAACCTTGATGATGGATGACGATCAACCCAGAACCTTGTGAGTAGCAGCGGGGCCCGGCTATGTGCTGGAGCGAGAACGGCTCCGTGTAACTACGAAATGTTTCCACGTTGTTGATTCAATTAAAACCTGAAAACCACTGTTATTTTCTTACAAATGGGCGTCTATTTGGCGTTATTAGTTCACAGCGAGTATAGCACCGTTTGTAAATACAGATAAACGTCTTATAATGTTGATTTGAAGGTGAAGTTGTGTTTGATTGAGTCGTATAAATAGACGGAACCGTAACGAGCCTGAAAATGAAACCAGAGGGCTAGCTGTAGCTAATGCTAACGCTTGTCATCATTAGCCAAAGATGCAAACGCAGCTGGCCAGTCATTTCTTCTAAAAACCACACGTTTTCATTGAACTATATGTTTATTCACTGAACTAGTCGTGTTTTATTACTGATAGTCTGGTGTTAGCTCGACCCCCGATGAAGGGACTCATGTGTAGTCCTGTTAGTAGCCGTCTCTCTCTCTCTCTCTCAGCTAGCATGAGGCCCGTCTGACCGGCTAGCCTGATCTGGAGCTAGCTGGCAGACGAGCCACGTCAACGCTCAGAGAGAGACGGCCCGGGACAGCTCCACTAACACTAACCATACCCCAGCTGTCTGTGTAAAATTAACCCTATCCCCAATGATATGTAGTCCACTAATCATTGCTGTTTTTATGTAAATATGATGAATTGTTGTGGGTTGTAGCTAGCCCGGTTAACTAGCCTTTGTTTGCATGCTACTTCCTGTTTGACAAAGACTCAATGCCTCCATCTCTCTCTCCTTGTGTGCAGGTATGTGGGGAATCTGTCCAGGGATGTCACCGAGCCCCTCATCCTGCAGGTCTTCACACAGATAGGACCCTGCAAGAGCTGTAAAATGATAGTTGATGTGAGTATGATCCTCTCTGGTATATTATATTGTTTCACTCTAGGACAGGGCATTCAACGGTGTCCTGAGAGGTGGTGATGCTGCTGGTGAAAGACTCAATCCATTTGTGTTTGATATTGATTGAACTCTCCCAGTCTATTATATCATGCCTGACACTCCAAACTACAGTAGGTGGCTCTTGTCATCTGCAGTGATTCAATTGTCACACTTTGCTGTGGACTTAATATCAGTCTTGTTTTCCCGTTGACAGACGGCTGGAAATGATCCGTACTGCTTTGTGGAGTTCTATGACCACAGGCATGCTGCTGCCTCACTGGCAGCCATGAATGGAAGGAAAATAATGGGTAAGGTAAGCTATCGTGTCTAAAGGGTGAGTGGGAACGGGTGGGCTTTGGGTGTGCGGGAATTTAGGTTGTGTGCCTTCTGGAAAAAAAATAGTGGACTGCTAGCATTTATATTCCATTAATTTGAAAGATTAGTTAGATTAGATTCTACAAGTTCCCAGAAGCAGATTAGATTAGTTTTCCAACTGAGAAGTGGAAGCTGCTGGAGCAAGGGTCCAAATGAGATCTTGAACATTTCAAGGCGTTACTACTCCCAGGAAAGGTTATCTCTCTGTTGGTGTAATTGGTTCCATTAGGACCTCTTAAACCCAATGGTCTTGAAATATATGAAGCTGTGGCGTGTTAGGTGTGGAGGAATGTTGTCGTCATGTGGCTTGAGTGTGTCAAGCAAAGTGAGGTTTGGGAAGAAAACAATAATGACAGAAATATAAATCAAGGAGACACTGAACAAGCCTGTGCTTGTCAATAAGGTCTTCAAGACCATGTAAGCTGCATTGCAAAGATGGCAAAACAAAAAGCCTGGGAGGAGCTGTATAACGTAGGGTTATCCAGAACAATGGAGCAAATCATTAACATTTTAATTTGCAACATTTAAAAGACCACAGGGCCTTATAAAAGAATATTAAAATTGTGCCGTGTGGCTTAATAATGAGTTTAGTTTCTGGATTCAATGCGCTGACATAAACTGGAAAATTAAACGACTGAGTGCGCTGAACTGTGCAACCGCACAAGGTGAAGTGCATTTCATTGGCAACAACTGCAGACGATTTTTGTAACTTTCACTAATATCTGCGTTTGTTGTTATTGGCGTAGGCCTCCCATTAATTGTGTTTCAACATGGCATCGAAACCCCCTTCGTATCAAATCGTGGAAAAGACAGAGAAAGAAATACCAGCATCCAGTTATAAAATAGTTTGGTTCTCAAGTGGTAGGCCAGTTGCAGTTTATTTTCTGTTAGACGATTTGATACAAGATTAATTTTCTTGCACCATGTCATACACAGGACAGAAGTGAGTGATGAGGCACCATATCTCATTAGATTGAAATTCTATCATACACCGATCAGCCATAACATTAGGACAGCACGGGCACCCTGGCCGGTCTGCGGCTACGCAGCCCCATACGCAACAAACCGCGATGCACTGTGTGTTCTGACACCTTTCTATCGGAACCAGCATTAACTTTTACATCAATTTGAGCTCCAGTAGCTCTTCTATTGGATCAGACAACACGGGCCAGCCTTCGCTCCCCACGTGCATCAATGAGCCTCGGGTCTAACCCTGTCGCCGGTTCACCGGTTCCTGACCACTGCAGACCGGGAACATCCCACAAGAGCTGCAGTTCTGGAGATGCTCTGACCCGATCGTCTAGCCATCACAATTTGGCCCTCGTCAAAGTTGCTCATATCCTTACGCTTGCCCATTCCAACACAAAGTTCAAAGTTCAAAATGTTCACTTGCCGTCTAATATATCACCCCCCCAACCCCCCCACCCCCCACCTGTCAGTGGTCTTAATGTTATGGCTGATCGGTGTATATACTATTATAGTGGAGCTAAGCAGGTTTTACTGTAAATGATATAAACATACCCCACCTGGCCTGTTCTTTCTCTGCCCCACTCCGCAGGAGGTCAAAGTCAACTGGGCCACGACGCCAACCAGCCAGAAAAAAGACACAAGTAGTAAGTACAAGTGCTTGTCAGTGGGGATACTTCATGGCATTAATACACTGGAAACATCTGATAATGATAATGATAATGTTAGAGTTTGAAAATCACTGGGAAAGATTTTCATTGCATATATGCTTACATATTTTCATGTAGTGGTAGTCACTTCATTCACTCGTCTGGAATGTAACATATGTCTAAACTATGTCGTCCCCCCCCCCGAATATAGATCACTTTCATGTCTTCGTTGGAGACCTCAGCCCAGAAATAACTACAGAAGACGTCAAAGCTGCCTTCGGTCCATTTGGCAGGATATCGTAAGTATCAAGATTTACTGACAAAGGGTTAACTAGGGATGTCACGAGAACCGATACTTCGGTATAGGGCTGTCAAAGTTAACAAGATAATAACACATTAAAGCAAATTAGTTTTGTCGGCATTAATTTATTTTAAGGCATTAACACAATCGGAGGTTGTAGCGGGCTCAGTTTTAAAGGTAGAGTGAAGATGTCATACTGGCTTGTCGCCAAGGAGGTTGAATAACGCTCCTAACTTTCGCTACATTTTGGCGAAGAAAACTGTCATGGCCATTTTCAAAGGGGTCCCTTGACCTCTGACCTCCGGATATGTGAATGAAAATGGGTTCTATGGGTACCCACGAGTCTCCCCTTTACAGACATGCCCACTTTATGATAATCACATGCAGTTTGGGGCAAGTCATAGTCAAGTCAGCACACTGACAGCTGTTGTTGCCTGTTGGGCTGCAGTTTGCCATGTTATGATTTGAGCATATTTTTTTATGCTAAATGCAGTACCTGTGAGGGTTTCTGGACAATATCTGTCATTGTTTTGTGTTGGTAATTGATTTCCAATAATAAATATATACATACATTCACAGAAAGCAAGCATATTTGCCCACTCCCATGTTGATAAGAGTATTAAATACTTGACAAATCTCCTTTGTAAGATACATTTAAAAATCTAAATAATATGCGATTGATTTGCGATTAATCGCGATTAACTATGGACAATCATGCGATTAATCGCAATTAAATATTTTAATCGATTGACAGCCCTACTTTGGCACCAAGTCGATGCCAAACTTCGGAAAACACGACGGTACTCGTCTTTCTACAGTATATCACATTCGTATACTGCCACGGCTCGACACCAACGACGTCCTGTCGCCCCTGGGAAGATAGAAAATGTGTTCCGGACGCATTAAACTCACTATCGATGTGTCTGGGGGGACAAATTCAACACGGTGCGTTCAGGCTCTGTTCAGTAAAACTTTGTAATGGGCTATGGTAAATTCTAACATCATCATGATGTGTTCGAATGTAATCTTGTAAGATGTAATTTTTGGTGAGAAACTTGAATAAATCCAGTTGTTGGAAGGAAATGTCTTCACAGAAATATAAAATAGATAACAGAGAGGGAATTCTGACCCGTTTAGCTTCCTAACAAAAAACAGTATGCAGACGGTAATACAGGAGTGTGTATGGAAGTACATGGGATTTATTGTTTTACTTTTGTTCATCGACTATTACATTTCTGGTATCGTGACATCCCTAGGATTGACAGAATAAAATGAGAGGAAAGTATTGTTAGACTAAACCTTTATTGTTTTACACTTTTATTACCGTCAAGCTGTGTGTTGTGCTGCATGTTTTTAATGTACTCCTTTTGGTGTGTTTGTCCACAGAGATGCTCGTGTTGTGAAAGATATGGCTACAGGGAAATCTAAAGGCTATGGCTTTGTGTCTTTCTTCAACAAATGGGTTAGTACAGAGACATTACTGACCACATGATTAACCTCACGTTCATCCTGATGTTATTGGTGGGGATCTCTCTTGTTATCTTAAAAATTGAGGACAGTCTTTGAACATTACTGTGTTCTGTGCTCGTAAAGGGGTGTAGCTTATATTTCACGTTATTAGACTTCAGCTCGATGGAATAACCGGTTCCTTTCTCCGTTCCAGGATGCAGAGAACGCCATTCAGCAGATGGGCGGTCAGTGGTTAGGAGGCAGACAGATTCGAACTAACTGGGCCACAAGAAAGCCCCCCGCCCCAAAGACCACCTATGAAAGTGCGTTGTCATGAATGTGCATGTTCTGCTTGTTTACACAGGATGTTGTAGTCATGTATTAACAGTAGAATGTCTCTTGTCTCCCCCTGGCAGATAACTCAAAGCACCTATCCTTTGATGAAGTAGTGAATCAGTCCAGCCCCAGTAACTGCACTGTGTACTGTGGTGGAGTCAGCACAGGACTGACAGGTAATGAATACTATTAGTGCCATTGCTACCACTAGTATGATACTGATAGCAGTAGTATCAGTTAAATACAGCAAAGAGTTCAACGAGATATAATAAGTAAAACAGCAAGTTGTTTATCGACGAAAGCCAGTGACACTACTTTAAAGCCCAGACACACCAAAATGACATCACGGAACTAGCGTCGACGAATGCCGATTGTTGCGTTGCCTCACGTCGCCTTTGTCTTGGCCAAAAAGTTGCACTTGAAAACACTGCAAAGACTACAGCCAATGGCCAACTACTGTGTACGTTATGCGACAAGCGTGAGAGGGAATAACTCCATACCAGCAGGGTGGCGGCAGTCTGTATTCAAATTTGTCTTTCAAAAAGGGAAACCGGAAGACCGAGGACGGTGGATATACGTGCCGTTGTTATGATACGTATATGAAATAAAGCGGCGTTTCCAGACCATTTTCACACCACTCACTCACCACCTAGCTCCATTCCAGATGGCCACGTCGTTGTGAAAATATCCGTGTACTGGAATGATCAGATGAACGTCGAAAAATGAGAAGAGCCTTCTGTGTGTGCCCTCTTGACTTTGCTCATCGGCTTGCTTTCCTCACTTCCATTTCTCTTCTCGTGCACCGATTTGCGTAAGCTGAACAGCCAATCAGAGTAATTTCTCTCACCGACGGGCTCCGCCGCCTGTTCAGCATGCTCAATCGTCTGTAAAGCCGCAGACTAGTGCCAACGGCGCTGTACGCACCGTGAACACTAGGGCAACAGATGCTAACCGATTGCCCGACATTGGCTGATCGTCGGCCTGGTGCGTCAGGGCCTTTTAAAGGTTGACTCCTTCTGCGTTCTTTTCCGGGTCTTTCAAATGGAAAATCCCACTCAACCGTTAGCAAAAAGCAGGGACGTAGGTTACAGCACTGATGCACAGAAGCTAAACAATGTACTGCTGTGGACGGGGGGCAGCAGATAAATGTATTTTAGCCACCTAAAAAAGGTCAGTCGGTTTAAGTGTACGTCATATTTAGAATATTTTCACTTCTTCACCTCGCCGTCAGACAGCCCTTTCCAACGGGGAACTGAACCCGTCAAATCCATCAATGCTCACTTCAAAGCCACCAGACTCCATTTACAAAAACAGTCATTTTAACTCGCAGATCGTGGGCGTTGCTGGTCTTTTGCTGCCTCAGTGGGTTAGATATTTTGTGTTATTGTGTGACTTTTGGATCAGAACTAACGTGGCCTCCACAGCAGTACATTGCTTAGCCGCCCTGCCAGTACTCCCGTCTGCTTCTCCAAACTAGGAGCGCGCGGACCACCATCTAAGTTACTGTACGTCACATTAATACACTGACTATAAGGATGTATTTATACTGTACATAAATCAACGTCATCATGCAGAAACCTACGTCTGGTCATGTGGGAAAACGTTTCAGGATGAGCTAGTGAAAATAACAATTTGATGCTAAAACGTACCCAAATTTTAATTTTTGGATTTAAATACTTAAGGAACACCACTGGGAAGCTACAGAATGATTAAAAAAAACAAAACCCAATAATTATCCAACATTCTTTCAATGAGGATAAAACCAACAATAAATTGATCCCACTAACAGGTATAATCTGTGTAGCCACATTTGTGAACTATATCACTCTCAGCTTGTCAAACTAACAAAGCAAAAATCCAAATGGCATCCCAGAGCATGCTCAGAGATGCTGTGTTTTGAATCCAGAGATTGAAAATGGAGTCAGGGTTGTTTGAGAATAAACTTCACAGGCTGTGTTCATCAGCGTGTTACTTTGTCTCTTTATGAAGAGTTTTTGTATGACGATGGAGTTCTGTGGAGTTCTGCAGACAGAAACTATATCAAGCCGGCTACGCAGACCCTTCTCGGTAGCAGGATTCATTCGTGGGGGATTTTTGGTCTTTTCAGGGGAATTGTTGATTATAATGAAAAGATAAAGTAATGCCCGTGTTATCTATTTATTAGTCATTACAAAATTTTAGTCGAGTTCATTGTGCTCAGTGAGGTCATTCTAAAGCCCCCGCGGTGTTATCAGCTAAACTGTGACCGGCCCATGAATTAAACTTACAACCTCTGAGAGACTCATATCTGAGGATGTTGCAACGTTACTCCTGCAGCAAATGTTTTTATGACGCATGAATTCACATTGAAACGATATCTGACGTTCCCTTTTCTGTTTGGCTTTCAGAGCAACTGATGAGACAGACTTTCTCTCCCTTTGGACAAATCATGGAAATCAGAGTTTTCCCAGACAAAGGCTATTCATTTGTGAGGTATGTCGACATTTCATATGTACTTCCCCTTTTTCTTTTTCAAAGTATGATGCACTAGTTCCTGATCCTGGTCCTCAGCAATCCAGGGTCCTGCTGATTGTTATTCTAGCCATATAATCAAGGACTGCTGCTTTGGATGTAGGGAGAATATCGTTTTCTACAAGGTAGGAGAAAACCCTGCAGCGCTCTGGACACTGAGGACCTTTGATTGAGAACCACTGAAATAACATGTTTTTAATTCTATAAGCAGCATTGGTTTGATCCACATACAGGTTTTGGCTCCTGTTTTCTGGTGGCAGGAATCATTTAAATGATATTACTAAGATAAAATCCCTGCTAGATGCTTACATTGTAGAATTAATTGTTCAGTATATTTCACGAGTGACTACATAGTCTTTCTAATAAATATTTGTCCTCGTTCTCACAGTTTGCTAACAGTGCTCAGTACATATCTATGAAATCAGCGTGCCCTTAGTCTCCCTCTCCCTCTGTTTTTTGTCCAGGTTTAACTCCCATGAGTCAGCAGCCCATGCCATTGTGTCAGTGAATGGCACCTCAATAGAGGGCCACATAGTCAAATGCTACTGGGGTAAAGAGACCCCGGACATGATGAACCCGATGCAGCAGATGCCTCTGCCCCAGGTAAGGACACCATGTACTGTACACACGCTGTATAAAGAAAGCCACTAGTCGCTGTCCTATTAGAAGCTTGAATGACTGCTGTGTATCCTGAGTCTGCAGAACTTCAGTCCATTTGAAACCATAAACCAGGAAGTGTTTAACCTCATAATGACAAGAGTTTTAACAAGCATTTTGCCGCCTTCATTTAATTTAATTTCATGTTGAAGGGAGATATGAGCTTTACATAAAGCAGGCCGTGATTATTCAATTCAGTCAGGGAGAAATTAGTGCATGTGTTTTGAACTTAAAACTCCGCTCCTCCCACTGACGTACTCAGGGGAAATGGACCCTTTGTTCTGGCTGAAGTCTCAATCATTGCATCACTTGGTGACCTAGTGTTTGTCCAGTCAGGTTCTCAGCAGGAAAATAACGTCATGAAATGTCCATGTATGGATAAACCCCAGACTGGCATGTGAAAGGTCTATGTATTTATTATTTATGTTTTAGAGGAAGTACTGGTAAATTCAGAAGAAAACTACTTGTATTTGAGCATTTTTCTTATCTCATTTTTCTGGAATCTTATCAGTGATTTGGGGTTGTATTCTTTTTTTTTTTTTTTATTATTCTTTCTACTACGCACCTTTTTTTTTTTAGCCTCGCTCCTGGTCGAGAATTATAATAATATAATTGTGAATATTATATAAACATACATAGGCCTATACTGTATAAAAGGCTATACTAATATGTATAATATTAAATATAAATATGATATAGTATAGTTAGGGCTAAAATATTTAATTGCGATTACTCTCATGATTGTCCATGATTAATCGCGATAAATCACACATTTGTTATCTGTTCAAAATGTACTTTGAAAAGGAGATTTGTCAAGTATTTAATACTCTTATCAACATGGGAGTGTGCAAATATGCTGCTTTATGCAAATGTATGCATATATTTATTATTGGAAATCATTTAACAACACAAAACACTGACAACTGTTGTCCAGAAACCCTCACAGGTACTGCATTTAGCATGCAGCCCAACAGGCAACAACAGCTGTCAGTGTGTCAGTGTGCTGACTTGCCCCCAAACTGCATGTGATTATCATAAAGTGGGCATGTCTGTAAAGGGGAGACTCGTGGGTAACCATAGAACCCATTTACATTCACATATCTGGAGGTCAGAGTTCAAGGGACCCCTTTTAAAAATGGCCATGCCAGTTTTTCCTCGCCAACATTTAGTGTATGTTTGGAACGTTATTTAACCTCCTGCACAACAACCTAGTATGACATGGATTGTTTTCTAGGTTCATATGATAGCAGTATCTTCACTCTAACTTTAAAACTGAGCTTGCTACAACCTCAGAGAGATTAAGTTAAAGAAATGAGTGGCATTAAAACTAATTTGCATTAACTTTGTCAACACTAAATAGTATGTGCAATAATAGATATAATAATGATGTATGATATTTGTAATATAAGAGGACGCTATGCAGATCCTTGACATCATATCCACGGGATAATGTCAGTAAATTTGAGTAAAATACAAGCTTTGCTTATCCCGTGCGAATGCTCTGCACAAAATCACATGATGGTAATATTAGTCCCGTGCAAATAAGGCTATGGAGGAAGTGTGTGTGTGTTATTGTTATTTTTTTTTTTACTGTTTTAAACCATACTCGTTGTACTCGACTCTACAGCAGAACAAGATGAGCTTCCCTGCGGCGGCCCAGCCCTACGGCCAGTGGGGCCAGTGGTACGGCAACGGGCCCCAGATCAGCCAGTACGTCCCCAATGGGTGGCAGGTCCCCACCTATAATGTCTACGGCCAGGCTTGGAACCAACAGGGCTTCAAGTAAGTAGCACGCTGTGCACAGGGCTCCCCTTCACCGCCTCCTTCTACTCCAGCACACCACCAGAGTGCCCCCCCTTCAAGACCTGGGGCAGCGAGAGCCAGCTCTGGCCACAGGAGGGAGCCATGACCTCCCTCCCTACACCCCCACATCCTGTCTCCTCCCCCTCGCCAGCCTCTCACCTTACTCATCTCCAGAAGATTGAGAAATAAGCACACACTCATACACACACACAGAACAATCTGAACTTTAATTTCCATGTTTCAGTGTGTCATAACTGCTCACTGTGCAACAACACATCCTAATAACTGAAGAGTTTTGTTCCAAAAATGTTTCTGTCACCTGAATTCTAGCGTTTTAACAGTTCCAAACTGTAGTCTGTTCCAAAAAATGATTGTAAGAAAACTGCCTTAAACAATTATTTGAATTCCAACACATTTAAAAGATAACTGACTAAAGTGACTGAACAAGATGAATGCTTAAAAGCCCAGAACAAAAATTTCCACTCGCTGTCCACAGCTGACAGGACGGTTTGTCGATGAAGAATTCATTTCCCTTTTTTTGTACGATCACCTACTGTGTGTAAGGACTGTGCTCTTTAAGGCTGTCCAGTTGTTTTTTGTATGTCTACATTCATGTCATAGCTTTTTACTTTATTTTCCTTTTTTGTTGATTTCATTGATCTATTTCTACATATATCTGAGGATTTGATCTGTATATGAATGTCAGTAGGACATGTTAAATATCTTTTTGTAGCTTGTTATCAAAATTTTGTTTTTATTGAGACAGCCTATGTGCAGTGACGTTTTGTGGACCCAAGAAAAATAAAGGAGAGGCCATAATGTTGTTGACAGTCTAAAATTCTTGGTGACCAGCTGTATAAATAGGCTCTGTACAAAGGTGTGAGGGAATGAAAGCAGTGACTGTGATTGTCGAATGTACAGTAAATGCACAATTCCAGAGAAAGAGGCTAGGCCTTTCTTCTTGACTTGAAATTTGAAGAGAATATTTTATCCTGTATAAGCTTGTCTTATCTCCACACTGAACTTTAGAATTTAGCTTACGTGATTCATAAAGACTTCAAATACAACATGTGAATTAGGTGAGCATTCCTTTCGTTGTTATACTTTGTGGCCAAACGTAGAAGTGTTGCAAGAGATAAACCACACTGTCTACAGTGTGGTTTATCTGTGTGTGACGGCTGCTTACAGCTGTTGGATGTTCCTGGTTATCAGCAGTTGGGAGGGGGGGGTAGAAAGGAATATTTAGCTCGCTGCGCTTTAGCCTCTATGCTCTTTGTCTGCTTGTCCACCCATGTTTAATCAAATCACCTTTAGCCCCTCCAAAGAGCCCTCCACTTCCTGTTTTTTCCCCCCCCGTTTTTCTTTTTGCTAGCTTGATTTTTTGCCCAGCCTGCCTCACCCTCACAACCTCTGATAACTCTGTTTACCTTCTTGTTCTCATTCTAGCCTGTCCAGATTCTAGTAGCTCTAATATAAACCGTCCCTTTGGCTCCCTTTCGCCTTGTCTCTTCTAACCTGCTGGCATTTTGTCTTTCTGTCTCCCCCCTCTCTCTCTCCCTCTCTCTCTCTCTCTCTCTCTCTCTCTCTCTCTCTCTCTCTCTCTCTCTCTTTACCTCGTTTTTTGCAGTCACTTACCGGCCAGTGCTGGGTGGACTGGCATGAGCGCCATCAGTAACGGTGGGGTTATGGAGCCTACACAGGGATTGAATGGGAGTATGCTAGCCAACCAGCCCGGTATGGGAGCCGCAGGATACCCCACACACTGATAAGTGGGCAGGGTGGGAGATTTGTCAACCATCAGCCTCTTATTGGCTGTACGGTGCCCCGCGGGGCTGTGTAACACCGCCTCCATTTGTGGCAGGACTAAGACTTTTACTTGGGATGTGGAACCTAATGGGAAGGTTGACGTCTATAGGAGATGTAAATGGGATTTCATGGGGGGGTTGAGTTAACGGGAGCCAGGGAGGAGCGATTTGACCCACACAGGTATTTACACTCTTTGTGGTAGGCAAGACTGGCCATGAACCAGGGCTCTTACCATTTTTAAGTTAACTGTAAATGAGTATAAAACTGTAAAGGAGAAACTTTTGGATTTTTTTTTTTTCGGGTTTTACAAATTGCTTCCATTTTCACATCTTTCCTCTCAGACAGCCACCGAGAGGTTTTTTTCTTTTTTCTTTTTTCTTTTTTTTTTTTAAAGAAACTTAAAGTCTGAGACGTGCTAAGTTATGAACCTTAGTTATTATTTGAGGAATGGAAATCTGTTTAATTTGTTCTCATTTTCTCTTGGATTAAAATCAATTGCAGGGATTGTTGCCACTGCTGTTTCTCTGTAAGGGCAGATAAATATTGCACAGTTTTTTCCTCTCTTGTACTTGGGACAAATTTGACTACCAAGAGCGTTTTCCTTTTTTTTTGCATTCCATTTCTCCTCCATATCTTTCGGACAGCCTCAAATCTTTTCGCCACATGTAAATAATCATTAATTCATTTGAAACGATGTAAGTAAAATGCTACTGTTAACTGTGGGTGCTTGCTTTCTTTTTTGTTTTGATAACTTGACAGTTAACTCCAACATTGTACGTAGCAGAGTGGCACTATCTAATGTGACACTGGCACGGTGCAACACGATTCTTCCATGCAGGGATAAAACAGCATTGCCATGCAGTGCAATACTTAAAATTTAACACAATTCAAATGTTAAAGGGTGAACATGTTTGACACTTCGGATGGTTTTTAAATATCTATTGAAACGCCAGTATTTTATATCAAAAATCTGAGTGGATTCAACCTTTACACTTGCTCTTTTTGCCAGAGAAATGGGGAGGCCTACATTGTAACTGTTGCCTTATAGAGCTGGTTTCTTTTAGCTGACAAGATCCTCTTTTTAATTAGGCAGTGCCTACGGACATTTTCAGACCCTTTTGTTTAGAAAGGTGTTAGCCCTGAGAACTGATGACTCTGCTACTGTAATCAATGTTTTCTTGCTTTGTCCAATTAAAATGCTAATGCACATAAACCACACTATGTGTTTGTTTTCCTTCTTCTCATGGAGCACTTGTTATTCTAGGAGACATTTATGAAGCTTTATTCAGGAACTGATTTTGAAAACTTTAACGTGAAAATATATAACCGGATTGTTATTTCTGCTTTAAAAGGTTTTGTTGTGTGAAATGTTTTGCCGTGAAGACCTCAAAAGTTAAAAGTGGTCTATACGTTTTGAGGCAACCATGTTTATCACTCTACTAAACTTAAAACTGTTTAAAGGTCCCATATTGTAAAAAAAAAAGTGTGATTTTCATGTCTTTTATATTATAAAGCAGGTTTAAGTGCTATATAAATACTGTTAAACTATCAAAACGCTCAATATACGGAGAAATGCACACAGCCAGTATTCAGAAATTGTGTGTTTGAAACAAGCCGATTTCTGTCCATTTGTGATGTCACAAATATACGATATTTAGACCATTACACGGTTTTAAATGTAAACATTCTAAATGTGTCCCAGGCTCTTTCCCATTAGTGCTCGACTCCTCGACTCCTCCGCTCGCGTCTTAGTCCCGCCCACGGGAGATGCGAACGGAGGAGGCGAGGAAAAGACTCGAGGAGAGAGGAAACGAGGAAATATGTTTTTAGAGACATGAGACGTCGTTTCCTCTGAAGCGTCACGTGAAGCGACGTCCGTTTCTGATGACAGCAGCAGCTGATCACAGCTGGATCAGCTGTCAGTCAGCTCTAACAGCTGTTTATGTCTGAACTGATCTAATACTAATAAAGAAACAGAGTTATCAGAGCAGCCGTGTTTTCTCTCTGTTTAACAAACACCTGCACATGAATAACGGCTGCAGTCTGTATTTCATATTGTGGACTGTGTCCTGCTTAGAGGACCAGGAACCATCTCTACTGGAACAATATCTTATATTATTTATTCATTATTAGTGTCTGTATTTATTGATATTCTGACACTAGAAGTTATGTATTAGTCTGAATGTTTCAGGGAAAAGTGAAATGATATAACTCATATCAAACCCGACGCTCAGGAATTATCAGCTTCACATGTGACTGAATGGAAATGAGGATAAATGATGTAAAAGGTATAAAAGACAAACCCTCCTTCTCTCTCTGACTTTAACTGGATACTTAATAAAAGTGAATGAGTGAAATAACAGATCATCAAAAGAAAACGTTCTAATAAATGAAAGTTATTTTAAGTCTGTTCGTTGTCAGCTTTTATAAACCCCTCTCAGTGTCAAACTCCTTCAGTGACGGTGTGTGAAGTAGAGATACTGCAGGTCCTTCTGCTGCTGGAACACTTCACCATCAACATGATCCGTTTGCTGTTCACACCTACAGTTAACACAGGTTACAACTAGATGGTGAATCAGAAGACAACTAAACTATAAAACTGTTAATCTGTGATCTGTCTTCACTCCGGTATAAAACTGCAGTGATGTTGATGTATCAGATCAGTCTGATCGGCGCAGCGTCCAATCAATAACTGATATCCAGTAAGGGGGCGTGTCGGTCGGTGATAAACTTCCGTGGAGGAAACACTGGAGGATGCACTGGTGTATCCTCGCTTATAGCTCCTCCAGCAAGCCTCCTCGCTCCTCGATATGAACAAGTATGAACCTGAAAATGAGCATGATATGGGACCTTTAATATGGAAGCGTATTGCTGCCACGCCTGAGAAAGAAAAACTGATCTGTATCACGTTATAACGTGAAAAAGTTTGTTATAACGAGATGTTTTTCACATTATTACGACATGCAAACTGATCATGTTATAACAAACTTTTCTTCTAACAATGTACTATTTATCTTGTTATAACATGAAACATTTGATGGTATAACATGATAACTTACATTGTTATATAATGTGAAACTCATGTTTGAATGAGGCGGAGAAGGGATAAATTGAGGAATATGGCTTTTTCGCGTTATGTGATACTGATCCGTTTTTCTTTCCCTACCAATGATGTGTACTTTAACATTTGTATTTACAGTATAGCCGGGTTTCCACCAAAATTTCCGGGGACTTTTAGTCCCTGGAACTACTTTTCAACGAACTGAAAGGATCCTTCAGCCCACTGTTGTCTGCGTTTCCAACGCAGTCTAAAGACCTGCGAAGATTTGGCAAATTAGTCTGCTGACGTATGAAAAAGCAACACGACATGCGACGAAGGGCTGCTGGTGGTCACAGCAGTAAACACTCTGCAGCCTGCAGTTCAGTGTGCCCGGCCGTTTCATCTTTCTCTCATTCACAGCACCACCGCACAGTCTCCCTCTTCTAATGTTACCGCTCGCCCTCACAATCTCTCTCTCTTTTTTTAATGAGTCAGGAAGCCGACAGCAGGGCCTAACTTTATTTTAATGTTATCAGACAAAGAAACATTTTCTGCACTTGTCCTAAAATGGTCCTAAATTGATACTAGAGTACTTCCTTGTTTATGAATGAAGCGGTACACGAGTTGAAGCCGCTGAAGCAGCAGTGCTGTGTGTGTGTTTCACCAATCAGCAACGGTCATCCCTGCAAACTCCACCCCGACCAGGGCCTTTTGGGGGGGTAAAAAGGCCCCATAAAATGCCCCCCCCCCCGAACTCAATTTAGACCCTGGTTCCTCCGGTCGAAACGCAAGGAGTTCCTCAAAAGGTTCTTAGTTCCGGGGGAAAGTTCCTGCGGTGGAAACGGGGCTTATGTGAGATGTCACTATCTATTTTGTACACCAACATATTTGTTAAGAAGATGACACTCAGGCTATTGAGCCGTGTTGGGCTGCTACTAACTGCCTACACGCTACACTTGTACTGTAGTCTAAATGTTTTGATTGTCCAACTGAGGTAGACAGTAATGTATCTGCATCCGACATTGTTTGATGTTGACTCCATGTATATGTGTTAGACCATTTTTTGACAGCAGACATTTACTGTTTTTTCATGGATGGAAAAGCACAGGTATATTTAATACCATTAATGATGGCTGCATTCCATTAGGGGGGAGGCTCTGGTATTGTGCTGCTGGCTCACTGGAATAGCTTACTAGGACACTAAATGGAACTGAGCCATCATGGATGTTAATTACACCTGTGCTTTTCCTACTATAACATGTCAAAATGTCTAAAAACCAGGGTGGTGGAACTGAAGCACCTGGTTATGTAAAAAATGTGAAAGGCCCTCTGGAGACGGTGTTTGGTTTGTCTATTCTGGGCTACTGTAGAAACATGGCGGTGCAACATGGTGGACTCTATGAAGAGGACTCACATATTATATTCCATTTCTGCCAGTAGATCCCCCTAAATTGGAGAGGCTGTATTTGTTTGGTGTGGAGAGGAGGTCGTGTTGTTCTTGCTCTATCTGTTTGTCGTAGAGAGGAGGTCGTGTTGCCCTGGCTCTATCTGTTTGTCGTAGAGAGGAGGTCGTGTTGCCCTGGCTCTACCGGTTTGGCATGGAGAGGAGGTCGTGTTGCTCTAGCTCTATCTGTTTGGCGACGCAGGAAAGCTGCTTGACATCCTCCTGGATCCACCTTCTCACTTTTGTTCACATTATATGTATTATTTTTTGTCATATGGATTGTCAATGTTGTATTTTCATTCTGTTGTTACTCTGTACACACGACATCTATCGCACGTCTGTCCATCCTGGAAGGGGGATCCCTCCTCTGTTGCTCTTCCTGAGGTTTCTTCCATTTTTTTCTCTGTTTTTTTTGGTTATGTTTTTCCTCATCCGATGAGGGTCACACTGTAAAGGACAGAGGGTGTCGTATCCTGTACAGATTGTAAAGTCCCCCCCCCCAAGGCAATTTGTGATTTGTGATTTTGGGCTATACGAATAAAATGTACTTGACTAGACTTGCTGTCAGGATATAGTGACCGTTTTATAAAAATAACTTTTTGTAATCATTATGTAATCATCATCTGCTCCATTTTTACCCACTGCTACTTTAAGCAGGATTAGCCTGCTGAAAAAAGTTTCAACTTTACAAAGCTTGTAGCATAAAGCCACAACAGAATCATTTGGCACACCCCAACATTAGTTAAAAGTCAGTCATGTTTGGTTTGTAGAAAGGAGCTGGAATAAATAAAGATCTGCCTTTAGTTGTTTTAGAGATGGACTGAAACTGCTGCCGCAGGTTTGGACCTCAGACTCAACTATGGGTTCGCCACCAGCTCTTAACTATGGAACAGACCCTGAATATTATACCGTCAGCTTAAAAAAAGCTAAAAGCTAAATTACATCCTAAGTTTTGAGCAAAGGTACAAATGGAACTTATAGTGTCTATTTAGTATTCCAGTGATTTCTGCTTGATCGTCACACAATTATGTGATTTGAGAAGATCCTGGGTCTCATGCAGACTCTGTGATTGTCGGTTTGTGCACTAGATGGTGCCGTTGGTCCACGTTTCCTGCAGGGTGCTGTGTGGAGCAGGTGGCTGGCTTTGCTTCTATTTAGCCCAGTGTCACCAAGACCATCAGTCAGTCTGTCGGCCTGTTAAATGACCGTCTGTCACATTGACGTGTGTTTGTGACGGAACTGTCCATGTATTCATTCACACAACTTTTATTTTCTTTGTCTTCTAGTCAGTGTCACCTTTTATGAACTGGTGTCTCTCTTTTGAGAAAGTATATATAGGAAACAGTGTGTATATATATACTGTAGACTGTATGTTTGTGTGTTTGTGTCATGTGAGGCAGCAGTGGCAGCTCTCCTCAGTCAGAGTTACTGGGTCTCAGACAGCCTCGCAGTCTGTCTGGCTGGAATAACAGGCAGCAAGAGCTGACAGGCTGATAAATGCTTTGTCTCTTCACAGCTGCTCAGCCAGGACCCGACTGGGCTTTAATGGACGGAGAGTCTGTTAGAGACGGAGAGAGAGATGTCAGGAGATGAGTTAGTGAGGAGATTACAGCTGAAATCAATCAAAGCAGCCACGCTGCCTTTCTCTTTCTGTCTGTCCTGCTTCCTTTCTCTCATCTTCTTCTTCTTCTGCTGTTTTTTTGAGCTACCTTTTCATATTGTCTTTTTTATTTTTTCAATTTGCTTGTAGTGTAAACTGATGTTAATAATAATAAAAAAAAGAATTAATTAAAATAAAATGTGAAAAGTAATATCTGCACTGGGTTTGAATAAAAACTCCTTTTATTTAGCACTTTACTGGCCAAAATACAAAAAGTTTTGTCGTACCACCATCATTTATGTCATTTCCCCCCTGACAGGTGGTGATGTGTGACAGTCTATTTTTTCCTTTCCTTTCCTGCAGCCATCGTTTATCCAGACTCGTCTTATAGAATATTCTATATTTAGTTTTTTTCCTTCTTAATACATTTATAAATGATAACAACAAATGTATATAAAATGTAACAAAAAGTAATATGTGCAATGGGATTGTGTGTGAAATGTTCGATTGAATACTTTTTAATTATACTCTTTACTGGCCAAAATGTAAACTTGTTTATTGCAGTGTCACCGTTTCTTCCTAAAACGTGGTGATGTATTCTTTCCTTTCCTGCAGCCATTGTTTATCCAGACTTTATATTCCATACTTTATAATTTCATGTAAATTTATGAATCTACCTGACTAAATAGATTCAGTATTCAGGGCAACAAACTAACACTTTGCTCAAGTCTACTTTTGGACTTTCAGTGGCGTCAGCTAATGATTTTTCTACGGGCCCTCATTCTTCCTCTTACAAAAGAAAAGTATAATTCAGAGGCAATAACATGCACTGTTGCTCAATTCAATAGAGAGCCAAAGTCCCGCCCCTTCCGGTGGACCACCATGGGACCTTATTTTGGAAAAAATATGAACCGTAGTCATAGTCCCGTTTGAATTGAGCTGATAAAAAGACCAGAAGTCGCTGGATAAAACACATCAGGTAAGATAACAATATAATATAATAAAATATAATATTAATCTCTCTCCGTTGACTACCGTTCATATTCATATTCTGACATAAGGTCCCATGGGGTCCACCAGGAAGGGGCATGACTTAGGCTCTCTATACACTCATACATTTAGCTTGGTCTGGTATGACCAGTGGCTTATTGTGGCTAATGTTTGCTGTGCTAATTTGTTGACTTTGTGACTGTCTTCCACCTGTATTATTGTTACAATGGCTTAACATTTGAAACAGCTAAACAGTAGTTGAGCATTCAGCATTATCCTGTAATTGTCGCTAGTAGCCACAGTGGCCAGTGTTCAGCAAAAGTTACACAGTGTTGCTTTAAGATGATGCAACTATAGAGCTGTGGTGAAGGTTCAGACCAGACTATTACAGCCTATTCATGTTGTAAATTAAGTTAAAGGGAGTTAAAGGGAAGTTAGGGGAAGTTAAATGTGTGAACCGGTTGTAACCTAACTTAAAAAAAATGAAACCTTCTGCGACTTTCTGGGTTGCCTCTTTCAGCATGTAGACTGCTTTTAACGTGAAGAACCCAGGTTGGTATTTCTGGGAAAATCCAACAGATGTGACATCATGTGCGCTCGCGAGTGCCTTTATTTTCAGCTCCGCTACAGGGCTAACAGTGTGCAACTATAACGGTTTGGTTAGAAATGGAGTCCGATAACGCCAACAAATGGCCTGCCCCCACCACAACTCAGACTCCAACACAAAACGTCTTGCAAAACAGGAATGTGACCGATGTCGGAGGAAAACCAGTGTTGTGGGAGTGTGTGCGTACGTGGGAAGTGCGTGGTGAAGCAAGAGAGAGAGAGAGCGCGGCAGCGAGTGTGTGAAATATATAGTGATGTTGTGATTTTAGCCGGCTAATGTTGCTAACGTTAATCAACATGGTGCTTGTCGATCACGTTCAGTCTTGTGTGTGTCGCCTCAAGGTTTCAACCGATGCTCGCTTGTCTAAGTAGTGCGAGCACAAGCGCGAGCAACAGGACGCTGTAATTAAAGTCCCTTTAATTTCTAATTGGTCTGGAAAGTTTGTGAAGCACAGACAACAAGTGTAAAACAAACCTATTGGATTATATTTAAAATATTACTGGCTAATGGTTAAAACACAAACGGCACTATGAATTAAACTTTAATATTTCTTCTTATCTTTGCTCCATGACTTTCAAAAGTGACATATTTCATAGTTAAAAAAATAAATCTAGGTAAGCTGATCTATCTCTGATTGTAACAGGTTGCCAATTTAAAAACACCGTGCTCCCCAGTCAAAACAGCTACTCACATATGAGCCGATCCACAAGCACGGATTGGAAATGTAGAGTGAAAATGAAAGACCTTAGTTATTTGAAAGCATATAAATCGCTTTGGTCCAACTATCCCACTGAGCATACTTTATATCTGATATAGACCAGGATTTATTGGCCACATATATCCTGGTTTTCGACCATATTTTAAAACAACATTACATATTTTAAAAATGCATAAAACCCTGTAAATATTTAACATAAGCACTGCACACCCCCACGTTTACAGTATAACTGTTTATTTTTTGTCCTATACACAGATTCTGTTTACTCATAGCCTATCCCATAATGTAATGTTTTGTTGAATGCACGTTTAAAGGTCCCATATCGAGTTCATTTTCAGGTACAGTATATACTTGTATTTTGTGTTTCTAATAGAACATGTTTACATGCTGTAATGTTCAAAAAACACATTATATTCCTCATACTGTCTGTCTAAATATACCTGTATTTACCCTCTGTCTGAAACGCTCCGTTTTAGTACATTTCAATGGTATTGCAACGGAATTGCATTGCTAGGCAACAGTTTGGGTCCATGTTTACATCCAGTCAGCTGATGTCATTCACATACACTGCAACAGGAAATAAACTGGGACACATTTAGAATGTTTATGTTTAAAACCATGTAATGGTCTAAATATTGTATATTTGTGACATCACAAATGGACAGAAATCCTAACAGCTTGTTTCAAACGCGCAATTTCTGAATACGGGCTGTGTGTATTTCTCCGTATGTTGAGCGTTTTGCTAGTTTAACAGTATTTATATAGCACTTAAACCTGATTTATAATGTAAAAGACCTGAAAATCTCACTTTTTACAATATGGGACCTTTAATATACGTCTAAAAATGTTTTATACTCAAAATTTAAGGACATCATTTTGAAAGATGCATGTAACAAGTAACATGTAAAGTAGGCTACAGTATCCGCAAACAAGAAGACTGGATTAATGAAGTGCCTTTGTTAACAAGCACACTATCTCCATCATGGTCAGAGAGGGAGGACGGGCCCTAGGGCAGCTGCATTACCTGTATTTCCGCCACTGGCGACGTTAGCTTCTTTTGGATGGAGGATCACGGCGTGTTTGTTTTTCAGGTGGCTGACTGAGAACTGTACAAAGTGTGCTGAAGCAGAAACAAAAGAGCTGAGGAAAATGCTGAGGGCTTGAGGGACACGAGGTGCCCTGTGAATTGTTTGAGTGAACAGCGTCTGTGTGTGTTTGTCTGTGTTTCCATGCAAGTGACAGCTTGCGGCGGTGGCTGACAGCAAATAAACATGTTCCAGTAATTAACCTTGACAGGCCCAATGTGGTGGCAACAGCAGAAACCTGCTAATGACACAATTAATCCATAATTAAGGCATTCTGTCACACCACACACTCACACACATACTCAGTCACTGAACATTGTGTGTGTGTGTTGGAGCGATTGGCCTGCACAGGGAAGTACAGTACATGATGCACTACAATAAGAGCATAAAAGTCACACTTAGATGATAATACTTCTTTTTAACCTTCTTTAAAGGCACTGAAATAACACGTGTGCCCTCCATTGTTTTTCATTGTGTCTACATGTAACTTGAGTGGCATAGAGCAAAACCCAAAGCATTGAAAGCACAGAAATTTCTATGGCACAGCATAAATAAATATGGGCTAATCATTATGGACAGCAGACCGGCACAGATGCAGTCTTTGAAGAAGGTGCAGCAGTGTTTGCTGAAGGTGATGAACTCTTAAAATGTGTGCAGTCAAATAATGACCTTTCTTTTATGCATGTTTTAAAGGTCTTATTGGTGACATTTTTAAGTAGACAATTATTTTTCAAAAAATAGTACATCTACAGAAACTTTAGAAAGGTGCTGAATAAAACAAATTAAATTAATCATTTAAAATAATGTTTGCGTGTCCAAAATGAATGCTTTGTTTATCTCAGTGTAAGATATCTGACTTTTGGTTGCCACTTCTAACAAGGCTTGAGAGCCAACAGTAAAACGAGGTCAGTATCACGCGGTCATCAGTTAGTGTGGAGAAAACAGATAAATGGCTTAGATTGATGGTAAGTGCCTGGCAACGGCTTGTTGTGAAGTTGTGGAACAGGGGAGGGAGAATGCGTGGCACCTTTAATGAATCTGTTTTACTTTTTTATTTTTTTATTGAAGTCTGCATTGGCACCAGCTTTGACACGACAACCAGGCCAGAGAGCCACAAGGATTTCTGTTGAATGTTTGTATAAATAATTGATAAAAAGTCATTCTTAAAGCTGAAGTAGGCGAGACTGGAGCAAATATGATTAAAAAAAAGTTATTTTATAAAACGGTCGCTAAATTGTGACAGTAGTACATGGAACAGGTAACCTGAAAAACAGTCATGTGCCTCTGTGTCCTCCGGTGCTCCTAACGGCATCTGCAAGATTTCACAGACCGGAAGAAAACAAGCAGTAAGAGCTGATCTGAGGTCTGCTGTCCATCTGCCGTCTATGAGAGCCGGCTGTCAATCTCTCGCAAACTCCGACCAAACGGTCAAACTAGGCAGCGCTGATCAAATATGAATCAATATTATGTTACGTTAATGCCTATATCTCTCCTCAAATGTTTTCAGAATTTAGCTGTAAAATGAGAAAGTTTGTGACGCCACCGCCATTGTGAAATCTGGTGAAGGAACATCAAGTTCTGGTCACATGACCGGAGTACAGCCAATAGTTAATGCTCTGTCTCTGAAATGACCTGTGATTGGTCAAAGTATCCCGTCACGCGCTAGATTTTTTTAAAGCCTGAAAACAGAGCCATGAGGAGGAGCAGAAGTCTAGTTATCTCTCAGAACACTTGAATTACAATATGCTGAGGGTTTATTATGGAATTTTTGCCCAATGATGCCAAAAATATACTGCCTACTGCCACTTTAAATCTTTAGGAACAGGTCACAAATGTATAGTGCTATTTTTGATAAAGGCTCAGTAATTTCCTAAAAACACACAACGGTGTGTTCATGGCAGTGAAGTAACGTGTCAGCCAGTGCAACATTGTGGCTCATTCACATGTTTGTAAAAAATAACCATTTAATGAATCCTTGCACTGTCTGGGACACTCGGTGAGAAGAAAATGATGAAGATGCAGTTTATCCAGGACAGTCTTGTTTGTTGTGCTGTTTGAAATGAGCAGTCTGAGGACAGTACTGTATGTGCAAGCTAAGCTGAAGCAGGATAAGGAGCTGCAGATATATTAAAAAGCAACCTTTTTGAGTGTTTCATTTCTAATGTCTCTCTCTGGCCCCCATTTTCCACTGTTTGAGTCCCAAGACTGGAATCTGGATGCAGCAAAGCAGCTCCATCCCTCTACTGGTGCAGCAATGCAATCTACTTTTTTTCTCTTTATAGCTCCAGTCTGCTGAGTAAACAGTAGATCTCAAAGGGATTCTATGTAAGAATCAGAAAATGCTTGTTAACATCGACACCTGTGGCCGTAAAGTCAACGAAAGTCAGCGTCCTGTTGCTCACGCCTGCGATTGTGCTCGCTCTACATAGACATGAACGAGCGTCACTCAAAACAGCGAGGCGACACACGTCAGCTAAAAGCACAATATCACTCTATATTTCAGCTGCTTGGCAGTAATGTTAGCTGACCAGATGAAGGTCTCTCCATGAATCAATGCTGATCCTAGTGTTGGCTTTTCCTGACTCAGCCTCCCGACCGCGGCCGGAGGGAACAGGGGAGACACCGGAGTTTTGGTCGGAGACGATAACGTTTCTCTCTGCGGAGCCCCGTCACTTCACAAGACACGGAAAACCTCTGTTGGTCTGGAGGAGCTGCAGCAGTTATTTCTGCACAAACGTCCACTGTACATTCACTAGATATTCTCAGAGCTAAACTAACTCTTCTGCAGTGTGGAGTGTGCGCGCATGCATGTGAGAGTGGAGTGAAAGAATGAGAACGAGTGCGCCGTGTGAGTGAAAGCAAGCAGGCAGAGGAGCAGAGTACAGCAGAGACTCCGGCCCTGGAGACCAAAGCCACGGTCTCTCCGCGTCCCCCGACCGCGTCCCCCGACCGCGTCCTCCGACCGTGGCCAACACTGTTTTGAATCACAATCAGAATCAGAATCAGAATCGTGTTTATTGCCAGGTGTATCAGGTATACACTTGCAGGACGGGCTTCACTAGATATAACTTTGTGGTTTTGGTGCTTCCGTGTAGTTTGTGTTGGAGTCTTATCTGAACAGCGTAGCCACATGCGAGCGCGCATGGGACACCGACCCGGATTGATTTATACGTGTAAGAAGTTACAAACAGTCCCTTTTAATATCAGCATTCATGTCCAGTGTTCCCTCTAAAACGACTGGTTCCATCCTCGTCATAATGTGGGTGTTGGCTGGATAAAAAGTTTTTGTGGTAGATGATATTAGATACAGTGACTCTGCCCTGGTTTAGTTTTGGCTGAATTTATGTTCCTGTTTAATATTCCAGCACAATCTTTTCAGCACACCCTCAAGGACATTTATAAGTGTTGTACAATACATCCAGTATAAATATTCAGGCTTTACATCTCCAGTAAGTGCTCCTAGCTTTAAATAAACTAGGTTCTAAAATAAAAACAACGTATACAGTACGTGTTCCAATTTAATGCAGAAAATTGAATCCGCTTCATCTCTGACCAGAAGTGGCGGGCTACTTGAGTTTGCAAGTAGAATTAAAAGGTAAATATTTCTTGCTACATTAATCAGGAGCTAAAAGAGGTTGAAAATAGAAAATATGAATACAGAAAGAGCCCACCTGCGCCTGTTAAACATTACCTTGCATTTTGTATTGAAGACAATGTTCCCATTAAGCCTGTTAAATTTGTGTGTGTGTGTGTGTGTGGGCGTGTATTACTCGTTTTGTGGGGACATAAATCTGTTTACACAGTCACATTGTGGGGACTCGCCTTCGTAAGACATTACATGTTAGGGTGAAGACTTGGTGTATATATACATATATTCTATTCTATATATATAAATATATATATATATCTATACTGTATATTCTATTCTATATATATATTCTCTAAAATCCTCGATAGCTACATTATACAACTGTTTTCACAGTGTATGTAGTACGTAGCTTAGAAGTTTAAAATCTCAATTTAAAGGGTCAGTTCACCGAAATGATCAAATTGTTATCGAGGCATGCGGACGGGTCAGACAGTTTGGGTTCGTCCGGATTTCGAGGTCTAAGATTTCTGCTTCTATCCCAAAACAATGGAGGTGAATGAGATTTCATTAGCAGTGCTCACCAATGAAAAATTAAAACTGCTGACAGCGTGTTCTGTGAATTATTAGAGTAATGTTGATACTGTTTATGCACATAGATCTCGCTGTTGAATATTTCTAATGAATTAAAATATTTAATTGCGATTAATTGCAAATTAATTGCGATTAAATATTTTGGTGCAGTGGCTCTGATACATCTGTAACTTGCTCCTGTAGTCAGCCTGGCTTCACAGCACTAAAATGGATTTCGATGGCGACAAAAAAGTGTCAAAAAGAAAAAGAAGAATTAGGGCTGTCAATCAATTAAAATATTTAATCGCGATTAATCGCATGATTTTCCAAAGTTAATCGGGATTAATCGCAAATTAATCACACATTTTATATCTGTTCAAAATGTACCTTAAAGGGAGATTTGTCAAGTATTTAATACTCTTATCAACATGGGAGTGGGAAAAAAATGCTGCTTTATGCAAATGAATGTATATATTTATTATTGGAAATCAATTAACAACATAAAACAATGACAGATATTGTCCAGAAACCCTCACAGGTACTGCATTTAGCATAAACAATATACTCAAATCATAACATGGCAAACTGCAGCCCAACAGGCAACAACAGCTGTCAGTGTGTCAGTGTGCTGACTTGACTATGACTTACCCCAAACTGCATGTGATTATCATAAAGTGGGCATGTCTGTTAAGGGGAAACTCGTGGGTACCCATAGAACCCATTTTCATTCACATATCTGGAGGTCAGAGGTCAAAAGGAGGCCTTTAAAAATGGCCATGCCAGTTATTCCTCGACAAAATTTAGCACAAGTTTGGAGTGTTATTTATCCTCCTTCGCGACATGGTTGGTAGCGATGGATTCTTTAGGGTTTCTAGTTTCATATGATGCCAGTATCCTCACTCTAGCTTTAAAGCTGAACCTAATGCATTCTCGGATCCAGGATTGAATCAAATAGCGAATAGCTGCTGGGCCCAACGGCAGATTTTTAAGAGGTTACTTAAAAATCGCGAGTTGCGTTAATGCGTAAAAGAAATTAGTGGATTTGGAATTTATGTTTGCGTTATCATCGCGTTATCTTTGACAGCCTTTTGGTGAACTGACCCTTTAAATCCAGATTAATAGAACTGGGCCAACAGCTTTTTCAAAGCAGAGTGAAGCAGGTGTCATTTCAGGTCTTACAGACTTTCAGGTCTGTTGAGCAAGAAGAAGAGGAACATTTATTATAGCAGACCGGCTGATATCCTGTCTGCATGAAATTGCCGACATCAGCCCGACGTTTGAACTAACCTTTATATCAGTCCAACTCTTCGCTGCACAAACTTTACTGTGCCAAGTCTTGTTCAGAGCTCTGCCACCCTGTTTATAACTTTGACAGCTTTATTATATACTTTGTATACAGCTTCTGCAGCAAGTCAAATTCCTGGCATGTGTAAATAGACTCGCAGGTGATTTTGTGGCTGTCAGAGTGTTCGCTAGACAGTCGTGACTGATTTATGGGCAGCACGTCAAACACAACCTGAATAATCCAGCAGGCAAATAAAGATGAAGCTGTACTCCCAGGTACACTCAACTGCTTCCAATGTAAACACACACATGCACGCACACACACACACACACATACACTGTTGTGCACCCGCTTGCAGAAAAAACACCATGTACAGGTCAGGACGGTTTGAGTGTGTTTAAAATATGTTTTAATGTGTGTGTGTGTGTGTGTGTTTAGATAAGGTTCTATTTGTGTTAGTGTTTGTGCAACCGTTTGTATTTGTGTGTGCGAACTGTTCACCCACACGCCCGTGTTTGTGTGTCTGTCAGGGTGTGTCAGGCTCAGCGCCGACAGGTGCGTGTCACCTCATCATTCAAGCTGTCAACGCCGCAGACGGGCAGGAGGAGACGAGACGCCGGTGAAGGACGCCGGTTGGCTGTTGCTCAGCCCGAGCCACTTCCTGTGCGCAGTGCACAGTTTAGTGGGAGTCTTGGAGAAGTCCTATGTAGGACAAAGACAGCCTGCGGCTAACTCCCCCCCCATTACCACTGTCTGTAACGCTCCAAATGAAAAAAAAATAAAAAATCCCCCATCTGACTTGACTCATCGCTCATCACCAGCACACAGAGAGAGAGGAAGATAGAGCTCCATGGATCAAAGCCTAGATGTCATATCCCCCTCCCCTTCCTTAAATTCATCCAAAATGCCAAAGCGAGGGTTGTATGTATGTATGTGTGTGTGTGTGTGTGAGAGTGTGAGAGAGTGTGTGTTGGAGGGGAGCAGCTTGCCAAGCCCCTCGACTTGAAGCGTGTGTTTATGTACTTTGTCACTCAGGAAAATGAGATGTGTAAATCCAAATGTCAGCGAAGAAGAGGAGATCTCTGACAGTGCCGAGCATCGTGTTCCATTTTTTTTTTCCTTCTTCTTCTTCTCCTCTACTTTTGGCCCGCCGGACGCACTGCTGACAGCTTCATGGCTGATGGAGAGAGGAGAGAAGATCTGAGCACTAATAGAAAGAAAAAGGAATGGAGGGGGTGGCGGGTGATGGTAGATGATGTTTCTTAAATGCACACACACACGCACGCACGCACGCACGCACGCACGCACACAAGCAAGGGCCTTATAACAGCCAAGGTCAATGCTGCATGTCTGAATGTCTGTGTTTGACAGTATGTACTTACTTCTTATGGATAGTGTGTTTGTGTGTGTGTGTGTGTGTGTGTGTGTGTGTGTGTGTGTGTGTGTGTGTGTGATGCTTTCAGAGTACAAATTGAACAGTATTCGGGTGACACAGTAATGGAGGGTAGGATATGTATGTGGATTGTGTGTGTGTGTGTGTGTGTGTGCGCGCCTGTCGCCAACGTTCAGTGGCTCTGCCATTCAGTGGTGCATACACGGGGTTGACAGCTCCCGCTTAAATGTGTCACTCGACATTACCCATAAAGCACCACCAGAGAGAGAGAGAGAGGGGAAGGGTGGGTGGAGTGAAGAATATGTGTGTGTGTGTGTGTGTGTGTGTGTGCAGGGCACTGGAAAGGAAACAAACACAGCGATAGAGTGTGTGTTTTTTTTTACTTTTACCTGTATATCCTGCCATTAACCAAATGCTCAATTCTGCTTGGTGTACTCCTCCCAGACGGACGTCCTGCATCCCCCTCGTGCAAAAATGAGAAACTTTTATATTTCCTTTCTCAGAGAAAAGCAGTCTTAAAGAATGCTGCCACTTGAGGTTTTTTTCTGGAAAACCATCTGTAAAGAGTTTAGAAGTCAGATATGATTTATTCAGAATGACTCTATGCTGTATTGACAGTAATTCTAAGTGAAATCACTGCCGCTACAAACCTCAGCGGTCATCTAAATAAATGAAATGCAGGCCTGTAGTTTAAAGGTGCATTATACTCCATCATAAGTCAATGGCAGATGTTGGCACTGGCATTATCACTAGTACTTCCTGAAAACAAGGAGGTGTTCCACGTGTTATTTTGGGGCGTCCAGGGTTCAAGAAGTATATTCCATGTTAATTGTCTGCTTACACAAGGTAAAGCTGGGCATACACTGATTAATGATTTTAGCCCGTTTCTGGCCCCAATTTTGAGGCCTTTTGGTTTACAACAAAGTTAGCGTGCTACAGCGGTTGCACAGTGGTACACGTAAAAATGGCCGCCACTCTGACCATCCCGCTACGTTGATTTAGATGGGAATGTATGTTCTATTCTTATTCTATTTCTATGTTCGAGTCTGCGTGTCTATGAAGAAGAACATTGAAGATATCATTAAAAGAACATGTTGAAACCGGAATTTGCAATGGGAAAAAGATTTCTGGAAGCATCATATTCACTTGAAATAACAACAAAACAATTATCATTTTATACTTTACTTTTCGGCTCTTTAAATATATATATATATATATATATATATATATATATATGTGGATATATATATGTGGATATTTAAATATATATATATATACCCATAGCCCTTTTACATCGGTCACAAACTGCATGACCATTAATATTTTATCGGATGGAAGTCACGACCATATCTGCACTGAGGTTTGTTAGATTTCTTTCTTGCTCTGTTTATGCTTGTTAGGGTAAATTGACACGTACAGTAGGTTTTTGGCTGTGTAAAGCGGTCAGATCAAACTGGATTATGGGAGTTAAGGGCCACATGTCAAAACACGTCTCTCAGTCTGCCTTGGGGCGCCACAACAACAACCCCCATCCCTCGAAAATCCTTCCACCACCATTCTCCTCATGTCACTCAGTCCCTATCCGAGGGCACAATCAATCCTCTCAGCTCAGTTTCCTGCCAATGTGCATACTGACACGACGCGCACGAACACATATGCCCACTCACAGACACAAAAAGGAACACTGGCAGTGCCTCCATACATGCACAAACCAGCATGATGTGTTACAGCTTTATGTGGTGTTTGTTTGTGTGTGTCAGTCAACAGCTCTCACACAGTAAATCGGTTCAGATAATCTTCATTGTCAGTGTACTGAAGTGTCTCGTGTTTGGAGACGTAACTGGTTTTATGGGTTTTTGTGTTATGCACGGCAATTTTCGAGATGAATTGCAGGAGTTTCGCCCTTTTCATTTATACTTCACTGGGTAAATTTAATTGTCTTTTGCATTCGTTGTAAATTAGTTTGTGTGTTGGCTCCCGATGCCTTCGATCGGATTTCAGCGCGCTACATTCTAGATCACATGTCCTATTTTATAATCTTTACATCCTTCATGTAATACATTTTCTTTCAATTCAATTTCCTATGCCATGTGCCCTATGTTCTACATCCTACAACCTAATATCCCTGATTTTTCATCCCCTTGTACCACTCTTGAGCACAAAAACATGATGTCAAAGCATTCTCTTGCTGCAGATTCAGAATGGGCCAAAGAAGCCAACTGGCACCACAGAAGTGTTAAAGGTCCCATATTATAAAAAAGTGAGATTTTCATGTTTTTTCATTATAAAGCAGGCTTAAGTCCTATAAAAATACTGTGAAAGTATCGAAACGTTCAATCCACAGAGAAATACACACAGCCCGTATTCAGAAACTCTGCATTTGAAGCAAGCTGTCAGGATTTCTGTCAATTTGTGATGTTACAAATATACAATATTTAGACCCTTTACACAGATTTAAACGTAAACATTCTAAATGTGTCCCAATTTATTCCTGGTTGCAGTGTATGTGAATGTCATCAGCTGACAGGAAGTAAACATGGACCCAAGCTGTTGCCTAGCAACGCAGTTCTGTTGCATTTCGTTGCAATTCTGTCGAAATGCGCTAAAACGGAGCGTTTCAGACAGAGGGTAAATACAGGCATATTCAGGCCAACAGTATGAGGAGGATAAAGTTTGTTTTTAACATTACAGCATGTAAACATGTTCTAGTAGAAACACGAAATACAAGTATGAACCTGAAAATGAGCATGATATGGGACCTTTAACGCTGCGACTACATTCAGTCATCTGACACAACCAGTGGGCAACCTCTGAGTCTGAAAAGTGAAGCCAGTGCGGAAGTGCCTTAGACTTGCATTCTTTCCAACAGCCAGCAGGGGGCGACTCCTCTGGTTTAAAAAAAGAAGTCAGATTGTATAGAAGTCTATGAGAAAATGAGCCTACTTCTCACTTGATTTATTACCTCAGTAAACATTGTAAACATGAGTTTATGGTCTCAATTGCTGTTTTCAAGTCTTCAATACAGCATGATGCTCATTTAGTAAATTATGGTCCCATTCAGAGTCAAATAGACCATGAAACAGGGTGTACTTTAGGGCCTGGCTACCTTGTCATTGACACGTCACTACCACAGTGTTGTCTGGTTTGGGTGTTGTCCGTGTTTTCGTCTTAGAACTTTAACCCTTTCACAGAGTCGTTTCAGTTCATGCAAGTTAATTATAACCTTTTTGGTCACCTAAGAATTCAAATATTCAGTGTTTGGTTGTACTTAGCTCCACCTTCTCGTGTCACTTATGGTTGCAAAAAAATCAAGATTGCAACGGCCAAAAAACAAGATAGCGATGGCCAAAATGCCAAACTCAAGACTTCAAAACGGCTGTCCAGAAAACAACGGGTGACGTCATGGTGACTACGTCCACTTCTTATATACAGTCTTCGGATACAATGCTTGTGTTTTCATGTGTGCATATCATTGTAATTTAATTGGAGCAATACTTACATATTGCCTTATATATTCTTTAGGATTTCTTAACTGCAAATGTCTGAATACCACAATAGGATTATGGCTGTTGATTCGCAGTTTACTGTTTATACACATAATCAATCAGTTAATAGACATGTTATGTTTTGTTATCAGACCTGTAGTGAAATCACGTGTTCCATACATATAGAATTTTGTGCTCTGATATACCAGCAGATGTATGTTAGTAGACACTTAGAGGACAGAGTAGAGAAGTAAACTTGAGACAGTCGTTTGTTCTTCAAATTCTCTCACTTTGTCTTTGCTGTTCTCTCTCAAGTTTAACTTGGCAACTCACTTTAGCTCCCCCAGGCAAAAACACTGCAGACGCCACCAGACACCAGATTTCCTCCACTCCAGGGGAGGGATGAGGGTGCTTTGCATATTCTTTTTTTACTTAGCGGAACTTCTGTTTTGGCTTTGCAGCAGTCATTATAAAAATCTGTATTCTATCCAAGGCTGCTGAGTCTCATAAGGGCCCCAGAGTGAAGTTTTGATCCTTGATCACATGAATCACACACACACACACGCACACACACGCACACACGCACACACACACACACACACACACACACACACACACACACACACACACACACACACACACACACACACACACACACACACACACACACACACACACACACACACACAGAGTGTTGTAGAACCAGGTGGTGTATAGGGGGACATGTGTAAACTGGTTTGTACTTTGGTGCAGCTCAGTAGGTGAAAGTGAAGGTCAGCGGGCAGAACATGTCACTATCAGGGGTCAGGAGATCAGCTCCCACTTGGGCCAGACATAATAAAAAATGTATGCATTCATAGTGCAGGGTAAAAAGGGCAGATATTATGTTTCTATCTCACATCCTGTCCTTGATTTCACAGAGAAAAAAGTGATACTTTAAGAGGCAATATTTCAGCTTCCATCATGAGCGCCTCAGACAGACAGAAAAGAAGACGAGGACTAGCTGAAGGAGATAAAAGTGATGGACGGCATGTTAAGTGGATATTTTACTCCAGTGTAACTGTGTCGTGACGGGGAGGATTATGATGTGACACGCAGCTGCTTGGTGGGCCTAAAGCCATTGACTGACACATGTCGGTGATATTTTGTAAAGGCTCTACCAATGGAAGTCAGATAAGTCAATCAGGCTGAGTGAAACAACATGTGTCTGACATCGACGGCTATGAATTTTACATGAGCCCACCGTCGCAGTGCTGCGTTTGCCCAGGGGCCAGGTCGGTTAGTAGGGGGGGTGGGAGCACAGACACCTATTGGAATGTCATCGGTCATCACTGGTGGTCAATGGTAATTGGCATGTTATTGATAATGAAGAAAGCACAGGTCGAGAAAAAGCCTGTAAATGAAGTGAAAGCAGAATTGGATCGAATAATGAATCAAATTGTTGGGTGACTGTGTGCTCATTTGCCATAGAGGGTGAACTTTAAAGGTTCCATATCGTGCTAATTTTCAGGATCATACTTGTATTTTGTGTTTCTACTAGAACATGTTTACATGCTGTAATGTTCAAAAAAACCTTTATTTTCCTCATACTGTCTGCTTGAATATACCTGTATTCACCCTCTATCAGAAACGCTCCGTTTTAGTGCATTGCAACGGAATTGTGTTGCTAGGCAACAGTTTGGGTCCATGTTTACTTCCTGTCAGCTGATGTTATTTACATACACTGCAACAGGAAGTAAACTGGGACACATTTAGAATTTTTCACTTAAAAACGTGTAATGTTCTAAATATTGCATATTTATGACATCACAAATGGACAGAAATCCTAACGGCTTGTTTCAAATGCACAATTTCTGAATACGGGCTGTGTGTATTTTGCCGTATATTGAGTGTTTTGATCGTTTAACAGTATTTATATAACACTTAAAGGGACTATTTGTAACTTTCAGAAATGCTTGTTAACAGCGACACCTGTGGCCGTTAAGTCAACGAAAGTCAGCGTCGGGCTTGCGCTTGCTCGCTCTAGGGTTAGGGTTAGTGCTCAGTGCCCCTCGGCATCGGAGACCGACACACGGGGTACCCTTCTTGCATTACATTTGGACGAACCAAAGACAGCATGTCAATATACGCTCGTTACATAGCATAGTGCATAGCGTCCTCTCAAAATAAACAGGGAGCAACACATCCACTTAAGTAGGGTTAGGTAACGGTTGCGGGTGACGTTAACCTCACTGACTAGCAACTCACATGACTCACGGGACTGACAATTTAGTTTCATACGGGTCACGAACACCGTTCTCCTGGTTGAAAGTCTTGTGTTTGTTTGACCCATCCACCACCCCACTTCCCACTTGCCCTGAACGGACTCTCACTCTATTAATACTGTGTGTACTAGTGAGAACGGCTTGACTGAATTAGACAGAACACAAGAGTCACAGTGAAAAGTGAAGCTCTTCAAAATATTATATTTAATTTCTCTCTGACAAATTGTATATTTCAGAGATTGCAGAATGTATATTAATAGCGAGGACAAAACACATGTATTAATCAATCAATTAATAAATATATAAATCAATTCTGAAAGAAAGAAATAATACATACGTTTTTTAATAAATAAATGAAGAATAAAATAAACAAAAGCTGAAATGAAAACATAAATCAACAATTAAACGTTTAAATGAATGTTGAAATACAGAAAACTGAAAGGTAAATGTAGAAATGCAAAAAATTGATATAGACTTGAATTAAATAAGAATTGTTAAATAAATGCTTTTAATTAATTACCAGCATTTATATATTTATTCATTCAGTTATGTTTACAATATTATATTGTTATTATTTATTCTTTTATTTATTAATTAAAAAAATTGAAACGTAAGTATTGATGAATAAGTTATTTTTGATCCTCAATATATGGAAAGAGCATTCATCAAGCCCAATATCATGACTTTTACTGTAACTGAGTGTGTGTACATGTGGCATGTGGGTACTGCGTGTGCGTGTGTGTGTGTGTGTGTCTTTTATCAACGCAGAAACAACAGATATCTCAGGTTGTCTGAATGTTTTGATTTTGGTTTGATCTCTGGCATGCTATGTTTGGGTGTAAAGTGCAGTCAAGTGTTTGGTCTCATCTGACCCAGCCACAACACAATAACACCCTCACCACACACACACACACACACACACACACACACACACACACGCACACACACACACACATGCTCTGTACACTCATAGGCCACCTGAGGTAAGATCAGATGAGACACACAGCTGCCAGAGACAACAGGGTTGATGGTCTTGGGTGGTATATGAAGTCTACAGTCTACGTGTGGTCTTTCTCAAACTCACACATTCTCAATCTGTGTCTTACTCGGATTCATACTACATATGTGTACACTCTCTACTCCCTTTCTCTTCTGTAACACCCCCCCCCCACCCGTTTCTCCTTCCCAATCCTTATTTCTTCCTCCTTCTCCCTCCTCCTCCTCTTCATCTCTCCCTGGCGTTAATGTGGGAGTGATTGAGGAGGGCTGTATGAGCAGGCTGACAGAGCTCATCTCTGGCCCATGATGCATGGCTTCCCTGGGCCTCCCCGCTGCCCCATTACACCCTGATTAATTGGCCCTGCTTAAGTCAATAACTCATCCGTTAAAAAACAAAAAGCTCCAGTGGAGAGGAGGAGGAGGAGGAGGAGGAGATGGGGAGAGGCAATGAAGGACACAAGAGGAGCAAGCAAGCGAGAGAGAGAGAGAGAGAAAGAGGGAGAAGGAAGAAAGACAATGGAATAAATGATTAAAGTGAGAACAGCTGAAAATGCTTTAACTGCAGTTCTACACTAAAAGCAAGTGCTTCAGTTTTTTTCTTTACACATTTGTCACATTTATCACTAATGAAGCTTTTCTAGACATTTAAGTAGTACTCCACTGAATATCTAATTTTTAAGTATCAAACACTTAACCTGCAACTGAAGGCGCAGTGTCTCTAATACATCTGTAACTTGCTCCTGTAGTCAGCCTGGCTTCACGGCACTAAAATGGATTCCAAAAAAGTGTCAAAAAGAATTAGGGCTGTCGATCGATTAAAATATTTAATCGCGATTAATCGCATGATTGTCCAAAGTTAATCGTGATTAATCGCAAATTAATCACACATTTTTTATCTGTTCAAAATGTACCTTAGAGGGAGATTTGTCAAGTATTTAATACTCTTATCTACATGGGAGTGGGCAAATATGCTGCTTTATGCAAATGTATGTGTATATTTATTATTGGAAATCAATTAACAACACAAAACAATGACAAATATTGTCCAGAAACCCTCACAGGTACTGCATTTAGCAGTACCATAATCTATAGTAAGCAAAAACAAAAAAAAAGGATTACATATAAAGACAACCGTTTGGATCGGATGATTACTTGCAACGGTCACCGAGAACCATCTTTGTTGAATTGTACAAATTAGATTGAATGAAATGCAAAAATGTAGGCATGTCATGTCTAAAAAGATTCTGATCCATCAGTAATTCAACCCTTCTTTTAACCCTCTGACCCCCTCAATAGACCCGTTTTTGTCTTTTTTAGGGGGGGTACAGGGAGTCCTGTCCTTAGGGGGAGATAGCAGGTCAGCAGTAGGTGACATCTACCATAGAAGTGGTGTACATCATCTGAAAGCTGGGAACCTGAAGATTAATTTGAGATGCAGCTCAGCACTGTGTGTCAAGTTGTTCTAGACATAAATCAGAAATAAGAAATCATTCATTCATTCATTAAAATAAATTATGTGTAGTGTATAAGGGTTTAAAACATTGTGATAGAAGTATACGACGGTCATTCTCAGGCTCACTCATGTCTCATAAGTTGTTACAATTTGCAATTTTTGGGTTGATACCATTTGTTTTACAGATTTGGTGCTAAATTTAACCAATTTTTACCACTTGAGAATTGATAAAAATGAGCAAAAATCACTCCAAAATACCGCATTAAGACACCAAGACCTTGAGGAACATCATATAAAAAGCAATGCTGTGATTTGGTGTCAGAAACTTTGGACATTTTGAGATTTCTGCAAGAATTGCATTTTTCGGCAATTGGATGGCGAGCACTTCTGTTGTGTAAACTGCTCAGAAACCCTCTTATTGTCAATCTACCTAGGAGAGCCATCCATCCTCTGAATGCTCTAGGTCTCTAGTTTATGGCTGTAAAGTTTCATGTGGCTCTGATTATCTTAGAGGTCACCACAGGTCATTTTATACAGTGAGGTCAATACAAGTCAATACAATGAAATGGCTACTATGGGGACTAACATCATCACACATGAATACAGTTGGGCTCATTGGATCCACAAGAGTCTCAGCTTTACAGTGACACCCAATTTATGTAATTCAAGACTGTTTAGGGACCCCAGTATGCAGAAATATTCAAACACACCATTTTACAATAGGCGAAAATAACACATTTATACTGCATTCAAAAAACTGCATGGTTTTGGCCCCAAACTGCATGTGAGTGTCATCAAGCAACCATTGCAGATGAGTTTTGTAACTTTCAATAATATCTGCATAAGGGCTGTCAGTCAATTAAAAAATGAATCGTGATTAATCGCAAATGAATCACACATTTTTCCTCTGTTCAAAATGTACCTTAAAGGGAGATTTGTCAAGTATTTAATACTCTTATCAACATGGGAGTGGGCAAATATGCTGCTTTATGCAAATGTATGTATATATTTATTATTGGAAATCAATTAACAACACAAAACAATGACAAATATTGTCCAGAAACCCTCACAGGTACTGCATTTAGCATAAAAATATGCTCAAATCATAACATGGCAAACTGCAGCCCAACAGGCAACAACAGCTGTCAGTGTGTCAGTGTACTGACTTGACTATGACTTGCCCCAAACTGCATGTGATTATCATAAAGTGGGCATGTCTGTAAAGGGGAGACTCATGGGTACCCATAGAATCCATTTACATTCACATATCTTGAGGTCAGAGGTCAAGGGACCCCTTTGAAAATGGCCATGCCAGTTTTTCCTCGCCAAAATTTAGTGTAAGTTTGGAGCGTTATTTAACCTCCTTTGCAACTAGCTACCATGACATGATTGGTACCAATGGATTCCTTAGGTTTTAACTTTAAAACTGAGCCCGCTACAACCTAAAAATCGCAAGCTGCGTCAAAGAAATTAGTGGCGTTAAAACAAATTTGCGTTAACGCGTTATTTAACTTTGACAGCCCTAAAAGAATCAAAACATCCATTGTAACCTCGGCTGTATACTTCACCTGTTGTATTCTGTCTCGCTTCATGTGAGCATTGTGCATTTCCCAGCCACAGCAGTAGGCATGGCATCAGACCAACCACTGTCAGTCATCAGTGTGGGCGACAAATTCAATCCCCTCTTTGATTTGGAGGAGGCTGAATTTGTCTTAAGTTTCCTCTGAGATTATTACCAAGATAATGTTACTGTTGATGGAAACAGTTTCACAACTGCAGATGACGGCTCTTGCAAGTGTTTGTGTATGTCTATGTCAAAAACTTGAATCTGCAAATATTAACTGCATAGTGAGTTACTAGCTCAAACGTTAATGTTTGAACTTGGATTGCCGATTCAGCTATTTTGGCTGTACAGTAAATGTCTGTAAATTATTATGGAGGTGCCAAGTGGGAGAGGAAATTTATAATATACACAATCAGGCCACCACAGATGCTATGTGAAGCAAAACCAACCAGTAGAGCCAATCAGTAATCCATGTCCAGACATTAATTCATGGTCAAAATATGCTCATTGTGAGTACATAAGGGGAAGGGCATCCTGGATGCCAAGTAGAAATCTGCCATGCAAGTGTGTAGTCCAACTGTGGCTGAATCCCTTTTTGCCTTTTTGGACAACTGTTGACAGAATAAAAGCAATGAGATCTAGGTATGCTACACAGCCATATTCAACTGGAATAAGCTACCAGCATCCATCATTGTACCAATTATAGTTCATCAGCCCGTTCGCACGAAAAGGCGAATAATTGCCACGATAATGTGCAAGGAGTTTAGCGTGCAATAAGTATGACCTTCTTGATTTCCACATGTCTTTTGTATGCACGAATCCTGTAATGACTGCAATGAAAACACATGCGCGTATTAAAAATGCTCTGTTAAGTTTTAGTGACGTAGTATAAAAAGCGAGAAAGACCATTTATGGTTGGCGGGTGGGGAGGTGGATGGGCCCAACAAACAGCGGACTAACCAAGAGACCTTTGTTTGAGACTGGTGTTTTGTTTTGTAAGTTACATTAGTGACGTTGCTCACATGTTTTTTGTTGACGTTTGTGACGTGTTTTCCGTAGTTTACTGACTTATTTTAAGCCCAACCATGACGTTTTCCCTAACCCTATTTTAGTGGTTTTTATTGCCTGAACCTAAGTTAGTGGTTTTCTTGCCTAAACCTAACTGCGGATGTTTGCGTGCAGTACAAATGACATGCAAAAAGCGGTGTACAAATGACTCGCGATAATGCTAAAATGCGTGCTCATGACATGCGGAATTGTTTCATAACTAAAGGCGAAACTCAACCTGTCATTGGTTGATGCCTTTATTTAAAAATTGCTTTTTCACTGCGTAATATTCGCATTCTGTGCGAAAATCCTCATGACAAAAACAACAATTTGAAAAAATATATTGACGTGTGAATTAAAAGAATGAAAAAAAACCCCGCTCTCAGTGTATAAATGCCTTTATTCTTCAAGTATTGACCGACATGTATTGACAGTGCGCCATTCACTGCATGAGTTTTGCTTGGAGTTTTTATTGTCCTCATGTTGGTGTTCGGTCATGAGTGGACTAGATGTAGAGAGATCTTTCATGCTGTCCTTTGGTGCTCCTGATGGTGGTATGGTAAGATACGTCATTAGATCTTCATTGTTTGTGTGATTTTAGATGGCATCATTTGGCTGAACTACCGCAACCGACAACTCCTACACATTCTGCTACTCAGGTTTTTGATAGTTAGCTACATAGTTCACCATATTGACTTTCTGTCTACGTCTACTAGGGGTGGGGGAAAAAATCGATTCACTTATGTATCGTGATTTTTTTTTTTTCAAGTCAAGTGTTCGCAATATGGAATCACAGCACATATCGAATCGTCACCCAAATTTCGTGATAGTATTGAATCGAGAGATAGGTGTATCCTCCCAGCCTTAACATCTACAGGAGCCTACATCTATGTAGATGCAACATAGCTTTCAATTGTATGTGTAATTTCTGCCTGTTATAACCCAGTGTGCTGCACACACGCACGCACGCACGCACGCACGCACGCACGCACACACACGCACACACGCACTCACGCACAACACACCCTCCCCATCCAGCTGCAGACTATAGATCACAGCCCTGGAAAGCAGATTAACCCTAATCACCACAGACACTTAGATCACCGTTCTGATCAAATAACAGCTCAGCTGTAATGTCAACACACACACACACACACACACACACACACACACACACACACACACACACACACACACACACACACACACACAGATATCCACTTGCTGAGCGATGGATCTGAGAGCAGAGCCTCTGTTATCTTTGTTATGGTTTGGAGAGCTGACATGTTTGACAGCAGTGAATGTAAGTAGCGGTGTTATGACATGTCTGAGCGACCGTGAAAAAGGCCAAACGCTGTAGGCCCGGGCCCGGGCCGCGCTTCACGCCGGCCCTGACACGACGGAGATAAGAGTGAATAAACACAATGAACTGCACTGATCTCCTCCATTGTCTGTGCACTGAAGAGGCTTTTGTTTGGGGACATCTCTGGATTTATTGGCTTGTTAAGTGTGTGTTTGTGTGTGTGTGTGTGCCTGAGTGTATATTACAAGAGAGGGAGACAAAGACCCTGAAAGAGGGAAAAAGGAGGAAGATCGAACAAGTTAGTTAGTCATCTTTCCATCTCCCCGCGTACAATCATCACCATCTTTTAATCTTCACCCTCCAGCAGATAACACAGACAGCCTGGCTCCTTCCTGCCCAGCACACAGATATGCCCTACATCACACTCTCTCTCTCTCTCTCTCTCTCTCTCTCTCTCTCTCTCTCTCTCTCACACACACACACACACACACACACACACACACACACACACACACACACACACACACACACACACACAGAGCTGTCACAGCACACATATGAGCCTTCGCCTGGCCTCTGAGGAAACACGGCCCAGCTCCAGTCATAAATAATAATGGGATTGGCTACATGACATGTTGAGTGATGGGGCCCCTCTCAGAACTCATTTACATGGCTTTGTGTAGCAATCATCGGCCCCCTAATGTAGCGCTAAGCAAATGAGCCTTTCGGAATATTGTGCAATTTATCGCGAGTCAACTGGCACCAGGCAGGCGTCTATAAATCACGCTCGAACACATGCCCCCAATGACAGCTAAATCAACATGGAGTAATTGCTTTGAAATGTGGAGGAAGCGAGCAGGCAGGCTGGACAAAGCGGCGTGGTTAGCGCGGGGGGGTTGTGTTGCTAACCTCCCCTTGACTCTGGAAATTTAACATACAGATGTTTTGGAGAATTGTAGAAAACCTCTTGGGACAGTGAATAGGTGAAGGCCCGACGGCAGCTTTGACCAATTTGAATAGAAAAGGGTTCGAGTGCTCCAACTGACCAGCAGAGGGAGCGGCAGCTGACTGGAGAACACTCACGCATAGACTCAAACACACACACACACACACACACACACACACACACACACGCACACACACACACACGCACACACACACACGCACACACACATGCACGAGCTAGAAGCAAGTTTGTGGATTATTCAGTGAATGGCCGTCAGCTGCTGTGAATGAGTAACTGTGTGTGTGTGGAGGTGGGGGGGAGGCTGTTTGAAGCTGTCAGCACCTAGAGGTACTGGCGTGCATGTGTGTGGCTGCATGTTTGTGTGTGTGAGAGAGTGTGTGTGAGCAAACACAATCCTGTCCATCAGTGTCCATTACCCTGACAGCAAGTGAGATTAATGACCACAGGGTCAAAAGAGAGTCACACAACCCCACCCCATGTGAACACACACACACACACACACACACACACACACACACACACACACACACACGCACACACACACACACACACACACACACACACACACACACACACACAGAGGCACATGATCACAAACACACACTTTGAAGCACGTCCAAATACACACAACTGCATGAAAAGGGGGAAGAAAAACAGTGAAAAAAGTTGAAAAAATCAAAATGAAACAAATTCCATTGTTATTATTTATAGCTTGAATTGTAAGTATGGCGCCCCCTTCTGAAAACAGTACCGTCATTTTGAATCAGAGAAGACATTGTTTCCTTTTTTGTTTTCCAATTATACATTCTTCTTTAAAGGTTCTCTACATATTATCCAGAGCACTAATATAGCAGCAAACAACTATTTGCTATGCAAAGGTATCCAATCCAATCCAATCCAACTTTATTTATAAAGCACATTTAAAAACAACAAAGGTTGACCAAAGTACTGTACAATTATACATAAAAACATAAAAAACAACACAATAAAAACACTAAGACCAACTTAACAGGACATTAAAATAATAAAAGCGTTAAGATCAATAGGAAAGGAGAAAGGATTCAAATAGACAACTCTCATGCCAAGCCAAAAGCCAAGGAATAAAAGTGTGTTTTGAGGTTTGATTTAAAAACAGGCGGGGGACAGCCCAACATGTGGAGGAAGAGCGTTCCAGAGCTTTGGAGCTGCAACTGAAAAGGCTCGGTCAGCCCTGAGATTCAACCTAGACTTCAGGACAGTCAGAAGCAACTCGTCAGTGGATCTGAGTGTCCTTGATAAAAGATGTGGTTTTAAAAGATCAGAGAGATAGGTCGGAGCTTGCCCATTTAACGATTTATAAGTTAATAATAAAATCTTAAAACCAATCCTAAAACGCACAGGGAGCCAGTGAAGTGAAGCCAGGATCGGGGAGATGTGCTCATGTTTACGTGTACCGGTTAAAAGACGAGCTGCCGCGTTCTGAACAAGCTGCAGGTGAGACAGTATCGGAAATGCATCCGATACTGCCGATAAATTTGCTATCCGGTATCAGCGAGTGCGCCAGTCTAAGCACCGATCCGACACCATGATTTATTAACCTAGAAAAAAATAAACTTGTTCAACCGGAAATCAATTCTTCTTTGTCGCTCTAAAACAGTCGCCTTCACTGTGCTGTAACATGACTGCCACTGGCAACTACAGTTTTAGAGCAGCAGAGAAGAACCAATTGCAGTTTGTCACATGACGATAGCACACAACACAGGGTTTAACCTGAGTCGGGCCGTACAACAAAGATACCGCTAGCTCAGGTATTGGAATCGGAATCGGGAAGGAAGAGATGGTATTGGAACATCTTTGTTTTTTTTTGCTAAACAGTTACCGGTTGCTGCTGAATACTGTGTTGATAGTTTGCGGGAGGCAAACCAGAACAGTGAGCTAAATTAACCTTAGTAGGTTCATCACTAAAAGCAACCACTTTCACATTGTAATTTAGTCCATTGTTAATATAAAAATGACTGATGGTGTGACTTTAAAGCTTTAAAGTAGGCGAGATTGGAGCAAATATGATTAAAAAAGTTATCTTTATAAAACGGTCGCTATATCGTGACAATAGTACATGAAACAGGTAACCTGAAAAAAATCATGTGCCTCTGTGTCCTCCGGTGCTCCTAACGGCATCTGCAAGATTTCACTTACTGGAGGAAAACAAGCAGTAAGAGCTGATCTGAGGTCTGCTGTCCACCTGCTGTCAATCACTCGCAAACTCCGACCAAACTGTCAAACTAGGCCGCGCTGATCAAATATGAATCAATATTATGTTACGTTAATGCCTATTTCTCTCTTCAGATGTTCTCAGAATCATCTTGTAGTGCACGGTTTAGCTGTAAAATGAGAAAGTTTGTGACGCCGCTGCTGCCATTGTGAAATCTGGTAAAAGAACGCCAAGTTCCAGAGCAAAGCCAATAGGAACGCTCTCTCTCTGAAATGACCTGTGATTGGTCAAAGTCTCCTGTCACGGGCTGAAAACAGAGCCATGAGGAGGTGCATAAGTCTAGTTATCTCTCAGAACACTTGAATTAAAATATGCTGAAAGGTTATTGTGGAATTTTTGCCCAATGATGCTAAAAATATTCTGCCTACTGCTGCTTTAAGTTTATCCCTTAATGCAGATTTGTGTTTATTTGGGAGCATGGAAGTACTAATAAAATTGTTCTTTAGGCTGTGTATGTATAAATGATAATCATTACTTCTATACATAATCTGTGTATATATACATGTAGCTGAAACTTTATGTCATTGTTGGAACAGCTGAGGGCTTCTTTGCCAGCCTTGGTCAAAGGAAGTCACGTTGAACAAAATGTCTCAACATCCCTGTCATTAACAACGCAGGACGCTCAGCGATCTTAATTCCATTTGCATAATGAGCCGGAGCTGATAAGCCACTCATCAGAGCTAATGGAGTGGCTTTCATTAATTAAAACATCTCATTCCCACTGCTGCCTTCATTACTACGCCAGATGGTTGTCATTACACCGCTGTTTGTCAGTCAAAGACGTGACACCACGCCATAAAGGGTTAGTTAATATTACTAACAGAGCAGGGGAAGCAGTACATGTGTGAATTAGTTTTGGGACATATTTCCCCCCCCCCGCAGCAAACTTAGATTAGATCAGATGTGAATTTGGAGGATGTCCTGGTGGCTCAGACCACCCTGAGCACTCTCTACTGACAGGTCCTTCACACACACAGTCCAGTACTACAGTGTGCTGGTAAGTACATCCCATGATGGAGTCTTGTACATAAGATTATCCACTTCATAACCATTCACATCCGACTTTTAACAATCAACATCTTTATTTCTGCAGTGGCTGTCACCTTATAATGCAGGCTGTTCTCATGTACCGTTCATAGCTATACCTATGAAAAGTAATGCACTGTAATTCGTATATATCCCACGATTTGTATGTAATCCACGTAATGTTGAACCAGAGCGATAAACGCCATGTAGGGAATTGGTTGGGGTGGATGGGCGAGTAAAAAAAACACTGGACTTTCGCCCAAGGAGACCGGTGTTGGTACCACGTGTGAAACCAGAAGTCACCATTAAGTTATTTGTCACGTAACGTCCGTACTTAAAGGGGAACTATGCCCTTTTTCAAAATTCATACATGTTATTCTATGGTCTAAGACAGTCCGGAAATATTAGTAAACAAACATTCTGTGGGTCCACAAAACTAGTCTCCCTTTCAATGTCTATGAGCAGCTCCAGACTTAATACCTTATGACATCACAAGTTTGAGACTTTGAGAGAGAGTAGCTCATGTTCACAAATATGTTTTCACTTTCCTAGGACATGGAAATAACATATTGGAATTCTTGATTTAGATGTGGTTCCCCTTTAAGTTACGCCACTTCCGGAGTTATTTTATCCGAAATCACGGTCTTTTCCACAGTTATGTTGCATAGGAAAACACACAAAATGAGGAATACGTTTTATGATATACAAACCGTTGTATGAGGATACTTTGTATAATGTCAACATAGCATTTTAAACCGTTGAGAGCCTGCATCCACTGTGGTGAACATCACAAGGTTTTTGGTTTCAGCCAATGAAAATTCAATGTTTTAAATGTCATCTTCTGCCTAGCAACTACATTAGCTCTAATTGAAGCTGATTTAAACCAGTAAATGTCAAATTTGGAATCATAAGAAGCAAGGTCAATCAAATTATATACATGCAGGCGCCACTTTATTGAACTGGGTGTAATATTAACATACTAAATTCACCATATTAAAACACAGCACAGGATTTCTTTTGAACTGAATGTCCATTCCAATGGACATTAGGTGTTAAACCATAGACTAAGAAGTGGATGTAGTCACCGTGACGTCACCCATTTGTTTGTGGACAGCCGTTTTGAAGCTTCGAGTTCGGCATTATGGCCGTTGCCATCTTGGTTTTTGGCCGTCGCCATGTTGTTTTTTTGTAACCAGAAGTGACACAAGAGGTGGTGGAGCTAAGCACAACCTAACGCTGGACAAGACATTTTTAGGTGACCAAAATGTCACAGTTAACTTTCATGAACTGAAAACACAATGTGAAAGGGTTAAAGTTGTAGGATGAAAACACGGACAACACCCAGACCGGACAACGCCGTGGTAGCGACCTGTCAGTCACAAGGTAGCCACGCCCTAAAGCATCCCCTGCTTTATGGTCTATTTGACTCTAAATGGGACCATAATTTACTAAATGAAAATCATGCTGTATTGAAGAAGACTTGAAACTAGCGATTGAGACCATAAACTCATGTTTATAATGTTTACTGAGGTAATAAATCACATAAGAAGTAGGCTCATTTTCTCATAGACTTCTATACAATTAGACATTTTTTTTTGCAACCAGAGGAGTCGCCCCCTGATAGCTATTCGAAAGAATGCAAGTTTAACGCACTTCCACATTGGCTTCGCTTTTCAGACCCGGAGGTTGCCCACCAATGTAGACATAAAGTCATAACATAAACAGGATGCTAATGACATAAACAATATTTGTTCATGTCATGAGATGTGTTTTTATTTACAAATAGAATGGCACTCAGAGAGCACGGACCTCTGTGAAAGCTGTTTCCATAAGTGAAAAATAATGCGTGTATCCGCCCTGCGATTCCAATCCATTCCAAAATTGAATGGGTTCTTCCTTGCCCATGCTACACCCTTTCACCAAGTTTCATGAAGTAGTTTTTCCGTAATCCTGCTGACAAACAAACAAACAAACAAACAAACCAAACCGAAAACATAACCTCCTTGGCAGAGGTAACAAGTTGTCATTTCAGATTTTGTCATTTAGTTCTCAAATTGCGTTCCATAATAATTCACTTTTAGAGTAAACAGCTACAGATGTCCTTGAGGTTTTCATTTAGCTTCACAGTAAAAGCAGAAATAACTACATAGAGGTGCCGTTGCCAAGAGACACTGAACTTTAACGCCAAGCAGGGCTGAGTTTGTCCTCACTGTGAACCCCTGAACTTCACCTGGGTCGACTTAACCCAATTTAGACCTCTCAGTCCTGTCTATTTTCTACCGGGGTGACAAGAGTATCATATTTTACAAGGGGTGCACAGAAAAGAGTGTATGTCCATTTGAAATAGAGCTGTAAACTGAACCCGTAAGCTTTACTCGGGCAGTGTTTCAAACCCAATGTTGCTTTTTGTCAAGCAATGTACACTTCGTGGCGACAAGATTCAGTGTGTGGTTGCACTTAGTTTAATATTAGAAGCGGTTGAGGGTGGTAGTACATGTATGAATTGGATTGCACCATTTTTCTCCCCACAGAGTTAGATTAGATATGAAGGTTGTGGTTGTGGTGTCCAGGTTCAGCCGAGGTTTCGCGTGCATGCGTCATGTGATTATGATATTGTGGGTTTGAGTCCAGGTTGCTCCTCATTTCCTTTCTGTCTGTCATCCACTTTGCTGTCACTCTTCAATGTATTATGTTTCAAAAATGGGGGAAGAAATGCAATAAAAATGAGCTGAATCTGAAGTGTGTTTTGACTGTGGGACGAAGGCAGCCAAGGCTGGCTTTTTCCAACATCTTCTTGTCACACAGAGGATCTTTGATGCATCTCATGAATTTCAATAAACTGTGATCCAAGGGTGATGATTCTCGTTGGAAACTGGATCCAAGTTTCTAAGTAATTTCATCAGCGGTGGAAAGAACGCTGAAATATTTGACTCACAAATGTGATCTGTTACTGCAATTGAATAAGAATTTCTAGATGATTAAGTGGGATAGACAAAACTACTTAAAGTTGCTTACTATGGTTCAGTAGAGTAGCTGCATCATGTTTATTCATTGTGACACATTGCTAAAATAATAAAAAAAGTTATTCTAAAAACTGATTCATTTATAGGTAAGGTCAACAGGTCAGATGTTTGGTGCTGTTTGTAGCTAAGCTAGCTGCATGGCTCTATGGATGTCTGTTCATCAGTTGATCCAGACTGAAATATCTCAACAAGTACTGGATGGATTGCCAAGTACCTACAAAACTACTGACATTCCCATCAGCCTCAGCTGTACTTTGTGTTTAGTGGTAATTGGGGTGAGGGGTGCCAACACAAGACTCGGTCAGAACCGAGTATATGGCTGGACCTAGTATGGTCTGTCTGTGAATTTGTGGACACACAAATAGTCAGTGGTCATGTCTATAATGTTAAATCCAGCGGTTCATGTCCACCAGGTCCGGCGAGGACACGCTGCTCCACTCAACTGGCTGTTCAAGCGGTGATGTACCCTATCGTGGAATGCACCTGATTGGTCCCTGGTTTTCTGCTCGCCGTTTCAAACAGGAAACAACATGGCGGCATGCTCGTAAACTTTCTGTTATTCAGTCTAAACAATCCACCAAAACCTACTTCTGAAAACATTTTAAGCAAGAAATAGGCCATAGCCTATCTGAATCTAGTTTCATTCTAGTTTCATTCTAGTTTCTCAGCTCGTTCCAAGTTTTGTGAGCCGGACGCGTCGTGCTGGACAGACTTGACGTTTGCATAAAGTTGAGATTTTTCAACTTTATGCAAATACAGACCCTCTCCAAGGGCTGCACGGTGGTGCTGGGGTTAGCACTGGCGCCTCACAGCAAGAGTGTCGCAGGTTTGAATCCAGCTCTGGGCCCTTCTGTGTGGAGTTTGCATGTTCTCCCCGTGTTAGTGTGGGTTTACTCCGGGTACTCCGGCTTCCTCCCACACAGTCCAAAGACATGCAGGTTAGGTTCAGTGTTGACTCTAAATTGCCCGTTGGTGTGAAGGGTGAACCCCGCCTTCACCCAATGTCAGCCCGGATCGGCTCCAGCCCCTCTGCGACCCCTAACGGGATAAGCGGTTGCAGATGATGGATGGAGACCCTCTCCAACTCGTCGCAACACATTCACCATGAATTCATTCTCCTACTTTCCATAGGAAATGAATGGAAAGCGTTGAGACGCCGTCTGTCACCGGGTCTGCTGGAAATGCACTGATAGAGGAACACTCCGCCGGTGAGTAAACGTAAACAAAGGACTGTTCCCGCCTTTTAATTTTTGAAAGAGCAACGGCCAATGAGGAAAGTCCAACACTTGGCCGACCAATCGTGTAACTTCATCACTCAGTCACTCAGTCAGACACACTTTTGGGTTTGTAGGGAAGGCCCTCTGCGGTCCAGCCAAATACACAGGACTGACCAACAAAAAAGGTTGAACCTAGCTCAACTGTCACTGGACCACAGTGTGACATCATTCGGCAAGGCTCCGCGGTGGCGACGCAAGTACAAGCCAAGTTCCTGGTGGATACTCTTAAAATCCTAGTATTACATTTCTGCAGTGTTTTGGTGTCTGATAAACCTTTGAACACATTAATCTCTTAAGGCCCCGACACACCAACCCTACGATTGGCCGTCAGACAGTTTGGGACCGTTGGTGAGCGTCTGTCGGCCTAGCCTTTGCAGTATGTCCTGCATCGTTGGCTCTACTCTGCCCGTGTTGGAGGTTTTTCCTCCGATTCAGCATGCTGAATTTTTCATCTTAATCTCATCTAATCATTTCAATACACGGATATTTTCACAGCGTCATGGTCATCTGGAATGAAGCTAAGTGGTGAGTGAGAGTGGTGTGAAAATGGTCGGCAAACGGCGCTTTGTTTCATGTACGTATCATAACAATGGCTTGTACATCAGCATTCCACGGTCTTCCGGTTTCCCTTTTTGAACGATGAACTCAGACTTCCACGACCTGCTGGTGTGGACAGCTATTTCCTCTCACGCAGGCACAGAGCGTACGTGCTAACTGGCCGTCGGCTGTAGTCTTTGCGATGTGTTCAAATGAAACTTGTCAGCCAAGACAAAGGCGACGTGAGGCCACGCAACAGTCGGCCAACAATCGCTGCTAGTTCTCTGATGTCGGGTTGGTGTGTCTGGGCCTTTAGTCCACTTGGACTTCCTGGATCGTATTTCATTGTTTCACCGGTACCTCAACAACACGCTCCAAAACGACGCAGCCCCTTTTGTTGTTTTAACACTGAGCTGTTGTTTTCCCCTCAAGGTGTCTTGGACAGGACAGATAAAGTATAAAATAAGATGTTGACAGGCGGAGTTGCAGGGATCAAACTATGTGACTTACTTCCCGGGTGAGTCTGTGTAACCAGCAGGCCTGAAAGCTCACTTCTGCCAGCGTTCAGAGGAAGAAAGACAGCTGATAAACGCTGGGTGGTCTCTGCCTGCAGGCTGTCCACCCTGTGACTCTTCAGAGACCATTCAATTCTAGCCTGTAGGACACAGAAAGAGAGAGGGAGAGAGATGAGTGTGTGTGTGTGTGTGTGTGTGTAAGAGAGAGAGAGAGAGAGAGATAGAGAGAGAGAGAGAGAGAGAGAGAGAGAGAGAGAGAGAGAGAGAGAGATGGGGGGCCGAGGGGTGACTTAGATTGGGACAACATTATCTTCTCAGCCTCACCTGGTAATTGTGCCTCGTTCTGTTCAATCTAACTGTCCATTCCACTTAGTCTCTCTCTGGCCACACACACACACACACACACACACGCACACAGACACACACACACACACGCACACAAAAGGCTCTACAAATATAGCATGGCAGACGAGTGCAGTTACACATGACTGGTTGAATGGATACATGTCAGACATGTACAGGACAGAACACACACATTTCCACGTTCATGTTGAAATATACACTGAATCCAAAATACACACAAACTATACACACTTCCAGGCACACGGTCATTGCTCTCAAGCTGGGCAGAGTGGATGCGACTCTCCCCACAGCCTATCCTCTCAACACACGCACACATACACACACACACACACATACACACACACACACTCGTCACCATGCCCCAGTCCACTGCGACTGCTCTCTGGCTCACTGCTCCGAGGATGAGGGGCTCCAATTAGCCGGTGCTGGCTCTCTACTCGCCCTCATTTCTTTCCTTCTCTCTTTCTCTCTCTCTCTCTCTCTCTCTCTCTCTCTCTCTCTCTCTCTCAACCCCCACCCCCCCTCTCCCTTTCTCTCTTGCTCGCTCCCTCCGATCGCCCGGCTCTGCTGTCACAGCTAATCGAGCTGCTACCACCTCCCACTGCCACAGACAGGCCTTGTCACTGCCGCTCGGCAAAGGTCAGAGCCTGGCAATTAAAGCTACCCACTGGGGGGGGGGGAGGTGGTGGACAGTAGCAGAGCACTGCACTAACCCCTCATCATGATAACCAACAGGATTAGCTGTGGGGTGCTGAGAGCTTGACACGCACACACCAACACATGCACACAAATGAACAGCTACCCTCTCGGATGCCTAAAAGTGATACACAATAACCTTTTACAGCACAAGCAAACATATCCCTGAGGTCAGAGGTCAGCAAGTGGTAACACACCAGTGGGAGACACAGTAATACACACTAGGGGTGGGGAAAAAATAGATTCACATATGTATCGCATTTTTTTTTTTTTTACGATTTTGAAATTTTAATGCCAGAATCAATATATTTGCTGAAGCCGGCATAAACAAAACTTCAAATGCAAATTTATTGTGATCTTTATTGTCTTCCCATTTTTATGTAGTATTTAAAATAAAAGTAAATAAGAGCTTGGCTTCCATTGAAGCAATGGTTTTCAGTTTACCAAAACAAACAAGTATTGTTTGAATAAAAGTTATTTCACTAGCAGCATGTCACAAACATGGTAGGTATCTGTCACAAATATGGTAGTTATATCACGCAAAAAATATATGGCAGTGGCCCCTCTAGCTAGCTTATGCACACCGAGCTCCAATAGCACACATGTTATGTTAAATCCACTCGCATCGGCAATCCGTCGGCAACAGCCAGCGTTATAAATCCAGCGTGGTAAACACTACACATACAGTAAAGTGCAGTACACTTTGGGTTTCACACGTTGCCAGGAAAAGCAGAGCTAGACATCACGGCTAAAGATGCATGCTAACTCTGTCACGAACAGGAAGCGTTATTGTATTGCGGTAACGTGCGGTCGAGCCGGCCGTCAATCGCATATCTGTGGTCAAATCGGCATTAAACGGCCCCGATGGAGCTGACCATGGATGTATAAAGAGAACAGAGCTGACGGGAGAGCTAGAGACGGACTTAGAGAAGTTAGAGGAAGTATACACATGTGACTACGTCTGGTTTTCAAAATAAGGTGTTAACAAAGGGAACTATATATACAAAATACATCTATGGAAATAAGATTGATTGGATTATATTCACCAGAAGTATAAAACATTACATGTCCCTTATAAATTAAAAAGAAAATACCACTAATTTGTGAGGGAAATGTCTTTGATTTTTGGGTTGCTGGAAATAAATGTATAAATATTTCCTGACAATGACTGATATATTAACCTTCAGGACATCTCTGACTACATACATGCTGAAAATCAAACATTTTTACCGTATCAATTTAGATATGTTACAAAGTAACAGTAGGAGTGTGTGATTGAACTTTTCCCCATGGTCTAGTGTTAAAAAGGTTAACAAAAATCACAATAAATCGTTATATCGAATTGCAATACATATAGAATCGGCACCCAGGTATCGTGATAGTATCAAATCGGGAGATAGGTGTATCGTCTCAGCCCTAAAAGGAACACACATCCCTGTGGTCAGAGGTCAGCAGATAGTAACACACGCTAATGCACGCACACACATCTTGTCAACTCCACAGTAGTGTGATGCAAACTCCCCCATCGACATGGACGTGACAGAGCAGGCCTCGTCTCTTTCCTCTGTTTAACAGTCTGCCTGCCTCTGTCCTTGCGCTCCTCACCTCTCCTCTCCTCCCCTCCTCCTCCTCCTCCTCCCCCCCTCCCTCGTGCTTCTCTCCTCCCCCCCTCTCCCTTCAGCGCTCCTTCACTTCCAGCTAGACTAATCTGTGCCATCGGCCCCTCCTCTGCCATCCGTCAGAGCCCTCACATTGTTTTGACGTCTAGTTAATTCTGGCCCCGATGATTTATCAAACTCTTATTACGGCCCGCTGAAAGCCTCATTTATTGTCCTGATGTATGGTAATGATAGCCCCGCGCCACCGCCTGCCCTGAATCTTAACCAACGCACTTTTGTCCTCTCCTCTCATCTCTTCGGATCCCTCTTTCTCCCTCTTTGGGTATATATATCTCTTCTGTGCTGTTGTCTTATCCTCAGTGGCTTTGCTTCATTTTCTCTTTGGCTCTACACTCTCCCTTTTTGTGTTTCTGTCTGTCTCTAACTCTCTATTGCATTCACTTCATCTCTCCTTCCCTTTTTTTCTATCTTCGGCTATTCTTTCCACTTCTGAGCTATTCCATCAATGCCTCTTTTAATCCCCCGTGATATTGAGAAGTCGGTCATCTCCTGTTCCGTCTCATTCCACCTGTCTGTCCTGTTTTGAAATGAAAAGCCTTGATGCTGCCTGGGACAATATTGGAACACAGCCAGACGGTAAATATCACTGTCACGGGCCTTTCTCAACCTGATATGGACACACCGCATCAGCCGACACACACACACACACACACACATAAGGCCATTGAAAAAAGTCACCGTGCTACCCTGAGAAGAGACGTTTTACTCCTGCAGCAGATCATCAAATATCGCCGATCTAGAATTACCCCCGCGGCCCTGACACAAAAACAAAACACTCCTGCTGAATAATTCAGACTGCGGCAGGATCTTAGGGGCATTAGCCGTCGATGGAGTGCAATAAAAGCTGGTGAGAAATCAATGGAGCG